>NW_023425515.1:97144012-97477441 GCF_014108245.1 Pipistrellus kuhlii
TTAGGCTGGCAAGGGCAGGAGGAAATCTTGGCTTCCTCCTTTGCCTAGGAAACCCAAGCCCCCTCCTGCTCTCTGTGGCTGTAGCCATCTTTTTTTTTTTTTAAATATATTTTATTGATTTTTAACAGAGAAGAAGAGAGATAGAGATAGAGAGCTAGAAACCTCGATGAGAGAGAAACATCAGCCAGCTGCCTCTTGCACACTCCCTACTGGGGATGTGCTCACAACCAATGTACATGCCCTTGACTGGAATTGGACCTGGGACCTTTCAGTCCACAGACCAACGCTCTACCACTAAGCCAAACCGGCTTTGGCGCTGTAGCCATCTTGGTTGGGTTTATTTGAATATTCACTCTGTTTGGCTGATGGGTGTAGCAGAGTGATGGCTAATTTGCATAGTACTCTATTATTAGGTAGGATGGCTTTTATTACGTTGAGGTATAATTTTTCTATTCCCACCTTGCTGAGAGTTTTTTAATCAAGAAAAGGTGTTGGATTTTGTCAAATGCTTTTTCTGCATAGATTTTTGTTTCTGATATGACTATGTGGTTTTTATCTCTCAATTTGTTTGTGAGATGAATCACATTTATTGATTTTCTGATATTGTACCATCCCTGAAATAAATCCCACTTGGACCTGGTGTATAATATTTCTGATGTACTGCTGCATGAGATTTGCTAGAATTTTGTTGAGGATTTGGGCATTTATGTTCACAAGGGATATTGGCCTGTATTTTCCTTCATTTTGTTGTCTTCGTCTGGTTTTGGTATTAGGTATGCTGGCTTCATAGTATGAGCTTGGAAGAGTTCCTTCCTCTTGTTGAATTTTTTTAGAATAGTCTGAGAAGGATAGGTTTTAGTTCTCCCTTGAATGTTTGGTAAAACTTCCCTGTGAAGCCACCTGGCCCTGGGCTTTTGTTTGGTGGAAGCTTTTTGATGACTGCTTCAATTTCTTCTACAGTTGTTGGTCTGTTGAGATACTTAGATTCTTCCTCATTGAGTTTTGGAAGGTTGTATTTTTCTAGGATTATGTCCATTTCCTCTAGGTTGTCCACCTTGTTGAAATAGAGTTGTTCATATTGTAGTATTTTTTTTAAACAATCCTTTGTATTTTGGTGGGGTCTTTTTTATTTCACCTCTTTCATTTTTGATTTTGTTTATTTGGGTCCTCTATCTTTGTTTCTAGGTGAGCCTGGCTAGAAGATCATCAATCTTGTTTATCCTTTCAAAGAACCAGCTCTTTTTTTAATTTGTTTGTTTGTTTTTGTTTTGTTTTGTATATATGTCCTTTATCTCTGCTCTGATCTTTATTATTTTCTTCCTTCTGCTTACACTGGGCCTTTATAGTTGTTCTCTTTCTACCTCTTTGAGTTGTAGGGTTAGATAATTTATTACCTTTGTTTCTTGTTTTTTTACAGTTGGTTTTTAGAGTTATGAACTTCCCTCTTAAGACACCTTCCACTGTATTCCATATATTTTAGATTGTTTTGTTTTCATTGTTGTTTGTTGCCATGATATTTTTATTTCTTCTTTGATCTCTCTGATAAATCAGTCATTGTTTAATAGTATGCTATTTAGTCTCCATGTGTTTAATTTTTTTGGATTGTTTTTATTGTAATTGATTTCCAGTGTTATGCCAATGTGATATGGAAAGATGCTTGATATGATTTCTATCTCCTTGAATTTGAAGAGGCTTTGCCTGTGACACAATATATGGTTTACCTTTGAAAAAGACTTATGTGCACTTGAAAAGAATGTATATTTTGTGGCTTTGGGTGAAATGTTCTAAAGATATTAAGTGAATCATTTAGAATTGATGTTTATTTGCTCATTTTTTGTTCAGAGGATTTGTTAAATGGTGGTAGTGGGGTATTAAAGTCTCCCTAGATATCCTCCAGGAGATTTTTTTTTAATGTATTTGTGTGCTCCTTTATTGGGTGTGTATATGTTTATCAGAGGTATTTTTTCTTTTTTGATTGCTCCCTTTAGTATTATTTTCTGTCTTTCATTCTGAAATCTAATTTTTCAGATATAAGTATTGCTATCTAAGCTTTTTTTTTCCATTTCCATTTGCCTGAAAAGTTTTTTTCCATCCCTTCACCCTCAGTCTGTGTGTGTCTTTTCTTCTGAGATGTGTTTCTTATAAACAGGAGACAAATGGGTCATATTTTCTTATCCAATCCATTACTCTATGACTTTTGATTGGGACACTTAATCCATTTACATTTAAAGTTATTATTGATAGGTACTTGTTTGTTGCTATTTTTATTCTTTGCCCCTGTGTTCTTTCTTTGCTTCCTATTTATTCTTTTTACAGCAGAGCCTTTAGCATTTCTTGCATTGTAGGTTCGGTGGTAATAAACTCCCTTAGTCCATCTTTGTCTGTGAAGCTCCTGATTTCACCATCAATTTTGATTGATAGCCTTGCTGGGTACAGTATTCTTGGATTCAGACCCTTCCTTTGCATGACTTTGTATATTTAATCCCATTCCCTTCTGGGCTGATGTGTTTCTGTTGAGAAATCAGTTGCTAATCTGATTGGGGTTCCTTTGTAGCCAACTTTCTGTCTCTCTCTGGCCTGTTTTAAGATTCTTACTTAGTTGTTGGTGTTTGCCAATTTAATTATAATGTTCCTTTGTGTAGGTCTTTTGGAGTTCATTTTGCTTGGAATTCTGTGAGCTTCTATTTGTGTTTGCTTTTTTTCTTTTCTATATCAGGGAAGTTTTCTGTCATTATTTCTTCAAACAGGTTTTCTATTCCTTGCTCAGTTTTCTCTCCTATTATGCATATGCTGTTTTGCTTCATGTTATCTCAAAATTCCTTTATGCACTCCTCCTGCTTTTTAATATTTTTTTTCTAGAAGCTTCTCTACATGAGTGTTTTTTCCTACCTTGTCTTCTAGCTCACTGATGCAGTCCTCTGCTTATTGTAGTCTACTGTTGATGCTTTCTATTGAGTTCTTTACTGAAACATTGTAATTGTTCATTTATTCTTGGTTCTTATTCATTTTTTCTTGGTTCTTACACATATTGCAGAATTTGTCTTCCACTCTTTTCATCCATCTTATTACAATTTCTCTGAATTCTTTCTTTGACAGGTTGCTTGCCTCCATTTTTTTTATGTCCATTTCTGATTATGCCTGCTTTTTTTTTTTTTTTTTTTTTTTTTTTTTTTTTTCATATGTGGGCTGTTTCTTTGACTTCCATGATCTCTCTTCTCAATATCTGGTTATGCAGTTCTCTTCTTTCCATGAGGGAATGTAGAGCTCCTCTGAATCCAGTGCAACTTGAGTACCAGTGTCTTTGGGTTGGTAATCAGCTGTTTGGGCAAGTGCCATATTTGAAGATTCCCCAGGCTTTTCAAGCTCTCTATAACATCCATTTTCCCATTCAAGATGGTGCTGTCTCTTTGTCTTAGCCAGTTTCTCTGTGAGGGAACCCAGCAGCATTGGGGGCTGCCCAGTCAGAGGAGCCCCATCGGCAGGCCCCCACAGTCTCCTGGAGTATAACTGTCCCTCAACTCACTAAGAAACACTCTCTGTGTGATCCACACTCTTCCTTTGTTTTCTCACTCACATAATATCTTGCAATCTGCCTTCCCATCAGCAGGCATCTTCTTTTCCTGTTAATAACTTTCACACACCAACTATTTCTGCTGTGGCAAAGACCATATGCTCTTTTACTAAACTTTGGGAAGCAGATCTTCTAATTGGTTTGCCATACTTTTGGTGGAATATTTTTATTTGGATGATCATTTTAAAAAATAACTTGATTCCTGGGTGTTAAAATTAGTTTGTAATTCTATTAGAATGATAGATATTTTTCCAAAGGTTTATTTTCTGTGGAATTAATAAATATGCAGAAATGCTTGTTCATATGGAGATAGATGCACCATCTTTACAACTTGTTTTCATTATTTTTTATTATGTATGAATAACAATGATAAAATGGAAACTCAAACTTGTTTTCTTGGAGGCTAATGACATCTCTTACAATGGTGCTATAGAATAAATATGGACTATTTTGCTAAAATTCCATAACATTTTGTTCTTTTAGCCCTGTGTCCTTACAGAATAGCTAGTGAAATTAGCCTCAATCTCAGATTTCTTGAGTCCTCACAGTGGAATCACTTTTCATTTTATAAATGTTTATCCTGGAAAGAATTACATTGGGGTCTTTTTTTCTCCAATTAATCTCTATTAGCCTACTCTCAATAACACCTTTACCCCCCCCCCCCCCCAGCCCACAGGCTCTCACCATGCTATTATCTATGTACATGGGTTATTCATATATGCATACAACCTCATTGGTTTATCACTTTCTCCCATACCTCTGCCTTTCCTCTGAGATTCAACAAGATGTTCATGATTTCTATGTTTCTGGATCTATTTTTGTTCATCGTTTTTTTGTTTTTTTTTTGGTTTTTTTTTTTTTTTTGTTAATTAGTTTCCATATATCAGTGAGATCCTGTTATACTTATATTTCTCTGACTGGCTTATTTAACTAAGTATAATATTATCCAGGATCATCCATGCTGAAGCAAATGGTAAGAGTTATCTATAATAATAAAAGCATAATATTCTCACTAGAGTGAACAGCCAAACAGCCTTCCAGGCGAAGCTGAGGATGTCTATACAAACAAGTCTGCTGTGGGGGCCGAGGCAGAGGTGGTTAGTTGTGATCAGGAAGGTAGCTGAGCAGTTAAGGGTGATCAGGCAGGCAGACAAGTGGTTAGGAGCAATCAGGCAGGCTAGTGGTTAGGATCCAGCAATCCTGGATTGTGAGAGGATATAGGCCAGGCTGAGGGAGCAATCCTCCCCCGCTCCCACCCAGTGCACTAATTTTGTGCACTGGGATTCTAGTTTCTTTATAATTGTCACTAGTATTCCATTATGTAAATGTACCACAACTTTTTTTATCCACTTATCTGTTGATGGGCACTTAGGTTGTTTCCAAATCTTAACTATTATAAATTGTACTGTTATGAACATAGGGATGCATATATTCTTCCTGATGTCTGTTTTAGGTTTCTTAGGATATATTCATAGAAGTGGGATTACTGAGTTAAATGGCAGTTCCAATTTTAATTATTTGAGGAAACTCCATATTGTTTTCCACAGTGGCTGCACCAGTCTGCATTCTTACCAGCAGTGTATGAGGGTTCCCTTTTCTCTTCAACCTTGCCAACACTTGTTGTTTATTGATTCGTTAAGGGTGATAGCCTTTCTGACAGGTTTAAGGTGATATCTGATTATCATTTTGATTTGAATCTCTCAGATGATTAGTGACTTTGAGCATTTTTTTTTTCATGTGTCTTTTGTCTTCTGTATGTCCTCTTTGGAGAAGCATCTATTTAGGTACTTTTCCCATGTTATAATTGAATTGTTTGTCTTCCTTTTGTTAAATTGTATGAGTTCCCTATATATTTTTTAGATTAACCCCTTATCAGATAATCATTGGCAAATATGTTGTCCCATGTAGAGGGTTCTCTTGTTATTTTGTTGGTGATTTCTTTTGCAGTAAAGAAACTTTTTAATTTAATGTATTGATAGTTCTATTTTTAAAAATTTCTCCTTAATTTCCATAGACCTAGGAGATATATTGGGAAACATATTGCTATGGAGATGTCTGAGATTATGGTGTCTATGGTCTCTTCTAGGACTTTAATAGTTACATTTCTTACATTTAAGTTTTTTAAATCCATTTTGAGTTTATTTTTGTGTATGGTGTAAGTGGTGGTCTAGTTTCATTTTTTTTTTGCATGTACTTGTACAATTTTTCCAACACCATTTATTGAAGAGACTGTTTCTGCTCCACTGAATGATTTTGCCTTCTTTGTCAAACATTAATTGAGCACAGTTGTGTGGGTCATGTTTGAGTTCTTTGTTCTGTTCCATAGATCTATATGCCTGTTCCTATGTCAGTATCAGGCTGCTTTGAATCCAGTAACTTTGTAATATAACTTGATACATGCTATTGTGATTACTACTCCAACTTTGTTTGGTTCTTTTAAGATTCCTGAGGCTATTGGGGGTCATTTTTCTTCCATATAAATTTTTGGAGTGCTTGTTCTAAGTCTGAGAAATATGCCCTTAGTATTTTAATAGGGATTACTTTGAAACCATAGATTGTTTTGGGTAATATGCACATTTTAATGATGTTGATTTTATCAATCAATGAATATGGTATAGTTTTCCACTTGTTAAATCTCCCTCTATCTCTTTTATCATTGTCCTGTAGTTTTCTGAGAACAGTTCCTTTACTTCATTGGTTAAGTTTATTCCTAAGTATCTCCTGTTGTTGTTGTTGCAATGGTAAATGTTTTTTTGTTGTTGTTGTTTGTTTGTTTGCTTTAAGTTTCTCTTTCTGTAAGTTCATTATTGGTGTATAAAAATACTATGGATTTTTGGTGGTTAATTTTGTATCTTGCTATATTTATGAATTCATTTATTAAATCTTGTAGTTTTTGGTGAAGTCTTTAGGGTTATCTATGAACAGTATTGTGTCTTATGTGAATACTTAGAATATTACTTCCTAATTTCCAATTTGGATGCCATTTATCAATATTTTTTCTTCTTGTCTGATTGTTATGACTAGGACTTCCAGTACTGTTTAACAAGAGTGGTGAAAGAGGGTACCTCTGTTTTATACTTTCTTAGGTGAAATGGTTTAGCTTTTGTCCACTGAGTATGACGTTGGCTTTGGTTTGCATATATGGCTTTTTCTATATTATGGTATGAACTCTCTATTGTCACCTTGCTGAGATTTTTTTTTTTTTTTAAAAGGGGCATTGAATTTTGTCCATGCTTTTTTTGCATCAATTGATATGATACCGTGATTTTTGTCTTGCAATTTGTTAATGTGTTGATTTTCACTTATTGCTTTTTGAAATTGTACCAGCCTTGCATCCCCAAAATAAATCCTACTTAGTCATGGTGTATGATTTATTTTAATGTATTAATGGATCTAATGTGTTAAAGTTTTGTTGAGATGTGTGTCATGTCTTTACCTGATATTGGAATTAAGGTAATGGTGGTCATTAGAAAGACCTTGGAAGTGTTCCTTCCTCTTGAATTTTTTGGAACAGTTTGAGGAGGATATGTGTTAGTTCTTCATTGAATATTTAGTAAAACCCCTGTGAAACTGTCCAAACCAGGACTTTTGTTTGTTGGGAGGGGTTTTTTTTGTGGGTTTTTTTTTGTTTTTTTTGTTTTTTTGTGTGTTTTTTTTATTACTGCCTCAATTTCATCAGTAGTTATTGGCCTACCAGATTTTCTAATCCTTCATGATTGCAATTTTGGAAAGTTGTAGTTTTCTAAGAATGTATTTTTCTAAGAATATATCCACTTCATATAGGTTGTTGTGTTTGTTGGAATAAAGTCATTCATAGTTTTTTTGTTTGTTTGTTTGTTTGTTTGTTTTATGATCCTTTATATTTCTATGGGGTAGATGTTATTTCACCTCTTTTGTTTCTGATTTTGTTTATTTGAGTCCTCTCTTTTTTTCTTGCTGAGCCTGGCTAGACACTCATCAATCTTTATCCTTTCAAAGTACCAGCTATTGGTTCAATTAAACTTTGTATTGTTATTTTGGTCTCTATATCATTTATTTCAGGCTGTTTATTATTTTCTTCTTTCTACTCACTCTTGGCTTTTCTTTTTGCTCTCTCTCTAATTCTACAAGCTGTAGTGTTAGAAACCTTATTACCAGTTTCTCTTGTTTTTTTTTTTTTTTTTGAGGTAGTGCTATAAATTTCCATCTCAGGACTGATTTCATTGTGTCCTATAGATTTTATTGTTGTTGTGTGTTCATTTTCATTTGTTTCCAAAATGTTATTTTTAATTTCTTCTTTAATCTCTTTGGTAACCCATTCATTGTTTAATAGCATGCTATTTAGCCATTATGTGCTTGATTGTTTTTTACTTTAGTTGATTTCTAAATTTATGCCATGTGATCAGAGAAGATGTTTGATATGATTTCAATCTTCTTAAATTTGTAGAGTATTAGCCTGTGTCCTAATATGTAGTCTATCTTTGAAAATGTCCCATGTGTATTTGAGACAAATCTATATTCTATAGCTTTGGGATGAAATGTTCTGAAGATGTCAGTTAGTTCCATCTGATCTAGAAAGTCATTTAAGGATTGCTGTTTCCTTGTTGGTTTTTTGACTATAAGTTTTATCTGGTGTTATTAGTGGGGCATAAAAGTCCCTTACTGTGAAGGTATTTCTATCAGTCTCTTCCTTGATATCCTCAAGAAGTACTTTTTAGATATTTGGGTGCTCTTGTATTGGGTACATATATGTTAACTGGAGGAATAGCCTGTTGTTTTCTGGTTCTTTTTAGTATTATAAAGTGGGCATCCTTATTTCTTCTTATGTCCTTCATTTAAGGTCTATTTTGTCAGATATAAGTATTACTACCCCTGTGTTTTGTTTCATTTGTTTGCCTGAAAAAAATTTTTCTCCATCCCTTCACTTTAAGTCTTTTGTTCTGAGGTAGGTTTCTTGTAGACAGCATATATATGGGTCTTGTTTTATTATCCATTTATCTACCCTATGTATTTTGAATGGAACATTTAATCCATTTATATTTAAGGTTATTATTGATAGGTACTTATTTGTTGCCATTTTTATTCTTTAAGCATGTGTTCCTTGTTCCATTTCTATTTCTTCTTTTTACAATAGTGCCTTTATCATTTCTTGCACTACTGATATGATAGTAATAAATTCCACTAGCCTTTTCTGTGAAGCTCTTGATTTCAACTTTCATTTTGAATGATATCCTTGCTAGATATATTATTCTTGAATACATTTTCTTGTTTTGCATCACTTTGTATACTTCATGCCATTTTATTATTTCATTTTGACCTTATGTGTTTCTCTTGAGAAATTAATTGATAGTCTAATTAATGGGTAAATTTCTGTCTCTCTCTTGAAGCCTATAGGATTCTTTCTTTCTTTTTTTTTTTTTTTTTACATTAGCCAATTTAATTATGATGTGTCTTGGTGTGGGTCTTTTTAGGTTCATCTTTAGTGGGACTCTCTATGTTTCCTAGACTTATGTGACTTTTTTCTTTCCTAAGTCATGGATGATTCCCTTCATTATTTATTAAAACAGATTTTCTATTCCTTGCTTAGCTTTTTTCCCTTCTGGCATTCTTATGATGCAGATGTTGCGTCATTTCATGGTGTCCCAGAGGTCTCTTAAACACTCCTCTTGCTTTGTAATTATTTTTCCCAATTGCTGTTCTGATTAGTTGTGTTTTTTTCTCTTCTTTTTTTAACTTTTAATTTTTTTATTGTTTAAAGTATTACTAATAGTATCACATATGTCTCTTTTTTTCCCAATTGGCCTTCCCCCCAGCCTCCCCTACCCACAGCACATGCCCTCACCCACCTTCCAGTGTCTTGCATCCATTGGTTATGCTTTTATGTATGCATACAAGTCCTTTGGTTTTCTATTCTGCCTTTTAACTCACTGATTTGGTCTTCAGCTTTTTCATTCGAGTCTATTATTGAAACCTTCCATTGTGTTCTTTATTGCCACTATGTCATTCTTCATTTCCTCTTGATTCTTATCCATTTTGGTGTATTTCTCATTCAGCTCCTTATAATTCTCATTGAGTTTTATGCAATTCCCATTCAGATGTTCGAGCATCCTTATAACCATTACTTGCCCCCATTTTATTTAGTTTCTTTTCTGGTGATTATTTTTCTTTCATTTTGGGATTCTTTTTTTGTCTTTCTATTTTTGTTGTTCTTTTGTATTTATAGCCATGTATTAGATCAAACTGCTATGACCCCCAGATTTTGGAAGTTGGTCTTATGTGTTAGTAGTTTTGAGGGATCCAGTGGTATAGTCTCTCAGGTCTCCTCGGCTGGGTGTTCTATGGAGGCCCCCCCCTTTGTGCATGCAAAAGGAAAGGGGTTGACGACTGAGTAAACAGTTGAAATATTAGGGTTCTCCTGATATATTTAGATGAATGAAAATGTCCCATTCTTAGATGGAGTCTCCTCTCAGAATGGGTGATTATGTGACTCACTCCCTACCACATTGTGGTAGCCGTTGTGGAGGTGCTGACCAAATAGCACAAAATATAGCGAATAAGACACAACATAAAAGGAAGAGAACATGAATGTATTCAAGACCTCTATATCCCCAACAAAAGAAACCACCAGAGAAAAGATAATTAAGAAAGAGAAAAGTGCACAAAAATGATAGATAGAAAGAAAGAAAGAAAATATGGGGAAAAAACAACAAAACAAATAAACAAAAAACACACACAGAAAAAAAAACACACACACCAAAAACCAAAAACAAACAAAAAATACTCAAAAAGGGAGTGGGGGGACAGAATATATAGTTGCAGAGCTTAAATTTTTAAAAAATAACATTAAAAATTAGAAGAATAGGGAAAGGACAATGGTTAAAATAAAAGATGGGGAAATGAAATTAGCAGAAAAGAAAGAAGAAAAAAATATTGTAAAGAGAATAGAGATAGCATATAATCCTAAGTTTAGGAAGTGAAACAATTTAAGAAATTAGGAGAAGAATAAATGAGAGAGAAAGGGGAAAAAAAATTTTAAAATTGAATAATGACAAAAAGAAAAAAGAAAGGGAAATTGAGTAGGGGTAGGGAAGAGGAAATTAGATATATGAACAAAACAACAGAGACTGAAATAGTAACAAATCAATAATGCTGATAGATAAAATTAATCTAAAAAGTGAGAAAAAGAAAGGAAAGAGAAATACTAAAAAGGAGAGGAGATTAAAAAAAAAAAAAAAAAGCAACCACAGGGGGATAGTTCTCTGTAGAGAAACCAAGATGGCGGCATAGGTAAACATCTGAACTTGCTGTCTCACACAACCACTCCAAAACTACAATTAAAAGACAAAACTGATATCAACCAGAACCAAAGGAAGGCTGGCTGAGTGGAAATTCTACAACTAGAAGGAAAGAGAAAAGCATACTGAGACTCAGAGGAGGTGAAAAAGTAAAGTGCAGAGGTACAGAAGCATGTGCATGCAAAAGGAAAGGGGTTGACGACTGAGTAAACAGTTGTCTTTTTCAATTGGTAGGGAGACTCAAGCTCATGACTGCTCTGATCTCCAGTTCCAGGTGAGATTCTGGGGACCCAAACTCATACTGGGAGAAAATGGACTGTTTGGTATCAGGCCAGAACATGAGGGCACCTTTTCCCAAGGGGCTTGCATTGATTACCCAGGGACACTGAGACCCAGGGGCCTCTTAGGGCAGGGCTTCCAGTCAGCTATTGCTGTTTGATCTATCCTGTTGATTCCCTGAGACCCTGTCTAACCCAATTTACAACCCCACCCAAACTATGCACAGAGGCTTTTGCATATGAATGGCCTGGCCCTTTGCAATCTAAAACTACCTAGCAAACTGCAGTTGAGTCAGAGAGCCCCAGAACTTCTGAAAGAAGGCCCAAGGCTCCACAACAGCTTGAATTGCTTCACAGCTGGGCCTCATCTGGACACCTCCAAACCCCAAACAAAGAAGAAGAATCTGCAGATCTCTCTGTAGCTCCTGCTAGGTGGTCTCAGGCAGAGGCTATATTTGCACCTTCTTGGAGACCCAAGAGCCAGTGTACCCAGTGGTCAAAGTGAGACCATCCAGATTACAACTCCTCAGATCCATAAGGGACACACACAGGGAGCAGATTTAGTGAGCACCAAAGCCCCACTGAAGTAAGTCTTGCCCCATAAGGAAGTCTCCAGGATAGATATTCTCCCATCATAGACACAACTGATCCTCAGCCAATTGGCAAGGAGGTCAATTCCTCACAGTGATACCAAAAACAATCAAGGCTTAACTACAATAAAAAGGTGCTCACATCCCACAAAGAGGTGCACCAAGAGTGTCCACCTCAGGTAATTTGGGAGGCTGAGCCACTGGAGTCTATAGGAATAGGGCACACAAAGCCACTCTATCAACCCAGAAAAGCAGCCAAAATGAGGAGACAAAAAAAAAAAAAAAAAGTCACAAATGACAGAAATGGAGGAAAGCAAACTATTGGATATAGAGTTCAAAACCATGGTTATAAAGTTATTCAAGACACTTCTAGAGACCACTGATAAATTTAGTGAAATTCTCAAGGATATGAAAAAGTACCAACTAGAAATTAAGCATGCACTGCCTGAAATAAAAAATAATATACAGAGACCCAACAACAGATAAGAAGATCACAAGAATTAAGTCAAAGATTTGAAATACTAAGAAGCAAAAACCATCCAACTGGAAAAGAAAAAAGAAAAAGAGAATTCAAAAATATGAAGACAGTGTAAGGAGCCTCTGGGACAACTTCAAGCACACCAACATCCGAATTATGGGAGTGCCAGATGAAGAGAGAGAACAAGATACTGAAAATGTATTTGAAGAAATAATGACAGAAAACTTCCCCTACTTGGTGAAAGAAATAGAATTACAAGTCCAGGAAGTACAGAGAACCCCAAACAAGAGGAATCCAAAGACACATCATAATTAAAATGCCAAGAGCAAAAGACAAAGAGAGAATATTATAAGCAGCAAGAGAAAAACAGTTAGTTACCTACAAAGGAGTACCCATATGACTGTCAGCTGATTTTTCAACAGAAACTATGCAGGCCAGAAGGGAGTGGCAAGAAATATTCAAAGTGATGAATAGCAAGAACCTACAACCAAGAATACTCTACACAGCAAAGGTATCATTCAGAATTGAAGATCAGATAAAGAGCTTCACAAATAAGAAAAAGCTAAAGGGGATCATCACTGCCAAACCAGTATTATATGAAATGCTGAAAGTTATTCTTTAAGAAGATGAAGAAGAAGAAAAAAGTAAAGATAAAAATTATGAACAGCAAATACATATCTGTCAACAAGTGGATCTAAATATCAAGTGAATAAAAATTATGATGAACAGAATAAACCGGTTAATATAATAGAATCAGGAGCATAGAAAGAGAGTGGACTGACAATTCTGGGAGGAAGAAGGTGTGGGGGATGTGGGAAGAGACTGGACAAAAATTATACACCTATGGATGAGGATAGTGGGAGGGGGTAAGGGCAGAGGGTATGGTGGGGACTGGGTGGAGGAGAACTAAGGGGGGGGGGGAACAACTGTAATAATCTGAATAATAAGGATTTATTAAAAAAAAAAACAGGAGGAAAAAACAGAAGGGAAGAAAAATACAAAAAAAAGTGATGGAGTGTCGTTTGCTACGGCTAAATTTTAATGCCTTGTATCAATAGGATCTGACTTAGGGACCCACTTTTCTGTTCTGTCTGGCAATTCTGGACTTTCTTTTAGGTATGTATGTACTAAGAACTGGCTTTTAGGAACCTGCTTGAAGCTTCAAGCAATGCACTGGTTCACTGCTGGTGTCTGTTTCCACAGGCCTTGCCTGCAAGCAGAATGGGTCAACCTGGGCTTTTTGCCTGTCCACCAACTGTCACTCTTAATCACTCAAGAGTCTGTTTCTGACAGGGCTTTAGGTAGGGTTGGTTGCTGTTTTGTTTTCAGGGAATATGATGGGTGTTATTTCCTGCCCCAGAGCTACTCCTACGCAAGTGGCCCAAAATGTTACTCTCCCCATGGCTGGACAGAGGTCTTTCTTTGGAGACCAATCGGGTCATCTGAGATTCTGGAGTTTTTATCAGTCTTGTTCCCAGAATAGTGGAGCAGATGGCCCCTCCTCCATTCTTGTCACTGAGGGCTCCTTGAGACTACTATTCAGATCTGTAAGGTTGGCCTCTGCCCTTGTTTCCTCTGTAAAGCTCAAAATGCTCTGAAACTGGTTTGGCTCAGTGGATAGAGCGTCAGCCTGTGGACTGAAAGGTCCTGGGTTCGATTCCGGTCAAGGGCACATACCTTGGTTGCGGGCACATCCCCAGTAGGGGGTGTGCAAGAGGCAGCTGATCAATGATTCTCTCTTATAGATGTTTCTAACTCTCTATTTCTCTCTCTTTCTCTCTGTAAAAAATCCATAAAATATTTTTTAAAAAGCTCAAAATGCAATGTATGACAGGCTGTATCAACTAGTGTGAGGTTTCTCTTCTCTGCCCCCCACATAGCTCCTCCTAGAGGAAAATGGCCATTTTGGTTTGGAAGCATACAAAGGAAATCAGAAACAGCTAGAGCTCAGCTGCTCTGAATCCATATATTCTTCTGAATCTTACTAGCTACTAAGCCAACTGTAGGAGAAGTTTCATTCTCAAACCCCACCCATTTCACTAACTATTGGGTCCGAGCCCCTTTGACAAGGACTGGACCTTCTTGGAAGCCAGGTGCTAGATGGAGAAGCAATGAGAAGTTGTTGGTGTATAAGAACGATTCTTTATTGTAGAAGCCAGTGGTCATATAGCACAGCAGATTCATACAGGCAGTCACACACTTGCTGGTTAACGAATGCATCTTTACCACAAAGCAGTATCAGTCTCTGTACCCACAGTTATTATCTGAGTAGACACATGCTGCACCTAGATTCATGGCCTCACAAAGTAGTGTCACCTAGTTCTCCACTCTTGCCTCTCTGGCCTCTCCTCTCTCTCTCTAGCCTTTTCCTGCACTCTTCTCCCAGCAGCAGCTACATTCTCTGAGCCTTCCTTTTCTCCCCAGCTTCTCTAGCACATTCTAGCTGGTCAGTACCATGTATCATACAACTTAGACAAGTGAGGCCTCCAGCCAATAATGACATCAATCATTTGGGTTATAAAAGGGCAAATGTGTGCAGTATACTTTGAGGTTGCTATGGCCTTGCACTTGCTTATAGTATCTTAGCTTTGAACATTCCAATTAAGATCCCCATATTCAGAGAAGCCTTGGGCATTCAACTGTACTAACAACAAGGCCTTGACTATCTCGGGTCTCTGGCATGGTTCCCACAATGACCCAATGCAAGACTTCTGGATATTGCTTTTCCAAGTCTCCCTGCCCTGCTTCCCACCCTTGCCTAGCTTCAGGCACCTCAAATCTGCTCCTCCCTCCTTTCTCCAATGCCTTGGGTGTATGGTTGCAAGTGAAAACTCATGTGTTTTGGGTTTAGAGATTACATTTTTAAAAAGGCAATTGAAACTGTGGTTCTTTCCTCCATTGGCTGTGATCTGCTAGGTCTATACTCTGCTGCAGCCAGCAGTCTTGCTACCTTTTGTAGCTGCTTTCATAATATGGGTGTTGTGGGTTTTGCCATGGAGGGTCACACTGCTACAGGTTGAAGGCGCTCCTGCCATGGCAACAGCAGGTGGGTGTGTGTGCTCCCAGAACAGTTCTCCCCATAGCTCAGTACCCTTTTCTTCAGGCAACCCCCCTCTCAGGATCTCACCCTTACTATTAGTCTCTAGGTGCCTTCTGATCTTCCTTGTTATAAGCCACCTCCTCAGCTGGATCTCAGTTGGAAATTTCAAGTGAATATTCTCCAATTTAGTTGTATTTCCATCCTAACCTTGGGACAAGGTGCCCAACAGGTCTGCCTATTCAGCTGCCATTTTCTCCTCCTTTAAGGATGCATAGGTTTAAGGTGGGCTTTATAGTTTGATATAGTTACATTCATTTCTTTTAGGAGATCAAATTCATAAAATCACCTCTAAGGCCAAGTTTCATAAATTTAGTAGCTATGTTTTCTTCTATGTAATTTATTGTTTCAGATCTTACATTTGGGTCTTTGACTCATTTTGAGTTAATTTTTGTGGATGTTGACAAATAGCAGTCTAGTTTTATTCATTGTATGTGGCTTTCCAATTTCCACAGTGCCATTTATTGGATAAATTTTCTTTTCTCCATTGTGTTTTTAGCTCTTAGGCAAAATTTGTTTTCCCATATACATGTGCTTTTATTTCTGGGCTCTCAATTCTTTCATTGGTCTGTGTCTTTTTTTTTTTTTTTTTTTTTTGCCAGTATTATCCTATTTTGATTATTATTGCTTTGTGGTATAATTTAAAGTCCAGGAATGTGGTACCTCCAGGTTTCTAACATGGGTGGATTGTTTCTGTTTTCTGTGTCCATCACAAAAAAACGACATGTTCCTAAGTAGAGGAGCTGGGGATTAAGAAATTAGAGAAAGAAGAAAGAGACCAGGAGGCAGAAATAGATTCATCAAGCTGGGTGCTCTCGGTGGGTGCCATCTCTCTGATGGAGAGGCAGCAAGGGCGACGCAGGTTTATTTATAGGGTCAAAGCAAATAAGCTCCTTTGACCCCTTATTTGCATTCTTAACTAGGCTCTAGCATTACTGGATTTACATATCTAGACCCGCCCCTGCTGACACCTGGACAAAGGTACTCTGCCAGTGCCTCGGGCTCAGCTAACAATTTAAAGAATGTCCAATGTGCCTTCTCAGGCGGCTCTCTACACTAACAAGATTTTTTTTTTTAAATGAATTTGTATTTCTCGGTCTAAAATGAAGTTTTTCACCTGGCAGCTCTAATGCTTTGTCCTAGTTTGGAACAACTGCACAGATAAAGCATTTTCTGAAATTAGTTGAGGAGAGAAACCCTGGCTAAAGAAGGTAAGGGGTGCTAGATACTATAGTGTTTCCCCAAAAATAAAACATTCTCCAAAAATAAGACCTATGTACAGGTTTCCTTCTGAGTGAAATATAAGGCATCTCCCCCGAAAATAAGGCCCCTCCCCAGGCTCTGTCTCAGAATGAAAATTAATTTACCATAAATTGGTCGCTAAGGCTGCCCTGACTGGAGTCTAGCAACCAGTGACATTACGCAGAGTCCTGACGTCACTGCTGTGTGGAGGCGGAGCGGAGGTCAGAGTGAGTGGTGAGCACAGGGCTGAAGAGAGGAGACTTTCACAGATGCTTGTAGAAGAGCAGATGAGGCAAAGGTGGTGAGTGCTGATCTATCTCTGGTGCACTACCTGATGCTCGTGGCCATCCTCATGATGACTGAAGGTTCTCAGTCAGTGTCAGACCCTGCTGCAGCCCAGATCCAGGCCCCAGCAAGCCCAGTGACAGTCCCCAGGCAGGCCCCAGGGAGTAAATGTCTGATAAAGGGGTAGGGGGGATGTCTGGTGAAGGTGTTCAGTGGCACAGGGGTGGGGGAAAGGGGAACACTTAAAATGACACAGGAGGATCAGAGGGGGCAATCAAAATGACACAGGAGGATCAAAAGGGGTTACTAAAATGGTAATCCCCCCTCTTATTCTCCTGTGCCATTTTGATTCCCCTCTCTGATCCTCCCTGTGTCATTTTAAGTGATCCCCTCCCCACACCTTGATACCCCAATTTCTTTTTTTTTACCCCTAGAAATGAGCACGAAAAGAAAAATCTACTCCGTGGAGTTGAAGAAAGGAATTGTGGAAGACTCTTGGGGCCAAAATCTTACTGCTTTCTGCAAAGAGAAGATGTTGAGTATCGGATTGGTCTGAAAATGGTGAGCAGAGTATGGTAACTTCATTGAACAAGTGAACAAGGGAAATGCTAAAAAGCACAAGTGTGGATCAGGTCAGCAACCATTATTTTCTGAGCTGGAAGACCTGATCTGTGAATGGGTTGTTGACAGGAGAACAAAGGCTTTGGTTGTGAATAGGGCTCAGATTCAAGAATTTGACCTTGCAATGGCAACACAGTTTGACATAGCCCCCGAAGACTTCAAAGCATCACAACACTGGCTGGATAATTTCCTTCAGCGAAGTTAACTGTCTTTAAGAAGCTCTACAACATTGTTTATTGAGGTTGGAAGATACTCAAGTTATTAAGCGAGCACTTGCATTCAAGTCCTTTATTGATGATGCTGACTTCTCTAAATACAATCTTTCCAACATGATTGCTATGGATGAAACTGCAGTGTTTATGGGCCAATCATCTCAAACAACAATTAAACAGCAGGGTGCCTCCTTGTACATTCCCTCCACTGCTTATGAAAGTGCATGTGTTTCCTGTATTTTGGCAATTCATCTGGATGGCACTAAAATCCCACCTTTAATCATTTCTAAAGGCAAGAAGGAAAAGACTGAACATGTTTTGGGCGTTTTTATTCTTGAAACTGAAAAAGCCTGGGCCACACAAGCAGTTATAAGGAAGTGGGTCGATTTAATGCTGCCACTTGTTATGCGAGGGAGCCAAAGAGGTCTGCTAGTCTGGGATACAGCCAGCACTCACCTTGCTAAAGGCATGAAGACATTTCTTCATGAAAGAAAAATAGATTAGATAATGATTCCCGCAGAAATGATGGCCAGATTCTTGATATTGCAATAAACAAGCCATTCAAAGACAATTTGCATGTGGAAATTAATGACTACATTGAAAATAGAATGGAGAGAAATCAGCGTGGAAACTTTGTGAAACCTAAACTGCAAGAAGTTGTGACTTGGGTGGAGAATTCATGGAGAAAATCATTGACAGTTGCATTGCTACCTTGACAAGAAATACTCATTTAAAGACAGTGCTATTGCTAAACATGAGAGATTTGGTCCACTGATTCTGAAAGAAATGGAGTCACAAGAAATTCACCAGAAAATTCAGGAATTGGATTGTTATGATGATGTTCTAGAAGATGATGACAAGATTGTCACTGAATAAATGAGTAAATTCTTGATACTGTATGATTCACAGTTTGTCTGGTTTGTGTTGACAACTACCATACTACCATACCGTATACAGGTAATAAATTTCCTTTATTTTCATTTAACAATAAATGTGTACCGTATTCTTCTTCATGGAAAAATAAGACATCCCCTGAAAATAAGACTAGGCGCATCTTTGGGAACAAAAATTAATATAAGACACTGTCTTATTTTTGGGGAAACAGGGTATGCTGAGTACTATAAATTATATCATCTTATTAGAAACAATAATCCCTATTTAGTAGGAATGATTTTTTTTTTTAAATCACCCATTCCATAGATGAGAATCTGAGATTTAGGAGTTACTAAGTAATAAGTAAGAGATACAGCTAGATTTTAACCTCCGAAATCTATTGTAATTGGCATGCCCATGTCCTCCTTATTTGCTTATCAAGCCATTTCCATTTTAAAAGTAACCACTCAGAAAAACTAGTATAATATAGAGGATACAGAAAACTGCTTCAGCGAGGCTTGTTTGAATGAACAAAGGAAGAACACCAAAACTTAACTTTTCTAGTGTTTGTTACACAGCTAACCTCCTTCCCACACATATGCTTTCTAAAAAAAATAATTTCTTGCCCAGCTGGTGTGGCTCAGCAGTTGAGCATCAACCCAGGAATCAAAAGGTTGCTGGTTTGATTCATGGTCAGGGCAGATGCTCAGGTTGTGGAATTGATCTCCAGTGGGGTCTGTGCAGAAGGCAGCCAATTGATGGTTCTCTCATTGATGATTCTATCTTTCTCTCCCTTTCCCTTCCTTTCTCTCCAAAAATAATTAAAAAATAAAAATAATAACTTCTTTACAGCAATTGTTTTTATTAAATTAATAATTACTAGGTGACAGAGAATTAACAAACTTAATAGTGAATTATTTTCATCTTTTGCTAGATCCTGGGAGCACCCAGAATGATGATAGTATTATATTGGGGAGGCCTGCATGTAGCTTATGGAAGGTTACCATACAATCACCCTTCTAATTTTAATAAATTATTTTTCATTTTATGGCTGAATGGTGGAATAATAGATAGTATACTAATATTAATTATAAGTATGCAACTGCTTTATTAATTCTTCCTGAAGGAACTTGCTGACTTCAATAAGTGATATAAAAATAAAACAATTTGCTGTTCATATATCTCAAGAGCAGTGATATATGTCTTTGTTTTCCTCCAGCCATGCAGATCCCTAAGCAATTTTCATAATGCATCTGGTTTCTCTATTTGAGCCATTCACTTATCTTCAAATACTTTGTAGCACTTTCTGCCGAAACTGGGTTGGCTCAGTGGATAGAGCATCTGCCTGCGAACTGAAAGGTCCCAGGTTCAATTCTGGTCAAGGGCATGTACCTTGGTTGCGGGCACATCCCCAGTAGGGGGTGTGCAAGAGGCAGCTGATCGATGATTCTCTCTCATTGATGTTTCTAACTCTCTATCCCTCTCTCTTTCTCTCTGTAAAAAAATCAATAAAATACTTTTTTTTTTTAAATAGTAAATTATTTGCATTAAAAAAAAAAAAAAAAAGACCTTGTAGCACTTCCTTCATGGGGCTTCAGTTTGCTACTTCAGCAGTTAACTGTAAAACTTAAAACTTTTATGTTTGGTAGTGACAATACATGAGGGTCTTTCATCTTAGTGAGTATTATGATCCCAGCTGGTTTGGCTCAGTGGATAGAGCATCAGACTGCAGACTGAAGGGTCCCAGGTTTGATTTCTTGTCAGGGCACATGCCTGGGTTGTGGGCTCAATCCCCAATAGGGGGCATGCAGGAGGAAGCCAGTCAATGATTCTCTTTCATCATTAATGTTTTCATTTCTCTCTCCCTCTCCCTTCCTCTATAAAACAATCAAAATACATTAACCCCTCCAATATAAAAATTATGGTATTATGTTAAATTTTGGTACTATTTAATGTGTTTTTATTTGAATAGAAAATAAACATAAAAAATAAAAATGCCCATATCTAAGAATATAAAATTTTTAGTTATATTTAAAACTTAAAGAATGAGTTTACTTATATTATTTTAGAAACATAATTATCAGATTTGGGGACACTAATTAATTATGGTGAGGGGAAGCAATGAACTAGAAATGCTAGTTACTATTCTGGCTCTGCCATTTGATAACTTCGGGAAATAATTTGTTCTTAAAAGTCTGAGCTTATTCATTTATACAATAGCAGAAATAATGCCTATTTATCTCACAGGCATCTTGTGATGATCATGAAGTTATGTGTAAAAGTAGTTTATGATTTACAGTTCTAAAAAGCATAATTTTTTTTACAGTCATATATATAATTTTAGAAATTCCAGTACTTTTACTATTCCTGGTCAATAAGAAGAGTTTGCAAAAATGCCTTGAACCCCATCAAATGACAGGGGTTGCTAAATACCTAGGAAAGTTTTTCAGCTTCCATGTTTTGAATTAACTTCCAAGTTTTGACCTGACCTTCAGGTAGGTTCTGGGTAGCCAGAAACCTGTCCAGAAACAACCACATACAATGACTTAAGTGTGTTCTGTGAATTCTATTATTTTCTATGTATTCCATGATATGAGAAAATCAGACGCCCCATCAGTATGATAAAAAACCAAAACCAAAAATAACTCTTGTTCTTTTATTTTTATTTTTTAATAAATCTTTATTGTTCAGATTATTACAAATGTTCCTCTTTATTTTTCCCTCCATTGCTCCCCTCCACCAGGTTCCCACCTCACCCCTGCCCTTTCCCCACCCCCCATTGTTCTCATCCATAGGTGCACAGTTTATGTTTAGTTTCTTTCCACACCCTTACTCCCCTTTCCCCTAAGAATTGTCAGTCCACTCCCCTTCCATACTCTGATTCTATTATATTCACCAGTTAATAATGTTCATCAGATTTTTTAATTCCCTTGGTTTATAGAGTCACTTGTTGATAGTTACATATTTGTTGTTCATAATTTTTATCTTTATTTTCTTCCTCTTCCTACAGTATCCCCTTCAGCAATTCATGTAATTCTGGTTTGGTGGTGATGAACTCCTTTAGTTTTTTTTTTTATTTGTGAAGCTCTTTATCTGGCCTTCTATTCTGAGTGATAGCTTTTCTGGGTAGAGTAATTTTGGCTGTAGGTTCTTGTTATTCATCACCTTGAATATTTCTTGCCATTCCCATCTGGCCTGCATGGTTTCTGTTGAGAAATCAGCTGACAATCGTATGGGTGCTTCTTTATAGGTAACTACTTGCTTTTCTCTTGCTGCTTTTAATATTATCTCTTTGTCTTTTGCTCTTGGCATTTTAATTATGATATGTCTTGGTGTAGTCTTCTTTGGATTCCTTTTGTTTGGGGGTTCCTGGACTTATAAGTCTATTTCTTTCATCAGGTGAGGGAAGTTTTCTGTCACTATTTCTTCCAGCCAGTAGGTTTTCAGTATCTTGCTCTCTCTCTTCTTCTGGCACCCCCATAATTCTGATGTTGGTTCACTTGAAGTTGTCCCAAAGGTTTCTTACACTATCTTCAACTTTCTGGATTCTCTTCTCGATTTGCTTCTGCAGAGGAATGTCCTCTGGATCTTTGTGTTCCAAATCTTTGACTTGATTCTTGCATTCTTCTTGCTTGCTATTGGGTGTCTGTATAATATTTTTTATTTCAGTCAGTGTATGTTTAATTTCTAGTTGATCCTTTTCCATATCCTCAAGGGTCTCTCTCATATTCTTAAAGGTCTTGCTAAATTTATTGGCCTTTTCTAGAAAATTCTTGAAAAACCTTAAAACCATGATTTTGAACTCTATATACAGTCACTTGTTGTCCTCTATTTCTTTTATTTGTGACCTGTTTCCTTTCTCAGGCATTTTTGCTGCTCTCCTGAGATGATAGGGTGTCTTTGTGTGCTAAGGTGTCCTATATGGTTCAGTGGGTCCTCCTCCCAGTTACCTGAGGTGGACACTCTTGGTGCACCCCTTTGTGGACTGTGTGTACAGCCTTGTTGTAGTTAAGTCTTGATTATTGTTGGTATCATTGGGAGGAACTGACCTCCAGGACAATTGGCTGTGAGGATCAGCTATGTCTATGCCTGGGGACAGCCTTATTGGATTAGACTTGCAAAATTGCAAAAGCCTCTGTGCTCAGCTTGGATGGGGCGGAGTTTCAGGGTGGAGCCTACAGCCTTACCTTCCAGTCAGCCCCACCCTATGAGGTTCCTAAGTGTCAGTGTTCCTCAGTGTCCTTCTGTATTCACAGCAAGCACCTCTGAGAGAAAGGTGCCCTTGAGTTTCGCCTGCTACCAGGCCATCTAGTCTCTCCCCCAATGAGCCCAGTACTGGGGTTTAGTGCAGTTGGAAGTGGGGTTGGAAGTGGGCTTCAGAGCAGTCCAGAGCTTTTGGACTCCTTCCTGCTAGGGCAATCTAGCAGCAGAGTCAACAGTCCATCCTCTGTGTGCATTCACGTGCACACCTCTGGGGTTCTGCCTTTCGCTGTTCCCTGAGTTTCCCTTACAGCCTAAATTCCCTCTGTATGAGCCTGGGTCCCCCAGGGTCTTGCCCAGTACTGGGGTTCAGTGCAGTCAGAACTTGGGTTCAGCACAGTCTGGAGCTTTTATCTCCTTCCCACTAGGGAACGCCAGCCAGGCACTCAGCAGCCCCCTCCTCTCCGACTCTGTCCTCTGCACACGCTTACACAGTGTCTCTGTACTTTAGGCTTTTACAGCTCCTCTGATTTCCCTTATGGTTTACTCTTTCCTTCTAGTTGTAGAATTTCCAGTCAGCCAACTTTCCTGTAATTCTGGATAATGTCCATTTTGTATGTTAGTTGTAGTTTTGAAATTGTTGGGTGAGGCTGCAGTTAGGCATTTACCTATGCCACCATTCTATCTTGGTTTCTCATAGTATAACTCCTGTTCTTTTAGACATTTATAATATGGTACAACAGAATAATGGATACTCCAGATGCCATGAAAATAATTACAAAGCACAGTATTGTGTTTAGAAAGTTCAAGCACTGTTTAAATATCACTGGAACATGAAAGATTCAAATTGGTGGAATAAGAAGAATTAAACAGGCTTTGGGAATGAATTGCATAGAGAAGGAGCTGCTTAATTAATGGCCAGAATTGGGAATATGTTTAAAAAGATGCAGAAGGTAAGAAGATGGCATTAAGGAGAGATTTCATTTCCTTGACTTTCAAAGTTTTAAGATACCACATGCCCTCCTTGAGTCATAATTCTTTTTGTGCAATACTCCGACCTGACCCCAGCTTCTGTCATCACACTGCCTTCTTGCCATGACCTGCACAACAGGTTCAGGAGGACCTATGGGAGGACAGACCCACAATGAAGACACTACACAAGAAATAATTTTTAAGCATGGGGGCCATTTGGGACCTTTTTTGAGAAGATGGACCACAAGTCTTTGCCTTGCCTGTTTTTCTCAACTTGGTTACACATTTGTCCTTAGCAAAGCACATAGGCAGGGAACATAGTAAACAGATAGTATCAAAGTTCAGCAAACATCAGTAAAGGTCAGTAAACATTTACTCAAATATTATCAGGTCAAGAAATCACTTTGAGACACTACAGTCTCAGCAAAAGCAATCTGTGATGGTGTCAGCCCTGCTGATGTCCAAGATTCATGGTCTTCAAAGTTCCTTGTTGCACTTTCATGCCAATGCTGCCATGTGGTGGTCTCCAGCATCTTCCCCTTTTTGTTTTCTTAATAAATCTTGAAAAGAGTATTCCATCTATAGGGCTTGAGTCTTTTTTACACTTTTCGGTCCACATATGCAGACTAGAAATAAACACACAAGCCCAAGAATGAGACAGACTATAGTGATTAGGCTAAGAGGCAAATGTAGAGAGATCCAATGAAAATGATTGAATTATTCCATGTCCTTTTAAATTTTTGCCAGTTATCTAAGGAACTAGTTTGTAAGCTTGCCTGGGATAATTGTTATTTGGGTCCAGAGTAGTCGATAGTCTGTGGCCACAGGTACAGGTTGAGGCTCCAGGTGCAAGATCCTCATTAGTTTGGCCAGTTACTTTTATGGATCCATGTTGAAGTTTAATGTTTCTTTCAGGAATCCACACAGGCTTGGAGGAGTTTTCTGGAATACACAAGCATATCTTAGACCAAATGTTAACAAAGGGTTGGGACCCTTCCATATACCAGACTTAGGATCCTTCCACCTGACCAAGCCTTTTTCCTTTGGATCATCATGACACTGGTGTAGCTCCACTGGGGTCTTACCATCAACGTTACAAGTGAACAAATGTAAGGTAATTAAGAATTAATGTAGTCTACCTACAGGAGTTTTCTCTAGTATTTCTCTTTTTTGTTTTTCAAGTTGGGATTTTAGTCACTGATATTTGCATTCTATAATTTCCTGTCCCTGGGAATTTATGGTATTCCCATAATGTGTTGAATTTTCCATTTTGTACAAAGTTGCTGTAAATGACAACTTGTGTATGCAGGTCCATTGCCAGTTTTAATAAGTATTGAAATTCCTATGATGGCAAAAGCAGCGAGGCAATGATTAATTACCTGTTTTGCCATTTTCCCTGTAGATGCAGGGGCCCAAAGGACCTTTGAAAATATATTTACAGAGACTTGTAATGCCCCAAGATGTCCAAAGGGAATATAATGTGTTACATCCATTTTCCAGATATGGTCCTTTTTCAATCCTCAAGGGTTAACTCCTGTATTAGGCCATTGAGAGTAATGTAGCATACCAGTGGGACAATCCTTGATAATCTTTTTAGCCTGCTATCAAGTTATCAAAAATTGTTTAGACAGCATTTTGGCAGGATGATGTAAAGACTGATGAGATTCTGTAGCTTGCTGTAATGAAACGACTAACTGATAGGCATATGTTCTTCCTTTTGTTAATGGACAAAGCAGGGTGGTATGAGCCATGATATGAGTAATATAAAAGGGATATTGTCTTTGCTGTACAACTTGCTGTACTTGTTTAAAAAATAAAAATAAATGTTGGTCACTGAGCCATTTTAACTGAGCAGTCTTAATTCTGTTTACCAGGCCAGCAACATAGGCAGAATCAGAAACAATATTGAGAGGCTCCTGAAAATCCTGCAATGCAGCCTTGATAGCTTCTAATTCAATCCTTTGTACAGATGTGTGACTAGTCTGGATGATTCGGTCTGAATTTACTCTATGATAAGCAGCTTTGCCATTAGAGGAGTCATGAGTGAAAAACAGTTAATGCTCCAGGAATAGGTTCCTATTATTATATAATAAAATAGAATTTTTTAATATAATAATAGGGATGTAATATAAAAACTGTAGTAATTTGTCTTTTGTAGATGACAGCTAAGTTCTCCTGAATATCCACTTATTCCAATTTTCTAATTCAAATCAGTTTTAAATAAAGTTTCTAACTGCCTCCTGGTAAGGGAAAAACAAATTCATTGTGGGTTTTCTCATCTATAAGCTGCCTGCAACACTTTCTGAGTTGAGATCTTAATTGAGCCATCAGTTCTATATACTATAATAGTATGTAACCACAGTTTTAGAGGATTGGTACCCTAGGTGGACCCACTCAATAAGAGTATGAGTTTTTATTTTGGAAGATGACTTCAGTGGTACTATTTGCAGTAGGATTAATCTGTCTTAATAAAGGCAACTTCAGCTATTCCCATGCTACTTGGGCTGAGGAGATTGCCTGCTCAATTCTTAGTAACTCCTCCTGAGCTTCATCTTTCAATGTTCGGGGGAGAAAAGGTCAGAGTCATCCCAAAGTATATTGCATAAATTTGTCATTTCTCCTGTAAAGATTCTTATTTAAGGCCTTAACCAATTTATGTCCTCCTAATAATTTTTGAAAGTCATTCAGGGTTTTAAGGCAATCCTTTCATATTTCTACTTTTCGAGGCCTAATACATTGATTTTCTTTTTCTTTATTTCTTCTTTTTAAAAATATATTTTATTGATTTTTTACAGAGAGGAAGGGAGAGGGATAGAAAGCTATTATAGAAACATCAATGAGATTGAATCAACCAGCTGCCTCCTGCACACATCCTACTGGGGATGCGCCTGCAACCAATGTACGTGCCCTTGACTGGAATCAAACCTGGGACCTTTCATTCTGCAGATCAACACTCTATCCACTGAGCCAAACTGGTTTTGGCTGCATTGGTTTTCCATTACAGTTTCTAAGCATTTGAAGGTCATTTCTCTTTGTAACTTTCCCAGAGCAATTTTTAAGCCCCATTTAAGGAGTACCTTCTCTAATAGGGTAAACATTGCTAAAGTATTCTTTTCCTGTGGGCTTGCTAAGAGCAAGTCATCAATGTATTGGATAATATAATGCTGAGGATATTTCTCTTTTAATGGTGGGATAGCTTGAGCAACATATTTCTGACAGAAAGATGTGGGTATTGGCCATTACTTGAGGTAAAACTTTCTATTGATATTTTTTCATATGTTTTACATTGTTAATGGATGGTATTGAAAAGGCAAATCTTTGTTTATCTTGAGGTGCCAAGAGAATGGTAAAAAAACAACAACAATAAAAAACAAACAAACAAACAAACAAAAACATACAACAATTCTTCAGATCTACTACTATAAGAGACCAATTTAGAGGTATTTGAGAAGGGATGAAAATCCAGGATGCAAAGGTCCCATGTCATGCATAGTAGCATTAACTGCTTTAAGATAATATAACAACTGCCATTTTCCCATTGCATTCTTAGGTATTGCAAATATAGGAATATTCCAGGGACTATTGATAGATTCTACATAACCAGCTTCCAGTTTTTCTGTATTAATTCATGAATCTGATCTAATTTCTCCTTGGTTAATGGCCACTGATCCACCTATTTAGGTGTATCATCCTTCCGTTTTTTAGGATCAGCATGGGGGTGAGGAGACTGATCTGTGAACATTCCTAAAAACGTTAATATCCTAATCCTTGTCTTCCTGGGTTCTCTTTATCTTGAATGGGTTCTCTAATCCCCTGATGATTTTTTCCTAAACCTTGACCAGCTTGATATCCCATCTGGGTTATTAACTGCTGTTCTTTTTCAGTAATAATGTGAGCTTGTAAACACTACAAAACATCCTGGCCCCATAAGTTGACTGCAATTCCAGAAACTATGTAGGGCTGAAACCATCCTGTTTGTCATTCTTCATCTTGCCACTTTATTATTTTTATTTTTTTAATATATATTTTTTATCAAATTATTATTTTTGTACATATACCAATGCCCCCCCTCCTGTACATACCCTCCATCCCCAGAGTTTTGTGTCCATTACTTGTACTTATATGCATGTATACAAGTCCTTCGGTTGATCTCTTATCTCCCCCAAATCTCCCCAACCTACCTGCTGTAATTTGACAGTCTCCTTGTTGCTTTACTGTCTCTATATCTATCTGTTGGTTCTTCAGTTTATAATGTTCTTTATCATCCATATAAGTGAGGTCATGCGGTATCTCTCTTTCATTGACTGGCTTGTTTCACTCAGCATGATGTTCTCCAATTCTATCCAGGTTGCGGCAAACGATGCGAATTTTTTCTTTTTTATGGCAGCATAATATTCCATTATGTAAATGTACCATAGTTTTTGGATCCAATCATCTGCTAATGGACACCTAGGCTGTTTCCAAATCCTAGCTATTGTAGATTGTGCTACTATGAACATAGGGGTGCATATATCCTTTCTGATTGGTGTTTCTAGTCTCTTGGGATATAATCCTAGGTGTGGGATTACTGGGTCAAATGGGAGTTCCAGTTTCAGTTTTTTGAGGAAGCTCCATACTGTTCTCCACAGTGGTTGCACCAGTTTACATTCCCACCAGCAGTGCACGAGGGTTCCTTTTTCTCCACAACCTTGCCAACAGTTGTCGTTTGCTGATTTGTTGATGTTGGCCATTCTGACAGGTGTGGTATCACATTGTAGTTTTGATTTGCATTTCTCTGATAATTAGTGCCTTTGAGCATGTTTTCATGTGCCTCTTGGCCTTCCTTCTGTCTTCTTTTGAAAATATTCTATTTAGATCCATTGCCCATTTTTTTTATTGGGTCATTTATCTTCCTCTTATTAAGTTGTATAAGCTGTCTGTAGATGTTGGAGATTAAACCTTTATCAGTGATATCATTTGCAAATATGTTCTCCCATACAGAGGGCTTTCTTGTTATTTTGTTGATGGTTTCCTTTGCTGTAAAAAAGCTTTTTATTTTGATGTTGTCCCATTTGTTTATTTTCTCTTTAGCTTCCATTGCCCTAGCGCACATGTGTCAAACACAAGGCCCGCGGGCCAAATCCGTCCCGCCAGGCCTTGCAATGTAGACCGCACCGCGCTGTCATCACTGCACTCCGCTGCGTTTCCATCACAATGACAGTTTATGACTGTTCAGTAAACCATTCGGCCCGCGATTTAGGCTGGATTTTAGATTTTGGCCCCTTCTCTGATTGAGTTCGACACCCCTACCCTAGAGGAAGTATCAGTGAGGAAGTTCTTTTGGCATATCTCTCAGATTTTGCTGCTTGTGGATGCTCCTAGTATTTTATGGTTTCCCATCTTATGTTTAAGTCCTGTATCCATTTTGAGTTTATTTTTGTGTATGGTGTAAGTTGGTGATCCAGTTTCATTGTTTTGCATGTATCTGTCCAATTTTCCCAACACCATTTATTGAAGAGAATGTCTTGACTCCATTGTATGTTCGTGCCTCCTTTGTCAAATATTAACTGAGCATAGTGATTTGGGTTGATATCTGGGTTCTCAATTCTATTCCATTGATCTACTGTATATGTCTGTTCTTGTGCCAGTACCAGGCTGTTTTGAGAACAGTGGCTTTGTAATACAGCTTGAAATCTGATATTGAGATCCCTCTTACTTTACTCTTCTTTCTCAGAATTGCTGTGGCTATTCAGGGTCTTTTGTTGTTCCAAATGAACTTTTGAAGTGTTTTTTCTAGGTCAGTGAAATATGTCGTTGGTATTTTAGTTGGGAGGGCATTGAAACTATAGATTGCTTTGGGAAGTACGAACATTTTGATGATGTTGATTCTACCAATCCATGAACATTGTATGTTCTTCCATCTGTTTACATCTTCCTCTATCTCTTTTTTCAGTGTTGTGTAGTTTTCCGTGTATAGGTCTTTTACCTGCTTAGTTAAGTTTATTCCAAGGTATATTAGTATTTTTGGTGCGATGGTAAATGGCATTGCCTTTTTAGTCTCTATTTCTACAAGTTCACTATGGTGTATAGAAACGCCATTGATTTCTTGGCATTAATTTTGTATCCTGCTACATTGCCAAATTCATTTATTAAGTCAATTAGTTTTTAATGGAGTCTTTTGGTTTTTTTATGTACAATATCATGTCATCTGCAAATAAGGATAACTTTACTTCTTCTTTTCCAATTTGGATGCCTTTTATATCCTCTTCTTGTCTAATAGCAATGGCTAGTACTTCCAGTACTATGTCAAACAGGAGTGGTGAGAGTGGACAACCCTGTCTTGTTCCTGTTCTTAAAGGGAATGGTTTTAGTTTTTGCCCATTGAGTGTGATGTTGGCTGAGGGTTTATCATATATCCTTTTATTATGTTGAAATATGATCCTTGTACTCCCACCTTGTTGAGAGTTTTTATCAGGAAAGGTTGTTGGATTTTATCAAATGCTTTTTCTGCATCAATTGATATGACTATATGATTTTTAAAATATATTTTATTGATTTTTTACAGAGAGGAGGAGAGAGGGATAGAGAGTTAGAAACATCGATGAGAGAGAATCATCGATCAGCTGCCTCGTGCACACCCCCTACCGGGGATGTGCCCACAACCACTGTATGTGTCCTTGACCGGAATCAAACCTGGGACTTTTCAGTCTGCAGACCAACACTCTACCACTGAGCCAAACTGGTTTTGGTGACTATATGATTTTTATCTTTCAATTTGTTTATGTGATGTATCACGCTTATTGATTTGCAGATATTGTACCATCCTTGCATTCCTGGAATAAATCCTATTTGGTCGTGGTGTGTGATCTTTGTGATGCTCTGCTGGAGCTGATTTGCTAGAATTTTGTTGAGGATTTTGGCATCTATGTTCATAAGGGATATTGGCCTGTAATTCTCTTTCTTTGAGTTGTCTTTATCTGGTTTTGGTATTAGGGTGATGCTGGCTTCATAGAAGGAGTTTGGAAGTGTTCCTTCCTCTTGGATTTTTTGGAATTGTCTGAGGAGGATAGGTTTTATTTCCTCCTTGAATGTTTGGTAAAATTCTCCTGTGAAGCCATCTGGCCCTGGGCTTTTGTTTGCTGGAAGCTTTTTGATTACTGTTTCAATTTCTTCCCAAGTTACTCTTCTATTGAGATTTATAGATTCTTCCTGATTGAGTTTTGGAAGGTTGTATTTCTCTAGGAATATGTCCATTTCCCCCAGGTTGTTCAGTTTGTTGGAATAGAGTTGTTTGTAGTATTTTGTAACAATCCTTTGTATTTAGGTGGGGTCTGTTGTTATTTCATATCTTTCGTTTCTGATTTTGTTTATTTGGGTCCTCTCTCTTTGTTTCTTGGTTAGCCTGGCTAGAGGTTCATCTATCTGGTTTATCCTTTCAAAGAACCAGCTCTTGGTTTTGTTGATCTTATGTATTGTTTCTTTGGTCTCTATGTCGTTTATCTCTGCTCTAATTTTTGTTCTTTCCTTTCTTCTGCTTACACTGGGCTTTTCTTGTTGCTCTTTTTCTAACTCTTTGAGTTGTAGAGTTAGATCATTTGTTACCATTTTTTTTAGTTTTTTGCAATAGGCTTGTAGGGATATGAACTTCCCTATCAAAACTGCTTTTGCTGTGTCCCATAGATTTTGTATTTTTGTGTTTTCATTGTCATTTGTTTCCAGGATGTTTTTAATTTCTTCCTTGATTTCTCTGGTAACCCATTCCTTGTTTAATAGCATGCTATTTAGTCTCCATGTGTTTGATTTCTTTGGATTATTTTTATTGTAGTTAATTTCCAGTTTTATGCCATTATAATCTGAGAAGATGCTTGATATGATTTCTATGTTCTTGAATTTGCAGAGACTTTGCCTATGTCCCAAAATGTGGTCTATCTTTGAGAATGTCCCATGTGCACTTGAGACGAATGTATATTCTGTGGCTTTGGGGTGGAATGTTCTGAAGATGTCGATTAATTCCATCTAGTCTAGTGAATCATTTAGGATTGATATTTCTTTACTGATTTTTTGTTTATAAAATATATTTTATTGACTTTTATACAGAGAGGAAGGGAGAGAGATAGAGAGTTAGAAACATCGATGAGAGAGAGTCATTGATCAGCTGCCTCTTGCACACCCCCTACTGGGGTTATGCCTGCAACCAAGGTACATGCCCATGACCGGAATCGAACCCGGGACCCTTCAGTCCCCAAGGCGATGCTCTATCCATTGAGCCAAACTGGTCCCCGTTGATTTTTTGTTTAGATGATTTGTCGAAGGATGACAGTGGATTATTAAAATCTCCTACTATGATTGTATTGCTATTAATCTATCCCTTAATGTCCTCCAGCAGTTTTTTTTAATGTATTTGGGTGCTCCTATATTGGGCGCATATATATTTACCAGGGTTATTTCTTCTTGTTGGATTGCTCCCTTTAGTATTATGAAGTGGCCTTCATTATCTCCTGTTATGTCCTTCACTCTGAGATCTAATTTGTCAGATATAAGTATTGCTACCACATCTTTTTTATTATTATTTTTTTAATTTTCATTTCCATTTGCCTGGAAAATCTTTTTCCATCCCTTCACCTTCAGTCTGTATGCATCTTTTTTTCTGAGGTGGGTTTCTTGTAGACAACAGATGTATGGGTCTTGTTTTCTTATCCAATCTGTTACCCTATGTCTTTTAATTGGAGCATTTAAACCAGGGGTCCTCAAACTTTTTAAAGTGGGGGCCAGATCACGGTCCCTCAGAGAGGTGGAGGGCCGGACTATATGAACTACTAATTCCTACTGTAACACCTCGGCTGCGCTCACTGCCCAAAAAACCTGGCTGGCCAGATCAGACTCCTCTGCGGGCCGCATGTGGCCCGCGGGCTGTAGTTTGAAGACGCCTGATTTAAACCATTTACATTTAAAGTTATTAATGATATGTACTCATTTGATTCCATTTTAATTCTATACCCCTGTGTTCCTTCTTCGCTTTCTATTTCTTTATTTTTACAGTAGACCGTTTAGCATTTCTTTCATTGCTGGTTTGTTGGAGATAAATTCCTTTAGTCTTTTTTTGTCTGTGAAGCTCCTGATTTCGCCTTCAATTTTGATTGATAGCCTTGCTGGGTACAGTATTCTTGGATTCAGACCCTTCTTTTGCATGACTTTGTATATTTCATCCCATTCTTTTCTGGCCTGATAAGTTTTTGTTGAGAAATCAGTTGTTAGTCTGATGGGGTTCCTTTATATGTAACTTTCTGTCTCTCTCTGGCTGCTTTTAAGATTCTTACTTAGTGGTTGGTGTTTGCCAATTTAATTCTAATGTGCCCTGGCGTTGGTCTTCTGGGATTCATTTTGCTTGGGACTCTGCGAGCATCTTGGATTTGTATGGGGTTTTTTCTTCTCTAGCTCAGGAAAGTTTTCTGTCATTATTTCTTGAAATACGTTTTCCATGTCTACCTCAGTTTCCTTTCCTTCTGGAACCCCTAATATTCAAATATTGTTTTGTTTTGCATTGTCCCAAAGCTCTCGTAGGTTCTCCTTCTGCTTTTTAATTTTTTTTTTTTTTCCTAGAAGCTGCTCTAATTGGGTATTTTTTTCCATCTTGTCTTCTAGATCACTGATGTGGTCCTCTGCTTCTTCTAGTCTGCTCTTGATGCTTTCTATTGAGTTCTTCATAGTAGTGATGTCATTTTTCATTTCTTTCTTGAGTCATCTTCATTTCCTCTTGATTTTTGTTCATTTACTCTTGGGTCTTACTCATATTGTCAAATTTGTCTTCCATTCTTTTTAGCCAACTTATGATCGTTACTCTGTATTCTTGCTCTGGTAGTTTGCTTGCCTCTAACTCATTTACTTCCTTTTCTGGTGATGCCTGCTTTTTTACATTTGTGGGCTGTTTCTTTGTCTCCCCATCGTCTCTCTGTTCAGGATGTCTCTCTCCTGGGTTGATTTCTCTCCCCTTTCTGTGGAATCTGTTTGTCTGGGCCGGTCGGGGCCCCACAATTGTGGTCCTTTCAGGTCTCAGGTAAGATCCCCCATTGCAACACTGATATGGTTGTGGGAGGCAGCCTGTATAAGTATTTACCTGGCCACCATCTTCCAACCTGTTGTCATCTTGCCACTTTAATACTGCAGTACTACATTGAGTGTTGTCAGGAACTCCAATTCCGATAATAGACCCTATAGCTTCTACTATCGACTAATTTGGAGGCCAGAATTCTGTACTAATAACACTAACATAAGCTTCAGCTTCTATGAAAGCCTTAAACAGTTTTTTTTTATATTCTTAAATTAATTGTAGGGTGGGTTTTACTAATTTTATGTACCCAATAAATACCTGAGCTCCCAAATCCTCTTTTTCTATTTATAACCTCACCCTGCTAAATATAGAGTAGGAGCTGAGCAATTCCTGGGGTAACTTGTATAATGTGTTTGCATTCTAGTATTACTTGGATTTCTCCCTCATAATCTGAATCTATGACTCCCCGCAAAACAGTTAATCCTTTCAGAGTGTTTCCACTTCTCCCTAAGACTAATACTAACATTCCTTGTGGTACAGACACCCCAAATTCCCATAAGAACAGCTTGCTGAGCCATGTCATGTTTCAGTGTGACCACTACTATACTGGTAAGATCAAGGTCTGCGTTCCCTGGGGTGGCTCAGGTAAGGAAATCCACCATAGGCCTTGCAGGCCATAACCCCCCTGTTGTTGATGGGGCTGCAGAAGGCCTTTTGGCTGTTTCCTTGTGGCTGGCCACTCCCTATGCCTTAATTTAAGGGCTTCTCATTTCTATAAGATTTAGATCTACATTGATTAGCTCAGTGATTTCCTTTTTGACATTTAGGACACAAGAAGGGTGCAGCTGCATTGTTCCAAAAATGTCTGATCCTACTTCCTGACATGCTCAAATCATTTCTGTAATGGTACCACTTTTCCTCAGAGGTGTCAGACATTTCTTACAATTAGCATTGACATTTTCATCTTCTAATTGTTGAATCATAATGTCTCCTACTGTTTCATGCTGTATTTATGTTCTCACTGCTCAAGTGAGGTGAGCCACAAAATCAGAAAATGATTCAGTAGGTTCTTGTATACGCTTAATAAAAGCTCCCTCAGGATACCCTTTAGCTAATAAAGTCCAACAGGCTCTTCTTTCACAAAGTCTAATCTGTTCACAATTTAGGGTCAAGTTTTTCCCCTGCCCATAAGATCTCTTCAAGTTCTGTCATATTCTTTCCCAACATTCTACATTCAGGTAACCAGGAATTATGTTCTATTATAATATGCAAAAACTGTGCTCTCTGAAACCTTAATTCTCTTATCTTTGAGAATGCAAGCCAAAGTTTACAATAATGTTTTTCCCATTTACTCACATTTTGCCCCATAATGACCTGGCTAACTTCAGGAAAGTCTCCATCTACTTACAGTTGTGACTCCACAGCTGGCCTGGGATTGTGAGTTCAGTGAACTTCCACTTTCATTTTGTTACTCTCAAGCGAACCTTCTCCTTAAGTCCCTGTTCATATGCCACTTGCCAGGACCTGCATAGTGGGTTCAGGAGGACCTGTAGGAGGGCTGATGCACAATAAAGACACTACACAGGAAATAAGTTTTAAGTATGGGAGCTAGGTGGAACCTCTTTTGGGAAGAAGAACCATGAGTCTTTACCTTATCTGTTTTTATTCAATTTGGTTGCACATTTGCCCTTAGCAAAGCACATAGACAGAGTACATAGTAAGCACATAGTATCGAGGACCAGTAAATATCAGTAAAGCTCAGTAAGCATTTATTTTTTTATTGATTAAGGTATTACACTTGTGTCCTTATACTAAACATTTACTCAAAGATTATGAGGTCAGGAAATTGCTTTGAGATACCCAAATCTCAGCAAGAGCAATCTGTGCTGGCTCCAGCCCTGCTGACACCCAAGGTCCATTCTTGTTGCACTTTCTTGCCATTGCTGCTATGCGGTGCTCTCTGGCACCTTTAATTTGGCTAGGACTCTCCTGTGAGATTACAATAGGTCCACAGAAATAATCCATGGCAATCTCCAAATTTAATGCCATCGCAAGTCCCTTTTGCCATTTAAAGTAAAATATTTATAGGTTCTGGGAAATAGGTTGTGAACAACTTTGAGAGATGGTATTGTTCAACTCATTGCACCAGCATAATTAATTTGTCGTTATAGATTTGCAAAAGAAAGTTGAGATGATTTTGTTTCTCTCATATATTGGGTTTCTTTATAGTAGTATGTGTGTGAAGGTGCTTCTTTATAGTAGTATATGTGTGCATGTGTGCAATACTACTCATATGCATGAGTAGAGGCCCAGAAAATGTCTTAAAAAAGCATTTTGCATCTAACCAGATATACTATAAAGTAGGTAAACATGGATTGTGTGGATGAAGTGTATCTGTTTTATTTACCACTATTTTCCCATTGCCTATTGAAATGTCAGGCACATAGTAGATTTACAGTAATTCAATAAAGTAATACCAGGTAAATAGTTAACTTCTTTAAGAAAAGAAAAATGGTTCTTATGTACCAGCTAGAATAACTCCATTATATTATTGAGATGGATTTTTTTGGATACTAAAAACCTGTGTAGACAGCAAAGATGATGAAGAGATGGCCATGACAAATGGAGCTATAACTAACCCTAACCTTATAACTCTGCAATTTTCTCATTAATTAACTCCACAGCCTCACCTATATAAACTGCAAGCAATTGAAATTAGCACTTCCTCCTTCTTATCTCTATATCTTCTCTTCCTCCTTCATCTTCCATTTCCAGTGCCTAATAAAATTCTTAATTCATAGAAGATTCTTTAATATATTTTAAATATATTTTTATTGGTTTTTAAAGAGAGAGGAAGGAAGAGATATTGAAACATCAATTAGAGAGGAAGTCATCTATTGGCTGCCTCCTGCATGGTTCCCACTGGAGATCAAGCCCTGACCAGGAATCAAACCAGTAACCTGTTGGTTCTTAGGTCAACGCAAAACTGCTTAGCTACAACAGATGGGCATGGAAGCTTCTTTAGATAGCTTTCCTATAGATAAACAACACCCAATTATAAAATATAATAATAAATATCCCATTAATATTAGCAAAAACATCTAGAAATAATCTAAACAGAATAAGAACCTTTCATGGGCTATAAAAGATGAAGAAGTTTCTACTTGAGAAATTTCAATGAAATTATTATCCTACTTCTAAATTAATACAATTTGAAGACATTTCCAAGCAAAACTTTAACAGTATCATTTTTGTGAATTGATAAATTAATTGAAAAGTTATATAAAAGAATAAAGATATTAGAAGAACCAATTATTATGAAAATATAAACAGATAGTTAGTTATTTTACCTGATATCAGTAATAAATATTAAAACACCATTTCAAACACTTTTCATTTGGATGCAAATATTATGATAGCATGGAATAACTTTATTACAGGCCGACACTTTTGGAGATAGTCCTATAGGTAAATTCTTCCTATTAAGTGGAGTAACCACAGAGAGAGAAATATAATTTCTAGAGGGCTTACTAAACTAGGGAGCTCACTGCAGTGTGCTTTTTCTTTTAGAACTGTGTGAACATAATATGCTAAATGAAACCCAAAGGTTAACGTCTCATCTCAATGGAATCTGTGGTTTTGGACTCATGAAACATTTAGGTGAAACTTTCTTTCACACAGCTGTGCCTTAATCTTCCCATGGCAAGAATGTTTACATTACTTCAAACAGCTTAGTAAACACATCTGCTTAATTTATTGCTATGGTCAGTTCTGTCAGTAGAGCAAAAATTAAGATAAACCTTTTAGACCATAGTTATGTGATAATAAATCAAAACAGTCATTCTAAGGACTGAGTATTAAAACATACTAGTAGATGGAATATAAATAAATATGATAATGGTAATGTTAGTGAATATTTAGAGGGAGGAATATAGAGGAAATATATTTTTTTACAAACTAATTACTCAATAATGGCCACTACTGGAAAATTAGCAATATCATCTCATCATGTCTCACGTTTAAATAAAAATTTTACAAAATGCCTGCCTATAGAGAAGATGATATGTACATTATAGTTAAATAGTTAAATAGAATTAGATCAAACCAGTGGATTTAAGAATTCATAGTACTATTTTTAATATAGCATTAGAGATTTATTTTAGTCAATAATATCTAATGTAAACTATCATTTTGATCTAGGTTATTTTAATTGCTGGAGTTAATGATTAATTATTTTTTTAAGTTTTAGTCTTCTTGGACACGTTATGTTTGGATCTTTGAATAAGTCACTTCACCTCTGTGAGCCTTAGTTTTCACTTTTGTTGAACTAATACCGATGTTCTTTGAGAAGGTAGAGCACATTGTATATCTTAGCTTTGCTCTTACCAACCAACCAACAAAACAAAACAAACAATACAGAAGTATAGAATTCCTATACGAATATTTAAGGGTGGTTCATGCAACACATATTTCTGGGATTCCTACCAACACAATTCAATTCTGGGGGACACCTTTTCCCTACATTTTAACATTATGAAATTGAGATTAGTTTTATTTTATTATTTATTTTTTCCAAGAAGACAGATTTTAATTTGCTTAAACATCCTCCTATATTATTTTCATCTTACTTTCTCTGGTTTAGTTATTATACTACAGAGCTAAAGTAATTAAAACAGCGTAGTACTGGCATAAAATCAGACATAGAGGGTGGAAAGAAAGGGAATAATCAATGGACTTGTATGTATATATGCATAACTCATGGACATAGACAGTAAGTTGGTGAGGGCCTGGGGATGAGGGGAAGATGGGAACAGGTTGGAAGCATTTAATGGGAGAAAAAAGTGGACCGATTAATACTTTAAATAATAAAGATTTTATTTTTTTAAAAAAAGAAAAGAAAAAGAAACCATACAGGGGGGTGTAAAAAAATGAGGAAGAAAGAAGAAAGAAAGAAAGAAAGAAAGAAAGAAAGAAAGAAAGAAAGAAGAAAGAAAGAAAGAAAGAAAGAAAGAAAGAAAGAAAGAAAGAAAGAAAGAAAGAAAGAAAGAAAGAAAAAAAGAAAGAAACTCACACAGACCATTGGAACAGAAGTAAAAATCCAGAAATAAAACCACATGTATATGGGCAGATGATTTTTGGCAAAGGAGCCAAAAACATGCAATGGAACAAAGAAAGCCTCTTCAAGAAATAGTACTTAGAAAATTGGAAAACCAGTTGCAAATAAATAAAACTAGACTACAATTTGTCCCATATACAAAATTAATTCAAAGTGAATCAGATACCTAAATATAAGATATGAAACAATAAATACATAAAAGAAAACATAGGTACCAGATTATGGACCTTGATCATAGAGAACAGTTTATGAACTTGAACCAAAAAGCAAGGGAAAAAAAGACAAAAATAAATGAATGGGACTGGATCAAATTACAAAACTTGTGCACAGCAAAAGAAACTGCCAACAAAACAAAAAAAAGGCAGCCAATTGAATAAAATATATTTGCAAACAACAGCTCCAAAATTGGGTCAATATACAAAATATATTAAAAACTCACACAACTCAACACTAAAAAGTCAAATTAAAAATGGCTAGGTAAAACTGAACAGACACTTATTCCAAGATATTCAAATGAGATTAGTTTTAGATGTGATCATATGCCATAATTCAATCTTTGACTCTTTTTCTTACAGATACATAAAATAAGGACTCAAAATATTACCTATGGAACCTGAGGATTAATAAAATTTAGAATATATCAGACAACATATTGTGTGTTAAGGATACTGATCACTGGTCTGATAAAGCACTTATTCTCAACAAATAAGAGGTGTTACAACTGCAACAGTGTTATATATTCCATGAGACTACATCAACACAACATGTCCTCATCTAGCACCAGCCTTGCTTTCACCAACAGTCCTTTCCACTTCTACATGAAAAAGGTTCCCTCATATCCTATATAATAAAAGAGAAACATGTGAATTGACTGTATCTCCATGATGCCCCCCAGCCAATCAGGAGTGTGTATGCAAATTAACTAAAAAAAGATGGTGGGTTAATTTGCATGCACAGGTGCGTGGTGGTGAACAGAGTGGGACAGCTGGCAAAGCTAAGATTTACAATGTGCTCTACATTCTCAAAGACCAATTCTCAGGTGCTGGGTGGAGAGCAGAGTGGGAGAATCTGTGGCTTGGGGGGATGTGGCTCCCTCAGTTGCTCCCCCAAGCTGTCAGGTGGAGAGCAGAGCAGGAGAGCCAGCGGAGAGTGGAGTGGCTTGGGGAATTTGGCTCTCCAAACTGTCAGATGGAGAGCAAAGAGGGAGAGCTGGTGGCTTGAAGGATCTGACAGAGTGGGAGACCATGGGACAGAAACAGAGCAGGAAAAGAAAACCAATAGCTTGGGGAGCATCAGGAATTCTGAAAATAGTAGTTCTGGTGGCAGCCCCAAGACTGGAAGAGGAAGCCCAGAGTGCAGGGAACACCAGAAATGCTGGGAATCATAGTTCTGGTGGCAGATGGATTTCCTAGACACTGGAGCAAAGTGAGCCTGAAGCAAGTTACTGTTGTGGTGGGGGATGGAGGGAAAGCAAAGGTGAGAGACAAAAGTAAAATCAGAGTGTCTAGGAAAAATTAAAGGGAAGATATTCTAAAACTTCCAGGAAATCTTTACCAATGAAGCAAAGAAAAAAAAAAACAGCCTCTATTTTTCTGTGAGCAAAAAACAAAACTTGATTGGGGTCTCAGACAATTTGCCCATATGATTGCAAAGACAGACAGAAACTTCCGGATTGGAGAGGGCTCCCAGATTGGAAAGGGTACAGTTTGGGCTGAGGGATCCACCCCCCGCACATGAAACTTTGTGCACTGGGCCTCAAGTGATAAATAATATCTTTGCTAAATTGCATGTGCTTCCAGACAATATAATAATTTTAATACATTATTTCTGGGATAATATTTTATTCCAGTGAGGTATTCATGTGGCCTGAATGAGGGAAAGAGCATCAGTGCTTTCTTTATAAGAATATTTGTGAGTAATTGAATACTTACTTTCCTGCTTTAGCCCAAATCTAGTGTTGTCAGAGACAGTAAGAATACTGCTGCTCTGAGTTCATATATTCTTCTAAATTCTTCCCAAAGTAGACTCTTTCTCAAACCCTACTCATTACACTAACTATTGGGGACTTAGTCCAAGTACTTCATTTATCCTCTGCTCACTAGTTACAGGTATTGGGTTGGAGTCCCCCCGCCAGGGTCTGACCTCCTAGGACATGTGGTCTTAGATGGAAAAACCATGATAAGTTGTGGGTGTATAAGAATGAGTCTTTATTGTAGATCTATTAGACAAAGCAGTTCTTCATGGTAAGTCTTGTACAGATAGCCACACACTGGCTGATTAATACAGCTTTCCCACAAAGCAGTAGCACTTTTAATAGCCTCTGAACCTACAGCTATTATCTGAGCAGCCTCATAGTGTCTCTAGACTCACCACCTCACCTCATAGTGGTATCTGAACTCTGTCTCAGAAGCTTCTCCTATCTCTCTGGATTCTCTCTGTTAGCTACATTTTCTGTGCTACTGCCTCTCTATCACACTCCTCTACCCAGCACACTGTAGCCTCACATAGTAACTACCTCTGAGCTTCTCTATCAGCATACTGGATGATTGTATGCATGTGTTATATGCATGTTAGACAAAGGAGGCTAGTTTCCAACAATGACATCAATAATTTTGCTATGGAAAGGCACTGTGAGATAACTGTGCACCTGTACACAATCCTTGGACCTGTGTATGGAATCTTAGTCTTGATCATTCTGATTACAAGTCCCAAGGTTGAGTAGCCAGGACCAGTGCACTCTAAACAGGATCCTCACAAGTGTCCATTTATGGACCAATTTAATTCACATCTAATTAAAAGGTTTATAAGTTATGCTATTCAGTGTCTCAATCTATAAATACCCTGTTTCCCCGAATATAATACAGTGTCTTATATTAATTTTTGCTCCCAAAGATGCGCTAGATCTTATTTTCAAGGGATGTTTTATTTTTCCATGAAGAAGAATACGGTACACATTTATTGTTGTTGTTTTTAAAATTTTATTATTTTATTAAATTATTATCTGTGTACATATTTTACATTGCTCCCCCTTCCAATAGATACCCACTCACCCCAGAGTTTTGTGTCCATTGCATGTTTACAAGCCCTTCGGTTGATCTCTTATATCCCCCAGATCTCCCTACCCTGCCAGCTGTAATTTGCTTGTTGCTTTATTGTCTCTATATTTATCTTTTGGTTCATCAGTTTATAATGTTCTTTATTATCCATAAATGAATGAGGTCATGTGGTGTTTCTCTTAAATTGACTGGCTTATTTCACTCAGCATGATGTTCTCCAATTCCATCCAGGTTGCTGCAAATGATGAGAATTTCTTCTTTTTTATGGCAGCATAATATTCCATTGTGAAAATGTACCATGGTTTTGGATCCAATCATCTGCTGATGGGCACCTAGGCTGTTTCCAAATCCTAGCTATTGTAGATTGTGCTGCTATGAACATAGGGGTGCATATATCCTTTCTGATTGGTGTTTCTAGTCTCTTGGGATATAATCCTAGGAGTGGGATTACTGGGTCAAATGGGAGTTCCATTTTCAGTTTCTTGAAAAAACTCCATACTGTTCTCCACAGTGGTTGCATCCGTCTGCATTCCAACCAACAGTGCATGAGGGTTCCTTTTTCTCCACAACCTTGCCAATAGTTGTCGTTTGCTGATTTGTTGTTGTTGGCCATTCTGACAGGTGTGAGATGGTGCCGCATTGTAGTTTTGATTTGCATTTCTCTGATAATTAGTGCCTTTGAGCATGTTTTCATGTGCTTCTTGGCCTTCCTTCTGTCTTCTTTTTAAAATATTCTATTTAGGTCGATTGCCCATTTTTTTATTGGATCATTCATTTTCCTTTTATTTAGTTGTATAAGCTGTCTGTAGATTTTGGAAATTAAACCATTATCAGTGGTAACATTTGCAAATATGTTCTCCCATACAGTGGGCTTTCTTGTTGTTTTGTTGATGGTTTCTTTTGCTGTAAAAAAGCTTTTTATTTTGATGTTGTCCCATTTGTTTATTTTCTCTTTAGCTTCCATTGCCTAGGGGCAGTATCAGTGAAGAAGTTCTTTTGGCATATGTCTGAGATTTTGCTTCCTGTATATGCCTCTAATATTTTTATGGTTTCCCATCTTATGTTTAAGTCCTGTATTCATTTTGACTTTATTTTTGTGTATAGTGTAAGTTGGTGATCTAGTTTCATTCTTTTGCATGTATCTGTCCAATTTTCCCAACACCATTTATTGAAGAGACTGTCTTGACTCCATTGTATATTTGTGCCTCCTTTGTCAAATATTAATTGAGCATAGTGATGTAGGTTGATATCTGGGTTCTCTATTCTATTCCATTGATCTATTTGTCTGTTCTTGTGCCAGTACCAGGTTGTTTTGAGAACAGTGGCTTTGTAATACAGCTTGAAATCTGGTATTGAGATCCCTCCTACTTTACTCTTCTTTCTCTGGATTGCTGTGTCTATTTGGGGTCTTTTATTGTTCCAAATGAACTTTTGGAGAGTTCTTTCTAGGTCAGTGAAACATGCCATTGGTATTTTTAATGGGGAGTGCATTGAACCTATAGATTGCTTTGGGAAGTATGGACATTTTGATGATGTTGATTCGACCAATCCATGAATATGGTATGTTCTTCCATCTGTTTACATCTTCCTCTATTTTTTTTTTCAGTGTCGTGTAGTTTTCTGCATATAGGTCCTTTACTTCCTTAGTAAAGTTTATTCATAGGTATCTTAATTTTTTTGGTGAAATCCTAAATGTGATTGCCTTTTTAGTCTCTGTTTTTGTAAGTTCACTATTGGTGTATAGAAATGCCATAGATTTTTTTGGCATTAATTTTGTATCCTGCGACATTGCCGAATTCATTTATTAAGTCAATTAGTTTTTTAATGGTGTCTTTTGGGTTTTTTATGTACAATATCATGTCATCTACAAATAAGGATAACTTTACTTCTTCTTTTCCAATTTGGATGCCTTTTATTTCCTCTTCTTGTCTAATTGCAATGGCTAGTAATTCCAGTACTATGTCAAAAAGGAGTGGTGAGAATGGGCATCCCTGTCTTGATCCTGTTCTTAGAGCGAATGGTTTTAGTTTTTGCCTATTGAGTATGATGTTGGCTGTGGGTTTATCATATATACCTTTTATTATGTTGAGGTATGATCCTTGTACTCCCACCTTATTGAGAGTTTTTATCAGGAAAGGGTGTAGGATTTTATCAAATGTTTTTTTCTGCATCAATTGATACGACTATATGATTTTTATCTTTCAATTTGTTTATGTGATGTATCACGTTTATTGATTTGTGGATATTGTACCACCCTTGCATTCTTGGAATAAATCTTACTTGGTCATGGTGTATAATCTTTGTGATGTTCTGCTGGAGTCGATTTGCTAGAATTTTGTTGAAGGTTTTTGGCATCTATGGTCATGATGGATATTGGCCTGTAATTCTCTTTCATGGAGTTGTCTTTATCTGGTTTTGGTATTAGGGTGATGCTAGCTTCATAGAAGGAATTTGGAAGTGTTCCTTCCTCTTTCATTTTTTGGAATAGTCTGAGGAAGATAGGTTTTATTTCTTCCTTGAATGTTTAGTAAAACTCTCCTGTGAAGCCATCTGGCCCTGGGCTTTTGTTTGCTGGAAGCTTTTTGATGATGGTTTTAATTTCTTCCCAAGTCACTGATCTATTGAGATTTTTAGATTCTTCCTGATTGAGTTTTGGAAGGTTATATTTTTCTAGGAATATGTCCATTTCTTCCAGGTTGTTAAGTTTGTTGGAATAGAGTTGTAGGTAGTATTTTGTAATAATCCTTTGTATTTCAGCGGGGTCTGTTGTTATTTCACCTCTTTCATTTCTGATTTTGTTTATTTGGGTCCTCTCTCTTTGTTTTTTGGTTAGCCTGGCTAAAGGTTCATCAATCTTGTTTATCCTTTTAAAGAACCAGCTCTTGTTTTTTTTTTATCTTATGTATTGTTTTTTTTATCTTATGTATTGTTTCTTTAGTCTCTATGTATTGTCTCTTTCTTTCTTTAGTCTGCTCTGGTTTTTATTACTTCCTACCTTCTGCTTATACTGGGCTTTTCTTGATGCTCTTTTTCTAACTCTTTGAATTGTAGAGTTAGGTAATTTGTTACCATTTTTTATTTATTTATTTTTTTGCAATAGGCTTGTAGGGTTATGAACTTCCCTCTCAAAACTGCTTTTGTTGTGTCCCATAGATTTTGGATTGTTGTGTTTTCATTGTCATTTGTTTACAGGATGGTTTTAAGTTTTTCCTTGATTTCTTTGGTAACCCAGTCCTTGTTTAATAGCATGCTATTTAGTTTCCATGTGTTTGATTTCTCTGGATTATTTTTATTGAAGTTAATTTCCAGTTTTATGCCACTATGATCTGAGAAGATGTTTGATATGATTTCTATGTTCTTGAATTTGAAGAGACTTTGCCTATGTCCCAAAATGTGGTCTATCTTTTAAAATGATCCATGTGCACTTGAGAAGAATGTATATTCTGTGGCTTTGAGGTGGATTGTTCTGAAGATGTCATTTAATTCCATCTGGCCTAGTGAGTCATTTAGGATTGATATTTCTTTGCTGATTTTTGTTTAGGTGATTTTTCCAAAGGTGACAGTGGCTATTAAAATCTTCTACTATGATTGTGTTGTATTAATCTCTCCCTTAATGTCCTCCAGCAGTTTTTTTTAAATATTGTATATTTGGGTGCTCCCGTGTTGGGTGCATATATATTTACCAGGGTTTTTTCTTCTTGTTAGATTGCTCCCTTTAGTATTATGAAGTGGCCTTCATTATCTCTTGTTATGTCTTTCACTCTGAGATCTAATTTGTCAGATATAAGTATTGCTAACCCAGCTTTTTTTCATTTCCATTTGCCTGGAAATGAAAATAAAGGAAATTTATTTCCTGTATATGGTATGGTAGTATGGTAGTTGTCAACACAAACCAAACAAACTGTGAATCCTACAGTATCAAGAATTTACTCATTTACTCAATGACAATCATGTCATCATCTTCTGGAATATCATCATAACAATCCAATTTCTGAATTTCCTGGTGAATTTCTTGTGACTCCATTTCTTTCAGAATCAGTTGACCAAATCCCTCATGTTTAGCAATAGGATTCTGAGACAGAGCCTGGGGGGGGGGGTTATTTTGGGGGGGATGCCTTATATTTCACTCAGAAGAAAACCTGTAAGTAAGTCTTATCTTTGGAGGTTGTTTTATTTTGGGGGAAACGCGGTAGTTATCACTTTATAACAGTTTTATAATTTTAACATCATGAATTTGGATTCAGAGTATTTCACTATGAACTTGTATTCAGAAATGGGTTGTGCAGCATCATGAGGCTAAGAGATAAAAATGTGATTTTCCTTGGAATCACAACCATTCCATGAGATCTATGCCAGTTACAGATAGAAGCCCTCTTCTAGGTATAATTTAGATGACTTGCTCTTGTTATTGAAATTGCTGGGAAAGGTAGAATAGATGGACATAAGTGTGGGAATAAGGGGACAGGAAATAGTATAGATAAAGTTGTACATGAGTGAAGAAATAGGCAATCAATACTTAGCATTAGAGTGGAGAAGATAGGATTGTTTTCATTTTGAGCTATTACCCTTGCACACATCTGTTTTTGATCCATTTTTTAGAAAAAAAATGAACACAACAAAATTGGCAAATCTTGATGATTATGTTTATATTCATTATTTTCCATCTGCCAACTATGTTTTATAGCCACATTACAGATATATTTATGTCTTTAGTTTTTGGTCAACCATTGACTTTGCATCAGAACCATTTTGCTATTTAATTACATAGTGTTTGAAATTATAATGCTATTGACTGCATTTTTCATTAATTCAGCAGATATATTTTGAGTGCCTACTCAACATTAGTGTTTGAAATTGTTACTGAATAAAACACACAGACTTGCATAAGGTTTTATTAAGTGGAAACCTGGCTTAATTAACTATTCCTGCATGGTTAAGTATTTAGGATGTTTCCAATAAATTCTTAAGGGATAAGTGTGCTTTAAATTTATAGTTAAACAAAATGATTATTTTGATGCCAAAACACTAAAAGAATGACAAAAACTATGTATTGTTTGGCTAATGAGATTTAAAATGAAGATTCAGAGATATTTTATAGCTAAGTATGAGTTACTTGTAACTAATGCGTTTGAATTACTTATATTAAATATTCATTGTTTAAGGCATTCTAATTAAAACATAGCTTTAGTTCCTAAAAAAAAAAAAATCAAATACATGGGTTTCACTTGTGAATATGTTGAACTATTAAGATGGAAATAATCAAATAAACCTGTCACATAAATTTAGAAATGCTACTTAACCAAAGACAATGACATTATGAAAAACGAAGAAATGTTCACTGCAAAATAAATCTAAACTTTGAACAAGCTCTGGAAGAAATTTTCTTGGAACTAATCCTAATTTGGCTAAGGGATGTAACAGGTGATCTAATAATTCTTTTGTTTTTGAAGACCCTATGAAGAAAAGATAACTCCCGTCTCCATGTGGTACATAGGGATTTAGAGACATTACTCACTCCCATCACCTGCTCATTGGTGAAAGATTAAAATCTGTATAAACATGCATGTTTGTGAGTATCACAAATTTCTTATAAGTGCTTCTGATGTGAGTATTCCTCTCTCATATAATCATCTCCAAAGCTTTTTGGAATCCTTTTCAACCATTCCTATGGGGTATGAGCATGAACATATCAGTTACCTCTTTTGGCAGACAACTAAAAATAAGTAAAATAGCAATTAATGAAGCAGCTTTAATTTTTAAATGACAGAAAATCAATTTCACAGGTCAATTAAGCCATTAGGAAAGGGCTGCAACCAATAGATATGGTTTTGAAAACAAAAACTACTTAAATATCAGAGATTTTGATAACAGATTTTCCTCTTTAACCTGATAAATTGGTTTGTTTTGTTCTCTGTTAAAGAGAGGGGAAAAAGGCTATATTTTCAACATTTCCAAATAGATTTTTATTTTACCTCAGTGATATTGGTTCCAAAAACACCAACTTTTTTTTTTTTTTAGTATAATTTCAATATTATCAGTTCTAAGAGAGGGAGAAAATAAGACAACAAACTTCATCAGGAGAAAGTACTGCACAACTCTGCCATGTAAATCAGTTTCAGAGGTTGGTTAAATAATAAAGAGAATGACAAAGCAGTGTATTTCATGGCCTAATCTTGTAGGGTTGATTGTAACTCTAGCACTTCACTATCAAGCATTGCATAAACAAAATTTAAACTAGAAACTTTCATGTAATCCTAATTTAACTTTATGTTTATTTGTGAAATATTTTTATTGATTTTTTTTAGAGAGAGGAAGAAAAAGGTATATAGAGATAAACATCTATGTGAGAGTGAGACATTGATCAGCTGTCTCCTGCACACCTCCTACCAGGAATAGAGACCATAACCCTGGTCTCTGACTCAGAACCCAGCCAGCAACCTCTTGATGCAAAGAACAACACCCAACTAACTAAGCCACATGGCGGGGCCTAATTTAATTTTATTACTAATAGTTGTTCGGTTCTGGACCATTTATAAATGTTGCATGCAACTCCATAACTAATTGGTGAGTGGACTGTAGAAATATCCCATCTAAGTAGTAGATAGACCTCAGTAAGTTCAAGCATCTGAAACCAAACTTAGTCAAAGGCTGTTTTACTTGAAAGTATGAAACTAGACATGCTTTTGATGTTTATGTTTATTACTAGAGTTGTATTAGGTAACTGTGGATGAGAAATGCTCCCATGTGAGAAGTCACGCATTATATGAAGGATCATACAATCCTTAGAAGGTGAACACTTGGTCTTTTGCTTTGAATGCTGCAAAGACAAACTAAGGAGCAAACTACTTTGTAGAAGTAGAGGTGAAGATACCCCCCTACTGCAACTTCCACTGCACTGGGAGCTTTGGCTTCCACCTTGCTCTCCTCATCCATCTCCAACCTGAATTCAAAGATCCAATTCTGATCCTACTTAAGCCTTCAGCATCTCCCAATCACTACTTATCACTGAACATAGCATTGTCATCTCTAATCACTAACAGATGCTTCACCTTTTTAATTTTTGTACTTCAGCCATACTTAGGTACTTCTTCCCCTAGATGGACACTGCTCAGAATGGTGCATATGCTGCTTCCCCCACCCTTTTTTTAATACCATATGATTTTACTTTTATGTAGAATTTATTTTTTTTGGCACCATTTGATGTGTATTTTTATTTTTTTTACTTTCCCCAATTTTTAATTGATTATGGTATCACATAATTGTCCTCATCCCCCCAATCCCATCCCAAACCCCTCCCTACATAAGCCCTCACACACCCCCCTTTATCCATGGCCACTGGCCAGGCCCATATGCGTGCACACAAGTCCTTTGGTTGATCTCTTCCCCTTTACCCCCACACTCCTCTACTTTTCCTCTGAGGTTTGAAAGTCTGTTCAGTGCTTCTCTTTCTCTGAGTCTGTTTTTGTTCATCAGTCTATGTTGCTCATCATTTCCTCTAGATGTGTGAGATCTTGTGATCTAAGAAATAACCTTGTATATGTGGAATTTAAAAAACACACAAAATAAATGAACAAACTCATAGATACAGAGAACAAATTGATGTTTGACAGATAGAAGGAGGATTAGGAGGACAGCTGAAGAAGGGAGACAGAATTAGGAAGTAAAAATTGCCAGTTTTAAAAATAGTCATGGACTGTAAAATGCAACATCAGAATATATTAAATAATTTATAATAATAAAAGAGTAATGCTGATTAGACTGGACAGCTGAACGATCTTCCAGATGTCCTTCTGGATGACCTTCCAGATGAAGCCAGGCTGTGAGGAACAAGGCAAGTCGCCACAGCTGCAAGGGCTGAGCCCCTTGCATGAATTTTGTGCATTGGGCCTCTAATATTGTAATAACAAGGTATTGTGTTAGATGGGTACTAAACTTTTTGGGATGATAACTTTTTAAGATATATAAACGCCTAATCACTATAATGAACTCATAAAACTAATATAGTACTATATGTCACTATAATTGAAAAAGTTAGTCTTTTTTTTTATTTCCTTTAAGATTTATGGGTCATCCTGGTGGATTTAATTTATAAATGCTTTTTAATGCTAATGATAATAATAAGTAGAGATGATAGCGTTATTTTGGTTAGGGGACACTGTTGCGATAGAACAGGTGTTTAATTATTTGCTAATTTGGGGGTAAGAAAAAAAAAGAATAAGCTGTGTACCTGAGCTTGTTTCAGGCTAGAGGAGAGAAAAAGGCTGGTCTTAGGGCTCAAAGAATTCTAAGCAGCTGGAATCAGTGACCAGTAGAGAGGGGCTTGGACACAAATCTTGGATCAGAAGAGTAAAACCACATCTCAGGCCCAATTTTCCTTTGCTATGGGATGAGATAGAATAAAACATAAGAAAAATCCCCAAATACTAGCTTTCATATGATCTTATTTTTAAAACTCTAAATTCATCTGACTTTTATTCACCCTGTTATCTACCCTTTCCCCTATTTAATTTCCAAACTTCACCTAAAAGAAAACTGAGAACAGAGAAGCTGCCTCCTCTTGATATCAGTTAAACATATCTGGGCTGCAATTTGTAGAAACCTCAGTACAAACTGTCTTAGGCAATACATATATTATTTTACATATCATAATATTTGCTACAGCTCCCCACAACATTAAAATAATTATTTGATAATGTCATCAAGAACTCAGGTTCTTTCTGTCTTCTTAATGTCTCTATCATCTTTGGTCATTAAGTTTTTTCCAAGCTGAAAGCAAAATGACTGTAGCAGTTTCTAGATCAAACTTCCAGCTCAAAAATGTGAATAACAGAAGAGTCAGAATTTGAAAACATGCCCATTTCAGAACCATTAAAATTATCCCTGAACCTGTGGTTCTGAACTGGGGGTGATTTTGTACCTCCCAGCAGACAGTAAGTAATACCTAGAGATAATGTGTACTGCTATAAGAAAGGGGAGAATGTATTGCTCTAAACTAGTGAGTGGAGCCAAGGATGCTTCTAAATACTTTACAATGTACAGAACATCCTTACTTATTCTCCTCTTAAAACTAAAACCAAAGAATTGGCCAGCACCAAATTTCAATAGTGCTATTGTTGTGAAACTGTACTTTGGAATGATCAGAACCTCTCATAGATCTGTGTAAAGGGCTTGCATCTTCTGAAGCATCTGGTTGAGTGTGGGATGTGTGGATCACTCAGAAACACACACATACAAACACACACACACAAGCTCAAGTTCTGTTAGGAAGGAATAAGAATGAGAAAGAATATTGGATTTGTAACCAACAGTGTCCACTATACCCACCTGAGTTTCTCTCTTTTTGTTTATCAGTTGTCCAACTTATATGTACTCTGAAGACAGTACTATTTTTAGGACATATTCTCTTCAAAATTATTTTCTTCTGGATAAATTGCAGACTTTTTATGGGCCTCTAAAACATGTAATGCTTATATTACTGTATACATCTCTTGGAATTTTGATTACTTTTTACTTTTCCAAATCTTTCACTAATGTGTAATTTCTTTAAGTTATAAAGAGTATGTACTTTTTATATAAGAAATTCTATGAAGAACAAGAGGTCTTTCCAAATAGTGTGAGAATAGTATGTGATTGTTCAATGAACAAAGTGACTCACATCCTTAAATTTATCTTCTTGTGACCCAAACATCTAGGAAATTTCTGAAGTTCCAGAAGTCAACTCTGGCTTTGGGACCAAGAACCTGATGAAAAAAATGCAAAGCTGTATCTGCAATTTTTCTATACCTGCTCTCTACTCAAGCTGCTACTCCCAAATGGCTTCTAACCATGTTGACACTTCTCTGTTTAGCATATGAGTCTTTACAGTCACTACCTTCAGAAAAATATCCAGAGATGGCAGTCTATTCTCTATGGAGAAAATGTGTTATTTGCAGTATATTCTTATTTTAAAAGGGCAAAACAAAATAAATGTTCTTGAGACTCAATTATAAAGGGTTAACCTGTAAGACTTTTCTAAGAAAATTGTAATTTTGCAAAATTTCTTTTTATTTTATCCTTACCAATCGGTAGAAGAAAACATTTTGGCATGAAACGGATACATGCTCAGAGAATCAATTGCTATTCTTTGTTGAAGTAATAAAAACAGCATTTCAATTTGGTCAATTTGATGAAACTCATCTGATAAGAATATAAATAGCTTTGTTTCATGTTTCTTCACAGGAGCTTTATTTTTTAAAACAATTAATAATATAAAAGTGTATCTTTCCTTTCAAAACCAGAAGGTTTATAATGGATTTATATACATATAATTTTTATTGTATATCTGAAAGCAGACTATATTCTCATTAAAACAGCAGGGGAAAATAAAGAAATCTCAGTTTAATCAAAATGATGTTAAAGTTGATGTCCTTAGAGATGCATATGAGTTCAATGTGAACTGCATTTAGGGATCTATAAGATAAGGGTAAAGTCTTCTTAGGCAGAAAGTTTTAATGAAGACACACACAAGAGAAAAATCAAGTGAAGAGAATGAGAGTATTTATAAGATTTACTTTTTGTGCACTATTAAAATTACTTTTTGTATGTGTGATACACTTAAAATAAGGCTCTTTTATTTTTTATTTTTTAAAATATATTTTATTGATTTTGTACAGAGAGGAAGAGAGAGAGATAGAGAATTAGAAACATCGATGAGAGACAGCCATCGATCAGCTGCCTCTTGCACACCCCCTACTGGGGATATGCCCGCAACCAAGGTACATGCCCTTGACCGGAATCGAACCCAGGTCCCTTCAGTCCCCAAGCCGACGCTCTATCCATTGAGCCAAACCGGTTTCAGCCATAAGGCTTTTTTAAATAGTGCATCTAAGAATCTTTGGATCAAACACCACTACTTTTGTAAGCACCATTGGGTCTTTTCTCTGTTCATTGTTCATTTTACCATCTCCACCACTATAATTTAGCGCTCAACACATCACTTCCTCTTGAGCTCCTGAAATGGCTTTCTGATTGCTCACCCTCCTTCCATTATTGTTCCCTATACAAGCTCTTCACATGAATTTGACTATGTCACTAATTTTTTTTTTCCTTTTTCTTTTTAGATTGTGTCAAGTTTAATTTCTTCTCATTTATATCTCACTTGTAAATAAATACAGGGTGGTGTTATTTTTTTCATTTATTGATTCAAGTATTACATATGTGTCCTTTTCCCATCCCATTACCCCCACCCTCACCCTTTGCTGCTCATGCCCTCACTCACTCGGTGAGGGCATGCATAAAAGTTGTTTGGTTGATCTCTTGCTCTAACCCCCAACCTTCCCTACTGTCCCTCTGAGGTCTGAGCATTTGATCAATGATTCTTTATCTCTGGAACGATTTTTGTTCATCAGTTATGTTGTTCATTATAATCCACAAATGAGTGATATATTTTGATATTTATCTTTCTATGACTGACTTATTTCACTGATCATAATGCTCTCTAGGATCATTCATGCTTTTACAAATGGTTGGAGATCCTTCCTTTTTATAGGAGCTTAGTATTCCATTGTGTAGATGTACCACAGTTATTTAATCCACTCATCTGCTGGTGGGCATTTAGGCTGTTTCCAAATCTTAGCTATTGTAAACTGTGTTGCTATGAACATCGGGGTGCATATATCCTTTATGGTTAGTGTTTCTAGTTTCTTGGGATATATTCCTAGAAGTGGGATCACTAAGTCAAATGGGAGTTCCATTTTTAGTTTTTTTAGGAAAGTCCATACTGTTCTCCACAGTAGCTGCACCAGTCTGCATTCCCACCAGGAGTGCATGAAGGTTCCTTTTTCTCTGCATCCTCGCCAGCACTTGTCATTTGTTAATTTGTTGATGATAGAAATTTTGATGGGTGTGAAATGATACCTCATTGCCATATTAATTGGCATGTCTCAGATAATTAGTGACTTTGAGCATGTTTTCATATGACTCTAGGCCTTCCTTATGTCTTCTTTTGAAAAGATTCTATTTAGGTCTATTGCCCATTTTTTGATTGGGTTGTTTATCTTCCTTTTAAGTTGTATGAGTTCCCTGTAAATGTTGTAGATTAAACCCTTTTTAGAGATAACATTGGCACATATGTTCACCCATGCAGTGGGCTTTCTTATTGTTTCATTGATGGTTTCTTTTGCTTTTCATTTTGATGTAGTCCCATTTGTTTATTTTCTCTTTAATTTCCATTGTTCTAGGAGTTGTGTTGGTGAAGATATTGCTTCTGCATATGTCTGAGATTTTGCTACCTGTAGATTCCTCTAAGATTTTTATGGTTTCCTGTATTAGGTTTAAGTCCTTTATCCATTTTGAGTTTATTTTTGTGGATGGTGTAAGTTGATAGTCTGGTTTCATTTTTTGCTTGTATATGTCCAATTTTCCCAAAACCACTTATTGAAGAGTCTGTCTTGACTCCATTGTATGCCCTGGCCTCCTTTGTCAAATATTAATTGAGCAAAGTGGTTTAGGTCAACTTCTAGGTTCTGTATTCTATTCTATTGGTCTATATGTTTGTTCTCGTGCTAATACTGGACAGTTTTGAGAACAGTGGCTTTGTAATACAGCTTAATATCTGGTATTGGGATCCCACATACTTTGTTCTTCTTTCTTAGGGTTTCTACAGCTATTTGGGGTCTTTTTTTATTCCAGAATTTTTGAAGAGTTTGTTCTAGGGAGGACACAAAATGGCAGAAAAATAGATGGACTGGTTCTGAGCCTTGTCCCAAAGCAGAAAGAGAGAGCAGCTGAGGGTCGTGCTGGAAGTGTTTTTTAGCAAGATAAGGGATAGGCAAACTTCAGGAGAAGGTGAGAGATTGCTGATCTGGGTGCCCCTAACAGGGAAGCACCCACGACAGGGCTAGGTCCCTTCCCGGAACTACCTATGGGCTTGGATGGGGAAATCTAACCATCTTTAAAGGAAAATTGGGTCTTGTCAGAGGTCTGAATATCCACAGCTACAGTGACCACTGAGCAGCTGTGAGCCCCAGAACACTGGTCCCAGGTGGCGTGAACACTTGGACTCAAAGGAGCGTTCCACCTCATGACGAAAAGATCAGATTTCTTGGGAATATGGTTAGTCTCCATGAAGACAGAAGCCCGTGTGCGCAGTGCAAAAGCTGGAGGACTAGGGAAGTGTTTACAAGGAGAAGCCCTAGGATGTTTGGCTGGTGTGTCTCCTGATTGTGGAATGGGCTTCTAATAGAGGAGATATCTAAAGAGCAACACATTTTGATCTGACTCTGAGGGATATCCGGAGAATTACAAAAGAGTGCAGTCGGCACAGACTTGCCCCCCAGCCTCAACAAATAAGTGCCAGAGAGAGAGAGAGAGAGAGAGAGAGAGAGAGAGAGAGAGAGAGAGAGAGAGAGAGAGAGAGAAAGCTAGAGAGGCATTAGAGTGTTGGATGTCAACCCAGAAAAACTGCCACCCAGAGGCTAAATCACAAATTGACCCTAATGTAATAAAAAAAATCAAAGCAAGGCCTGCTTAAAAATCAGGACCAGATTACAACACTGAGGAGCAGTGAAAGGCAGGGAACTGCAATACTGTTCAGACTGAAAAACATGTGTGCCAAACAGAACAATAGAAGTGAATGACCTTTACTATTGCACACTCTATTTAATTTTTTAATTTTTTTATTTCTGTTTTTATTTTCATTATTTGCAACATTTACTCAAGAAACTATTTTCTCTTTTTTCCTCACTTGATTGTACCTTTTTAATTAATAAATTTTTCTTTGTAATCAGCATTATTATTACTACTATTTTACCTTTTTATCTTATTTACTTTTGTTTATTTTTATTATTATTTTTTAAAGTGTCACATTATTTGCTCTTTATTTTACTTTGGGATTAGTGTTCTACATTCTATTTTTACCTTTCCTTCACCAATGCTTTGTTCTATCTCAACCCTAACTTTATGCCATCATTCTCTTCCTAACCTTTCCCCCTTTGGTGTGCTATTTATCTTAACCCTTTCCTGCTCTAGATTTTCCCTATTCTTTCTGTTTACTACCTGATAAAATTTCACCCTAATTGTGTATATTTAATTTCCAACCCCCTGCTCAAAGTTCATTCACACACCTCCTTTTCACTGTCCTAAAAAGAAAGAAAGAAACAAACAAACAAAAACACAGTCTCTCACTATTCTTTTGTAGTTGTATGATGAATGTTAACTAAATAGAAGTTTTATGCTTTTTTGTGAGATTGTTTTGCTTATTGTTTTTTTTGGTTGTATGTTTTTGTTAACTGTGTTTTAGTTAGTTTTTATTTCTGCTTTCCATTTCCTCACTTGATATTAATTGGTGTTGTAAGTTGTATTAATCTTCAGATACTTGTTGCTGGCATTTGCTGTGATTAAGGGTTGTTCTATTGGAGTTTCCTTCATATATATATATATATATATATATATATATATATATATATATAGTTAGTTAGTTAGTTAGTTAGTTCGTTCCTCATTTCTCTCTTAGTATCATTCTAGCTTCTCTGTTTTATTTTTTCTCCTCCTAATTTCATTTTGCCACTCCTTTTTTCTCTCTTCTATCTCTCCTAGCCCCCAATTTGCCTTTCTTTAATGGTCACCTTTATTGGAGGTTATTAATATCTCAATCACATTTCTGTTCAGTGCCTTGTGTGTTGTACCTGGTAGTGTTGTATTTTGTGCCTTTAAATCAATGCAGGAGAGAGAGAACTACATAACCAGACATCTTGAAAAGAGAGATCATACGGAGACAAAGAAACAGCCTGCATATGAAAGAAAAGCAGGCATCACCAGAAAAGGAAGTAAACGAGTTAGAGGCAAGCAACCTACTAGAGCAATAATTCAGAGTTACGATCATAAGATGGCTAAAAATGGAAAACAATTTTGACAATATGAGAAAGAACCAAGAAGAAATGAAAAATGACATTGCCACTTAAAAAAAGAACTGAATAGAAACCATCAAGAGCAGACTATATAAAGCAGAGAACCTCATTAATGAGCTAGAAGACAAGATGGGAAAAAATACCCAATTAGAGCAGACTGTAAAAATTTTTAAAAAGCAGGAGGAGAGCCTAAGGGAACTTTGGAACAATACAAAACAATACAATTAGAGTAATAGGGGTTCCAGAAGGAAAGGAAACTGAGGAAGGAATAGAAAAAAATGTTTGAAAAAATAATGACAGAAAACTTTCCTGAGATAGAGAAGAAAAAACCCCACACAAACCCAAGAAGCTCGCAGAGTTCCAAACAAAATGAATCCCAAAAGAGCATCACCAAGGCACATTATAATTAAATTGGCAAACACCAACCACTAAGTAAGAATCTTAGAAGCAGCCAGAGAGAGACACAGAAAGTTATATATAAAGGAACTCCCATCAGACTAGTAACTGATTTATCAACAGAAACTCATCAGCCCAGAAGGGAATGGAATGAAATATACAAAGTCATGCAAAGGAAGGGTCTGAATCCAAGAATACTATACCCAGCAAGGCTGTCAATCAAAATTGAAGGTGAAATCAGGAGCTTCACAGACAAAAACAAACTAAGGAAATTTATCACCACCAAACCAGCAATGCAAGACATGCTAAAGGGTCTACTGTAAAAATAAAGAAATAGGAAGCAGATAATGATTCCCGGGAGAGATCCAAGATGGCTGCACCTAACCTTAGCCGCACACAACAATTTCAATAAAATACAACTAAAATATAAAATGGACATTGCCCAGAGCTACAGGAAGTCGACTGACTGAAAATTCTACCACAAGAAGGAAAGAGAAAACCAGAAGGAAAATCAGAGGAGCTGTAAAAGCCTAAGGTACGGAGATATGCTGCCCGCCACGGAGAGGACGGAGCCAGAGAGGAGGGGAAGGCTGAGTACCTGGCTGGCGTTCCCTAGCAGGAAGGAAATAAAAACCCCGGAATGGGCTGAACCCCAGAACCGGCAGCACTGAGCCCCAGTTCTAGGCCAGACCCTGGGGACCCAGGCTCAAACAGAGGGAGACGAGGCTGTGAGGCACAATCCCAGGGGAGCGGTGAAAGGCAGAGCCCCTGGAGTCGCGCACATTGCGCGCAGAGGATGGTCTGTTGACTCTGATGCTAGATTGCCCTGGCGGGAAGGAGACAAAAGCTCCAGACTGGGAAGAACGTGATGAAGAGTGGGAGCCGCTGACCAACACCGGCAAGCCGGGCACCTGCAAGGAGCCAGGCGACAGGACCCCCGGGGGGGAGGTGCTGCTGGGCCCTCGACCGCTGATCATGGGCCACGGATCCGAGGCCGGGGCCTGCTTCCTGGGCGGCGCCGACCCCAGCAACAGGCTGAAACCACACAGGAGGCCTCCGAGAACAAAGGGGCCCCGCAGACCAGCCTGCTGAGCTTCCAGGATGAGGAGGAAGAAACCAAAGAAGTTTTCAATGTGAAGAAATCAAGTTATAGCAAAAGATAGTAAAATTACTTAAGAAAAAATACAAAGAAGATCTTGAAAAATCTAAGATTAAGACAGAACTCAACTCAACAGCCAACATTGCAACATAAATGCATTTAAAAAAACACGACAGAATGTTGAAGCAGGAGCGACCAGGCCCAGAGTGCCAGGCCCAGAGCAGAAGCAGCCAAGCTCGGAGCTTCCAGGCAAGGAGTGGCCAGGCCCGGAGCAGCAGCTGCTTCTCCCAGAGTGGCCAGGCCAGGAGCAGCCAGGCCAGGAGCAGCCGGGCATGGAACTGCCAGGTCTGGAGCAGTCAGGCCCAGAGCAGCAGCATCCAGGCTCGGAGCGGCAGTGGCCAGACCCGGAGCAGCTGGTTGTGGAGCGGACCAGAGCAACAGAGGCCAGGCCCAGAGCAGCCAGGCCTGGAACAGCTCGCTCCTCACCTGCCCATGCCACAGGGCTGCCTCTCAGACATGGCTGGAAACTTTTGGGGGAACTTGAGGGTCTGCTGAATCAAGTGATGAAGGCTTAGATCTGGATGTGTTGAGTTGGTATAGCCCTGGGGTGTTGATCTGTGAGTGCCTTGTGTGGGGTCTGGATGAGGTTGGTTGATCTATTTGGAAATGTCTTTTGTGTGAAGTGTATCCTTGGGCATGTGGAGGTATTATTGATTTGAGAAAATGCTAAGTAATTGATTTACTACCTGAAAAATTTAAAGTTCTGAAAGTTTAAGGTCTCTTGGCAAAAAGCTAACACCTTAATTTTAATGGAGAAAGGGGAGGACAAGCCCTTCCCATCCAAAACAGGAAATCCAATTCCAACCAGCAGCTATCTTTAAACAATGTGTTCATTTACATTTTAATGGCTACACCTTTTGATAGCCTAAGGGGAAGTTTACATGTAAACAAGTTTGCTTCTCAATTCCCAGGGCAGAAAAAACAAGGTTTAAAATTATTAGATTTTAAAATTTATTCTTAAAAATATTAAAGTTTATTAATTTAAAAAAAAACACAACAACAAAAAAAGGAAATTAAAAAATGATGAACAATATTAACTGTTGATTATAATAGAATCAGAGATATGGGAGGGGAGTGAACTGACAATTCTTGGGGGGAAAAGGGAGTGGTGGATGCAGGAAGAGACTGAACATAAACTGTGTACCTATGGATGAGGACAATGGGGAGTGGGGAGAGGGCAGAGGGTAGGGTGGAAACCTGGTAGAGGAGGGAAGAAATGAGGAACCTTTGTAATAATATGAACAATAAAGATTGATTTTTAAAAAATAGGAAGTGAAGAAGGAACACAGGGGTATAGAATAAAAATGGTGACAAATAAGTACCTATCAATAATAACTTTAAATGTAAATGGATTAAATGCCACAATCAAAAGACATAGGGTAACGGATTGGATAAGAACACAAGACCCATATATCTCCTGTCTACAAGAAACCCATTTCAGAAATAAAGGTGCACACAGACTGAGGGTGAAGGGATAGGAAAAGGTTTTCCAGGCAAATGAAAATGAAAAAAAAAAAAAAGCTGGGCTAACAATACTTATATCTGACAAATTAGATCTCAAAGTGAAGGACATAACAAGAGATAATGATAGCCACTTCCTAATACTAAAGGGAGCAATCCAACAAGAAGAAATAACCCTGAAAAACATATAGACTCCCAATACAGGAGCACCCAAATACATGAAAAAAATTGCTAGAAGACTTTAAGGGAGATAGTAATAGCAATACAATCATAGTAGGAGATTTTAATACTCCACTATCAACTTTTTACAAATCATCTAAACAAAAAAATCAGCAAAGAAACATCAATCCTAAATAACACAATAGACCAGATGGAATTAATCGACATCTTCAGAACATTTCACCTCAAAGCCACAGAATATACATTCTTCTCAAGTGCACATGGGTCATTTTCAAAGATAGACCACATGTTGGGACATAGGCAAAGTCTCTTCAAATTCAAGAAGATAGATATCATATCAAGCATGTTCTCAGATCACAATGGCATAAAACTGGAAATCAACTACAATAAAAATAATCCAAAAAAATAAAAGATATTAAGACTGAACAGCATGCTATTAAACAATGACTGGGTTACCAGAGAAATCAAGGATGATATTAAAAACATCCTGGCAACAAATCACAATGAAAACACAACAATCCAAAATTTATGGGATACAGCAAAAGCAGTCTTGAGAAGTAAGTTCATATCTCTACCAGCCTATTGCAAAAAACAAGAAAAAATACTAACAAATTACCTAACTCTATAATTCAAAGAGTTAGAAAAAGAGCAACTATAAAAACCCAGTGTAAGCAAAAGGAAGGAAGTAATAAAAATCAGAGCAGAGATAAATGACATAGATACCTATATATATATATATATATATATATATATATATATATATATATATATACATACACACATAGATATATAAAAGATCATCAAAACCAAGAGCTGGTTCTTTGAAAGAATAAACATGATAGATGAACCTCTAGCCAGGCTAACCAAGAAACAAAGATAGAGGACCCAAATAAACAAAATCAGAAATAAAAGAGGTGAAATAACAACAGACCCCACCGAAATACAAAGGATGTTACAAAATACTAGGAACAACTGCATTCGAACAAACTGGACACCCTAGAGGAAATGGACATATTCTTAGAAAAATATAACCTTCCAAAACTCAATCAGGAAGAAACTAAAAATCTCAATAGGTTGATAACTATGGAAGAAATTGAAGCAGTTATCAAAAAGCTTCCAACAAATAAAAGCCCAGGGCCAGATGGCTTCACAGGAGATTTTTACCAAACATTCAAGGGAGTACTAAAACCTATCCTCAGATTATTCCAAAAAATTGAAGAGGAAGGAACACTTCCAAGCTCCTTCTATGAAGCCAGCATCACCCTAATACCAAAGCCAGATAAAGACAACTCCATGAAAGAGAATTACAGGCCAATATCCCTCGTGAACATAGATTCCAAAATCTTCAACAAAATTTTAGCAAATCGGCTCCAGCAGAACATCACAAAGATCATACACCACGACCAAGTAGGATTTATTCCAGGAATGCAAGGATGGTACAATATCTGCAAATCAGTAAACGTGATACATCACATAAACAAATTGAGAGATCAAAATCATATAGTCATATCAATTGATGCAGAAAAAGCATTTGATAAAGTCCAACACCCTTTTCTGAAAAAAACTCTCAACATGGTGGGAATAGAAGGATCACATCTCAATATAATAAAAGCTATATATGATAAGCCCACAGCAAACATCATCCTCAATGGACAAAAACTAAAGCCATTCCTTCTAAGAACAGGAACAAGACCAGGATGCCCACTCTCACCACTCCTGTTTGACATAGTCCTGGAAGTACTAGCCATTGCAATTAGACAGGAAGAAGAAATAAAAGGCATCCAAATTGGAAAAGAAGAAGTAAAGTTATCCTTATTTGCAGATGACATGATAGTGTACATTAAAAAACCACAAAAATCTCCAAAAAAAACTAATTGATTTAATAAATGAATTCGACAATGTAGCAGGATACAAAATAAACACCAAGAAATCTATGGCATTCCTTACACCAATAGTGAACTTACAGAAACAGAGACTAAGAAAGCAATCCCATTTACCATCGCACCAAAAAAAATAGATACCTACTGTGTTTCCTTGAAAATAAGACATCCTCCTATAATAAGACCTAGCGCATGGAAAGATAAGATATTCCCTGAAAATAAGACCTTGCACAACTTTGGGAGAAAAAATTAATATAAGACACTGTCTTATTTTCAGGGAAACAGGGTAGGAATAAACTTAACTAAGGAGGTAAAAGACCTATATGTGGAAAACTACACGACACTGAAAAAAATAGATAGAGGAAGATGTAAACAGATGGAAAGACATACCATGTTCATGGATTGGTAGAATCAACATCATCAAAATGTCCATACTTTCCAAAGCAATTTATAGGTTCAATGCACTCCCCATAAAAATACCAATGGCATATTTCACAGACATACAAAGAACTCTCCAAAAATTCATCTGGAATAAAAAAATAAATATCCTCAATAGCTGCAGCAATCTGAGAAAAAAAGAGCAAAGTACGTGGGATCTCAACACTAGATTTTGAGCTGTATTACAAAGCCACTGTTCTCAAAACTGCCTGGTATTGGCACAAGACCTATGAAATATTTAGAATAGAGATCCATGAAAGCAGAAGGAAGGAAGTAATATAGACCTATGAAATAAAATAGAGAACTCAGATATTGACCCAAACCACTTTGCTCAATTAATATTTGACAAAGGAGGCATGAACATACAATAGAGTCAAAACAGTCTCTTCAACAAATGGTGTTGAGAATATTGGACAGATACATGCAAAAAAAAAAAAAAAGAAGAAAAGAAACTAGACCACCAACTTACATCATACACAAAAATAAACTCAAATTGGATATAGGACTTAAACAAAGACAGGAAACCATAAAAATACTAGAGGAATTCAAAGGCAGTGAAATCTCAGACATATAGGGAAGTAATTTCTTCACTGATACCATTCCTAGGACAATGGAAATTAAAGAGAAAATAAACAAATGGGACTACATCAAAATAAAAAGCTTTTGCACAGAAAAATAAACCATCAACAAAACAACAAGAAAATCCACTGTATACGTTCTCCTATACCAGTGGTCAGCAAATGGTGGCTCGCGAGCCTCATGCAGCTCATAGGCCCCTTGAGTGTAGCTCTTCCACAAAATATCTGGGAGAGTCTATTTTGAAGAAGTGGTGTTACAAGAATTTTAAGATGAAAAAAATTTGGCTCTCAAAAGAAATTTCAACTATTGTACTCTTGATATTTGGCTATGTTGACTAATGAGTTTGCCGACAACTGGTACAGGAGAACATATTTGCAAATGTTATCACTGATAAAGGTTTAATCTCCAACATTTACAGGAAATTCATACAACTTAATAAAAGGAAGATAAATGATCCAATTAAAAAAAATGGGCAATGAACCTAAGTAGATACTTTTTGAAAGTAGACAGAAGGAAGGCCAAGAGACATATGAAAACATGTTCAAATTCACTAATTATCTGAGAGATGCAAATCCAAATGACAATATGGTAACATCTCACACCTGTCAGAATGTCTATCATCAACAAATCAACAAAGGACAAGTGCTGATGAGGATGCGGTGAAAAGGGGACCTTTTGGTACTGTTGGTGGGCATGCAGACTGGTGCAGCTACTGTGGAAAAACATTATGGAGCTTCCTAAAAAACAAACAAACAAACAACTAAAAATGGAACTCAAATTTGACTCAGAAATTGCACTTCTAGGAATATATCATAAGAAACTAAAAACACTAATCAGAAAGGATATATGCACCCCTATGTTTACAGCAGCACAATTTACAATAGCTAAGATTTGGAAACAGCCTAAATGCCCATTAGCAGATGAGTGGATCAGAAAACTATGGTACATCTACACAATGGAATACTATGCTGCTATAAAAAAGAAAGAATTCTTACAATTTGTAGTAGCCTGGATGAATCTGGAGAGCATTATGCTATGTGAAATTAGCCAGACAATGAAAGAAAAATACCACATGATCTCACTCGTTTACGGAAAATAAAGAGCATTATAACCTGTTGAACAAAAAGATAGATACAGAGGCAGTAAAGCATCAAACAGACTTTAAAATTACAGTGGGAAGGCTGGGGAATGATGGGGAGAGGGGAAAAGAGATCAACCAAAGGACTTGTATGCCTGCATATAACCACAACCTATGGACACAAGAAACTGGTGGGAGGCGGGGCATGAGATGAGGCCATGCAAAAGGGTGTAGAGGAGGCTGGGGGAAAGTCAATGGGGGGGAAAAGGAGATATATGTACTACTCTGTATAATATTTTAAACAATAAAATAAAAATTTTTAAAAAAGAAAAGATTTTAAATACAATAATATTACCAAAACTATAATAGTATAGATAGTATAATATACTATCTATACTAAAATAGTATAATATCTCAAAAGATGTAGGAAATATTAAAAATCTACGAATAACACGTTTACTTCTATTGTATTCTAAATTTTTTTCTCTGACTCTATTTTTGTTCATCAATTCATGTTGTTCATTATATTGCACAAATGTGTAAAATCATGTGATATTTATCTTTTTCCAACTGCCTTATTTAGCCTAGCATAGTGCTCTCCATGTCCATCCATGCTGTTGCAAATTTTTAAGAATTTCTTCTTTTTTACAACAATGTAGTATTCCATTGTGTAGATGTACCACAGGTTTTTTTGTTTTCCTTGTCCTCCCCCCCTTTTTTTTAAATTAAATTATTATCTGTGTACATATCTTACCATTGCCCCCCTCCATACATATCCTCCCTTCCCAGAGTTTTGTGTCCATTGGTTGTACTTATATGCATGCATACAAGTCCTTTGGTTGATCTCTTATCTCCCCAGATCTCCCTACCCTCCCCGCTGTAATTTGACAGTCTGCTTGTTGTTTTACTGTCTCTATATCTATCTTTTGGTTCATCAGTTTATAATGTTCTTTATTATTCATAAATGAGTGAGGTCATGTGGTGTTTCTCTTTCATTGACTGGCTTATTTCACTCAGCATGATGTTCTCCAATTTCATCCAGGTTGCTGCAAATGATGAGAATTCCTTCTTTTTTATGGCAGCATAGTATTCCATTGTGTAGATATGCCATCGTTTTTTGATCCAATCATCTGCTGACAGGCACCTAGGCTGTTTCCAAATCCTAGCTATTGTAGATTGTGCTACTATGAACATAGGGGTGCATATATCCTTTCTGATTGGTGTTTCTAGTTTCTTGGGATATAATCCTAGGAGTGGGATTACTGGGTCAAATGGGAGTTCCATTTTCAGTTTTTTGAGGAAACTCCATAATGTTCTCCACGGTGGTTGCTCCAGTCTACATTCCCACCAGCAGTGCACGAGGGTTCCTTTTTCTCCGCAACCTAGCCAACACTTGTGGTTTGTTGATTTGTTGATGTTGGCCATTCTGACAGGTGAGAGATGGTACTGCATTGTTGTTTTGATGTACCACAGTTTTTTAATCCACTCATCTGCTGATGGGCATTTAGGCTGTTTCCAAATCTTAACTTTTGTAAATTGTGCTGCTATGTACAGAGGGAAACACATGTGCTTTCTGATTGGTGTTTCTGATTTCTTAGGATATATTTCTAGAAGTGGGATTATTGAGTCAAACTGGGTTGCCGGAAACCAATCATTGTCTCACTAATATAAAGAGGATGGTCAACCTTGATGCTCTGAAAGGTCAGAGCCAACTACACCCTATCTAATTGAGACAATAGGAACTGAGGCAACATCCCCATCTTGTAATTTTGTAAATCCTTACTGATATGATAATCTGCTTATTACCTGCCTAAGGGCTATGGGTGTTTCCCAAAGCTGCTTAAGGGTACTGGGTGTTTCCCAAAGCTGCTTAAGGGTAATGGGTGTATCCCATAGAGGCCTCAATAAAAGGGATAGCAAGGCCAGAGCCTAGAGAGTCTTCCCACTAGGGGTTGACTCCTGCCTGGCCCCCCATTTGTCCCAAATTAACTCTTTTCTAATCTCTCTCTTTATTTTAGTGTGCAGCCTCCTCCAGAAACCGAACCCTGAGTGGGCTCTGAATTACGCTGGTCATTATTAAATTTTTGAGGTAAATCCATACTGTTTTCCAAAGTGATTACACCAGTCTGAAATCCCACCAGCAGTGCAAAAGGGTTCATTTTCTCCACATCCTCTCTGGCATTTGTCATTTGTTGATTTGTTGATGAAAGCTATTCTGAGAGGTGTAAGATGGTACCTCATTGTTGTTTTGATTTGCACTTCTTGGATGATTAGTGACTTTAAGCATGTTTTAATATGTCTCTTTGCTTTCTGTATGTACTCTTTCAAAAAGTGTCTATTTAGGTCATTAACCCATTTTTGTTTGGATTGTTTATATTCCTTTTGTTAAGTTGTATGAGTTCCTTGTAAATTTTAGAGATTTAATCCTTATCTTATATAATGAAAAGCTAGCATGCAAATTGTCCCCTTGGGAGTTCAACTGCTCACTATAATATGCCTGACTACCAGGGGGCAATGTGGAATGAAAGTCCCCTGCCAGCAGCTGGAAGGCCCTGATCAGCCCTGATCACTGGCCAGGCCTAGATATTCTACCCATGCACAAATTTTGTGCACAATGCTTCTAGTTAGAGATGATTGCAAATATGTTCTCCCATGCAGTTGGCTTTCTTGTTGTTTGTTATCATTTATTTTTATGTGCAAATGATTTTTATTTTAATGTAGCCCCATTTGCTTATTTTCTCCTTAATTGTCAATGTCCTAAGAGGTGTATCCCTAGTAAATATATTGCTAGGAAATATGCTTGGCATTTTGCTGCTTATAGATACTTCTAAGATTTTTATGAGTTCTCATCATACATCAAAATATTTTATCCATTTTGAGTTTATTTTTGTGTATGGTGTAAGTTGGTAGTCTAGTTTCAGTTTTTTAAATGTATCTGTCCATTTAAAAATATATATATTTTATTGATATTTTATAGAGAGGAAGGGAGAGAGAGTTAAAAACGATGAGAGAGAAACATCGACCAGCTGCCTCTTTCACACCCCCTACCAGGGAGGTTCCCACAACCAATGTACATGCCTTTGACCAGAATTGAACCTGGGACCCTTCAGTCCACAGACCGACACTCTACCACTGAGCCAAACCAGTTTTGGCAATCTGTCCATTTTTTGCAACACCATTTACTAAAGAGATTATTTTGACCCATTATATGCTCTTGCCTCCTTTATCAAATATTTATTGAGCATAATGGCTCAGGTTGATTTCTTGGTTCTCTGTTCAGTTCCATTGGTCTATATGTCTGTTCTTGTGCCAGTACCAGGCAGTTTTGAGAACAGTGGCTTTGTAACATAGCTTGATATCTGGTCTTGTGATCCTTCCAACTTTCTCCTTCTTTCCCAGGTTTGCTGCAGCTATTTGTTGTTTTTTTTTATATTTCATATGAATTTTGGGGGAGTTTGTTCGAGGTTTTTGAAATATTCTATTGGTATCTTAATGGGGATTTCATTGAATCTATAGAATGCTTTGGGTAGTATGGGAATTTTAATGATTTTGATTAGATCAATCCTTGAACATGATATATTATTCCATTTTTAAAAATAATTCTTTATTGTTCAGATTATTAAAGTTGCTCCACTTTCTCCCCACACCCCTATAGCTCCCAACCACCCTGTTCCCACCCACCCTCAGCCCTTACTGGGCCCCGATGTCCTCATCAATAGGTGTATAATTTTTGTCCAGTATCTTCCTGCACCGACCACAACCTCTCTACTAGAGAATGTCAGTCCACTCCCTATTTATGCCCCTGATTGTATTATATTCACCAGTTTATTCTGTTCATCAAATTTTTTATTCACTTGATTTTTTAGATTCATTTGTTGATAGATATGTATTTGTTGTTCATAATTTTTATCTCTACCTTTTTATTCTTCTTCCTCTTCTCAAAGCATACCTTTAAGCATTTCATATAATACTTGTTTGGCAGTGATGAACTCCTTTAGCTTTTTCTTATCTGTGAAGCTCTTCATCTGACGATCAATTCTGAATGAGAACTTTCTTGGATAGAGTAATGTTGGTTGTAGGTTATTGCTCTTCATCACTTTGAGTATTTTTTTAAAATATATTTTATTGAGTTTTTACAGAGAGGAAGAGAGAGGGATAGAGAGTTAGCAACATCGATGGGAGAGAATCATCGATCAGCTGTCTCTTGCACACCCCCCACTGGGGATGTGCCCGCAATCAAGGTTGACCAGAATCAAACCTGGGACCTTCCAGTCCACAGGCAGACGCTCTATCCACTGAGCCAAACCAGATTTGACGACTTTGAGTATTTCTTGCCACTCCTTTCTGACCTGCATAGTTTCTGTTGAGAAATCAGCTAATAATCATATGGGTGCTCCCTTGTAATTAATTGTTTATCTTTTGCTGATTTTAATATTCTCTCTTCATCTTTTGCACTTGGCATTTTAATTATGATGTGTCTTGGTGTGGTCCTCTTTGGATTCCTTTTGTTTGAGGTTCTCTGCCCTTCCTGTACATGTAAACCTATATACATACGTGTGTGTGTATATATATATATATATATATATATATATATATATATATATATATATATATATATATTAGGTCTAGTAATAATTAATGTCGTTTTCTAATACTTTTTTAAATCTAATTTATTTAAACAATACAACAAAATTTAATCAACAATATAGTTGCTGTTGTTTTCTACTACTTGTGCCCAACGCTCAGGAAGCATTTTAATCCCTCTGTTGTAAAATTCTTGTGATTTTGATGCAAAAAATTTGGTCAATGCATTTTTGAGGCATTCTTCATTATTAAATTTTTTTCCAAGAAGAAAGTTTTGCAAAGAACGAAACAAATGGTAATCGGAAGGGGCAATATCAGGAGAATATGCAGGTTGAGGGAGAACTTCCCATTCCAACTGGAGCAGTTTTTCAGCAGTGATTCTTGCAGTATGCGGTCGTGCGTTATGGTGGTGAAGAATTACGCCCTTCCGATTAATCAGCACGGGTTCTTTTTCTCTTAAAGCTTGGGCTAACCTTTCCAATTGGGCACTATACACTGCACTTGTAATGGTTTGGTTAGATGGTAAAAGTTCATAATGAAGAATTCCTTTAAAATTCCACCAAACACACAACATCACTTTTTTCGCATGCAAGTCAGGTTTTGGCGTGGGCTGCGGAACCTCATTTTTGTCCAACCATTGAGGCCGCCTTTTCAAATTAACATATAGCACCCATTTTTCATCTCCAGTAACAATTTGCTCTAAAAACGGCAAACGGTTTGACAAGAGAGGAGCGAACTGCAAATTGTGACTCTTTGATTACGGTTGTTGTCGGTCAACTCATGAGGAACCCATTTTCCAAACTTTTGGACTTTGCCAAGTGCACACAATTGATTGGAAATTGTTTTTTGTGAACAATTTAAAGTTGTTGCAAGCTCTTGTTGGGTAATTTGAGGACTTTACACCAAAAGAGCTTGAAGAGCTTCTTGATCAAAATTGGACACACGGCCTCGACCACTCTTGTCATCTAACGAAAAATTTCCCTCACGAAATTTCTCAAACCAACACTGGCATTTTCTGGCGCTAACTGCATCTTGATCAAGAGCACTACAGATGATTTTTGCAGCCTCACTTGCTTTTCTTCCTAATTGGAACTCGTAAAGCATGCAGTGCCGAATATGCTCTTCATCCGCCATCTTCTTAGCCCTAATTTTGCAACAAAAACCAAACCAAACACAAACCTTTTCAAGCAAAACTTGTTAATTGCACTTCACACGTTCTGTAGATATTATGTGTTTGAAGGTTATGTCAATACAAGTCAACGCCAAGCAAGATTTTATCTAAACGAATGTTAAAAAACGACATTAAGTATTACTAGACCCGATATATATATATATATATGTGTGTGTGTGTATATATATATATATATATATATATATATATATATATATATAATTTTTTTTTTTTTAACCAGGTAGGGGAAGTTTTCTGTCATTATTTCTTTAAGTAGGTTTTCAGTATCTTGCTCTCTCTCTTCTTCTGCCACCCCCATAATTCAGATGTTGGTACAATTGAAGTTGTCCCAGAGGCTCCTTACACTATCTTCATATTTTTGGATTCTTTTTTCTTTATGCTTTTCCAGTTGGGTATTTTTTGCAGAGAAGGAATCTGCAGACTCATATGGGGAGAAAATGAACTTTATATATATATAAAGTTCCATCAATGGGAGATGAAGACATAACAGTGATTGACATAAGTCAAGTCTGATGTAACCCAAGGACTTCCTGTAAGCCAGTTAGAGAAATAAAAATATCACATGATCTCACTTATTGGTAGAATGTAAAGAACCTCATAAACTGATGAACAAAAATAGATACAGAGACAAAGAAGCATCAAACAGATTGCCAAACTTCAACAGGAAGGCAGGAAAGGGTTGGGGGTGTGTAAAATATTAATCAAAGGACTTAGATGCATGAGTATAAGCATAATGAATAGAAACAGACACTGCAGGTTCAGGGCATGTGCCAGGGGGTGGGGAAGGCCGAGGGAAAGTCAATATGCTCCCTCTATTCCCACTTTGCTGACAGTTCTCAGAAAAAAATTGGTGTTGTATTTTGTGGAATTCTTTTCCTGCATCTATTGATATGATCATGTGATTTTTGTCTTTCAGTTTTTTTTTTATGTCATATATCAGGTTTATTAATTTGTGAATATTGTACCAGCCTTGCATCCCTGGAAAATCCCATTTGATCATGGAGTATATTTTTGATGTTGTTAATACTTTGTTATGAATTTTAGCATCTATGTTTATCATGGATATTAGCCTTTAATTCTCTTTTCTTTGTAATGTCTTTATCTCATTTTTGAATTGGGATATTGCTGGCCCCATAAAAAGAGTTTGAAAGTATTATTTCATCTTGGATTTTCTGAAATAGTTTAAGGAGTATATGTGTTAATTCTTCTTTGAAAGTTTGGTGAAACTTCACTGTAAATTCATCCTGATCTGGAATTTTGTTTCATGGAAATTTTTTATTATTGCTCCTATTTCCTCATTTATTGTTGGCCTATTGAGTGTTCTTTTATTATTCTTGACTCCATTTTGGGAGATTGTAATTTTCTAGGAATTTTTCTATTTCATCTACATTATCCAGTTTGTTGGCATATAGTTCATTTTATATTCTTTCAATCCTTTTTATTTCTGTGATGTCAGTGGTTATTTCTCCACTTTTGCTTCTCATTTTATTTATTTGTGTCCTCTTTCTGCTTATTTTTGAGTCTGGCTAACGTTTTATCAATTTTGTTTATTCTTTTAAAGAATCGGCTCTTGATTTCATTAATTAATTTGTGTCGCTATGTTATTTATTTCTGTTCTAATTTTTAATTCCTTCCTGCTACTTACTCTGGCCTTTTCTTGTTGTTCCCCTTCTAGTTCTTTGAGTTTACTAGAATTTTTGGGAACATATAGGTAAAATTGTATACTTAACTTACTTAAAATTGTATACTTAGAGCACTAAGGTAAGTATACAAATTTACCTCTATGTAAATTCTAGTTTAGCAGTTGGAATTCAGGAATCTGTATTTCAACAACTCCACCAGGTGATTCTCATCATGAGAGAAGTTTGGAAAACACTGATCTACACAATAAAATACTACGCTGCGGTAAAAAAGAAGGAACACTTACCATTTGCAACAACATGGATGGAGATGAACACATTATGCGTAGTGAAATAAGCCAGGCAGAGAAAGATAAATATGACTGTATTGTTTTAGATCTCTCTATTAAAGTCCTCTAGAAAATAGGTGCCCCTATATGAGTTGCACATATGTTTACTAGGGTTATATTCTCTTATTGGATCAATCCCTTAAGTATTATGTAGTTGCCTTGTGTCTCTTGTGATGGCCTTCATCATAAAATCTATTTTGTAAGATATCTGCTACTCCAGCTTTTTTTTTTTTTTTTTTTCCATTTCCATGGAAATTTTTTCCCATCCTTTTACTCTCATCCTGTGGGTTTCTTTTGTTTTGAGGTGGGTCTTCTGTACACAACATATAGTTGAGTCATTCTTTTGTATTCATTCAGCTAACCTATGCCTTTTGCTTGGAGCATTTAATCCATTTATATTTAGGGTATTATCAATATGAACTTATTTATTGCCATTTTAATTCTGGTTTCTCACTCTCTGTTTCTTCTTCACATTATAGCCATCCCTTTAGCATTTCTTATAATGCTGACTTGGTGGTGATGCACTCTTTAGTCTTTTTCCTTTTTTTGCCTTGGTAACTCTTTATTTGACCATCTATTTTGAATGATAGCCTTACTGGATATAGTAATCTTAGTCTCGGATCCTTGCTTTCCATTACCTTGAATACTTCATGCCATTCTTTTCTGCTCTGTAGAGTTTCTGATGAGAAATCAGGTGTCAGCCTTATGGTAACTCCTTTGTATGTAACAGTTGGTTTTCCTCTTTATGTTTTTAAGAGTCTTTGTAATTTTTGGCATTTTAATTATGGTGTGTCTGGGCTTGTTTGGGTTCTTCTTGTTTTATATTCTCTGTGCCTCCTGAATCTTTGTGACTTTTTTCTTTATCAGGTTAAGGAAGTTTTCTGCCATTATTTCTTCAAACACCTTCTCTATTATTTTATCCCTTTCTGCCTCTTCTGGCACACCTGCTATTATTTTTTAATGTTATTGATTATGGTATCACATAATTGTCCTCATCCCCCCATTCCCATCCCAAACCCCTCCCCACATATGCCCCCACCCCCCTGTTGTCCATGGCCACTGGCTAGGCCCATATGCATGCACACAAGTCTTTGGTTGATCTCTCCCCGTTACCCCCTCCTCTCCTATTTTCCCTCTGAGGTTTGAGAGTCTGATTGCTGCTTCTCTGTCTGTGGGTTTGTTTTTGTTCATCAGTTTATGTTGTTCATTAGTTTTTCTAGATGTGTGAGATCATCTGATCTAAGAAATACTGTTGTAAGAACTAAAACTGAGAAAATCCATAATGGTTATATTGAGAGGCAAATGAATCAGTCTGTAGTGAGTTCCTTCCTGGGCCAACAGTTCTTTTGAGTCTCAATTTCGCCACCATTTGTCCACCAACCAGATCTGAAATATCATGGCTGACATGTACACATAAGGAACTGTTTCACACCTGCTATTTTAATATTATTTAGTTTCAGATTGTCCAAAAGCTCCCTTAAGTTATTCTCCTGTTTATTATTATTATTATTATTATTATTATTATTAATTACTATTTTTGTTCTCTGATTGAGTGATATTTTCAACTCTGTCTTGTAATTCACTGATTTAACCCTAATCTGCTATGAATTCCTTCCAATGTGTTCTTTATTTGTGTTATGTTATCTTTATCTTAACTGTTCTATTTTCATAGTTACTATATATTTTTTCATGCTGTTGAGCATTTTTACCATCATTACTCTAAACTCCTTTTGAGATAAATTTCTTATCTCTGTTCATTTATCTCTTCTTCTGAAGAATTCTCTAATTCTTACATTTGAGGGTTGTTTCTTTGTCTCCTCATTTTGGTTGCCTGTTTGGGTTTGGGACTATGTATTAGTACATCCTCTACACCTCTCGATCTGTAGTGTAGGATGTTGGTAAAGGCTATTTCTGACTAATAAGATCAGGAAAAGACTCAAAACCTCTAGAGGCCACCTCTGCTTACAGACTGATAAGGTTGTGACTTGAAGTGCCCCTGCCTGAAAGCAAACATCCTCTGGTGCGGGGAGAGGTTTTTTTTTTTGTTTTGTTTTGTTTTTCTTTTTTCTTTTTTCAATAGTGTGGGGCAATTGCTTCTGCCTGGAAGCTAATTGTTATTTTTAAACTCTTACATAGCCCCAGGGAAAGGTGTTTTCCACTAGGGTGTGTCAACTGTCTTCCCCCAGAAAAGGCAAATATCTATGTGGGAAAGATGTCCTCTACTGTGTCAGGGAAATACTCAGGACAGAAAACTTGGGTGTCTGCCTTCTGTTCTCTATCCCTCCAGTCCCCAGCTCTGGCTTCTGCTCTCACAGCTCCAGTTCACTTCACCCTCCCTCAGCTGGAGCGCAAAGTGTGTGGCTCTACAGGGAATTTTGTGCATTGGCCTTTGAAGAGGTTGCCTGAATTTTCAGTTGTTATTCCCTGGCTGATAGCTCCCTGTTGCTTTTCAAAGCTAGATGTTACTTTGGTACCCTCCTCAGTTTTGGTGCTTTCTGTAGGGGGCCCATCTTGGGAATGAGACCCCAGAGTTCTCAGTGGCAACCCTGCCCCCCACAGCTAAGATAACTCTCTGGAATTTCAGTTGCTGTCTCTGGGCACCTGGCTAGTCCTTTCACTTCACTGTCCCTCCTACCAGTCTCTATGTGGTCTCCAATTTTGGTCCTCAGATATTAGGTTTCTCTTCTGCCAGATTTCCATTGGTTATTCAGGAAGTTTTGTGTGTGTGTGTGTGTGTGAGTGTGTGTGTGTGTTTTATTTTTATTTTAGTTGTAATTCCACTTTGTTCCTGGGAGCATGTCCATGCAGCATCCACTTACTCTGGTGCCATTTTTAATCTCCAATATTTTTCTTCTTTAGTCAAGGGACGAGGGAGACCTTTGTATTTTTCATAGAGTAGTGACTGCTTTCTCCAGACTGCTGAAAGGCTTTCTCTGGTCGCCTATCTAGTATTTCTTATGAGCATCCACTAAGGTTAGTATTGCTTTTTATTTCTTTCTATCAATATTCTCACCTATTTATAAACAAGCTACATATTTCTGTTTTTTGTTTGTTTGTTTGTTTGTTTTTCAGTGCATATGCACAGTGAAAACTCATTCATATCTCACTTAATAAGATTAATTATCAGCCTTCCACAATTTATATTTAATATATCCTCAGGTAATTGTGTAAGTTAACTTTGGCAATTCATTAATATAAAAAAGTATTTTATAGGTACTGTGCTGCAAAATGCAGTAAAGAGGGTATGTGAATCTTGGATAAAAGAATCCAGATTTATAATGTAAGAAGTTTTTCTTATGTATGTTGCTATGTACCTAATTGAAAATTGTGCAACTGAATGTGTTACATCATCTATATATAGTAATGACACCTTAATGCAAATCTTATGACAATAGTAGGCATTTCTACTAAAAATTACTTTTAAAATATATAACTATTTTCTTCTCTATTAATATATATTGTTATTCTAATGTCTCATTAAATTGCTTATGCTTTAGAAGATAAATGCCCTCCAAATTGGTAATTTGTATGCTAAACAAATGAAAAAGCCTTTCCTCAAAGCATTTACCCCTTAATGTTCAAATTAAGGCTTTTTTGTTTGTAAAGCTTATTTTTTAACCTTTTTATTTATACCTAATGGTTAGTTTATATGTTACTACATTAAGAAGTTGGTGCTTTGAAGATCCATATCACACTGAAATAACCATATTTTGAAATTATGGGATTCTTTGCTGCAGGGTTAGTCTAATCTGCAACCAATTTTTTGTCAGCTTCTGCATAGAAGAGATCTCAGATCCTCACTTAAACCAGGAATCAGGTGAAGGTTTGTCTTGGATTTAAGAGCCCAGTGCAATTAGGAAGCACTAGAATGTGGGCCACATGCATTTATTGCTTTTCTTAGCATGTGTTATTTTAATGTATTAGGTCAGAAGGCTCATTCTTTTCTGGGCAGTCTTCCTCCTGTGCTTTTATGCTGCTTTGCCATTGCATCCAGACTTTGAAACAGACTAATTTAGAGGTGGATGCTGCAGCAGCTGCTGTCATTTCAGATGATTTTTTTTGGAGAGGCTTTGATATCAGCTTAGACTCTTACATGTTGTATTAGTAAAGCAGTGTCTGTGGATTCACAAAACAGAAAACACAACATTTAATCTTTTGTTTTATTCTTTATATTGAATTTCAACATTTACTGATAAAAAAATTGTAGCTGAACAAACATGTATGACATTCTGTATATTATTAATTTAAGAAAGGTATACTTAAATAATATGTAGGTCTATGATATTAATTTCATTAAATTACTCAGTATCTAATAAACATTTATGTTAAAATATGTGAAATGTAAATAATGTGGCCTCTGGTTTCTTCATCTTGTTCTCTCTAAAACTGATCAGTGGGGCAGAGTTTTCCCTTCCAAATGTTTGATTCATCTTTAAATAATATTGTATTAATTATTATTATTTTGTTCTTTTTGAACTATATGTTTTACCTTAGCAGACAGCTTACTAAATCCTTTGGAGACAAGACCAATAATAAACCTGTTTATCTTCATTTTCACTAATTGAAAACACTAAATCTGAGAAAGTCTTAAATCTACTTGCCTTTTTGATTGGAATAATGTCAATTTCTCAAAATCATTTGTTACTTAAGAGTATTTTTAAAGAGGTGGAGATTTGGGTCTTAGATGTTAATGAAGCTATAGGACCATATGGATAGGTTTCTTTAGCTGAAGCAAGGCATGGAGTATTCCTTCTCTGCTTATGCTGTTGAAAAGAAACAGCATTCCTTCATCATGAGGAATCTCAGATTATCAGACTGTGTAGGGAGCCATTTTCTTTTTGTACAATTTCACCTAATTTACAGGAAAAACTGACCAAATTTCTTGTAGCATATTAGCAATATGGAAATCCTAAACTTTAGTGACCCCCCCCCCAAATTTTGTGAATATCACTTCCTTTTTTCCTTCTGTCTAGAAATTATTATAGTATATTCTAAGAAAAGTTCTCTCAGAATATGATCATGACAAATTTCCTCTGAGAACAAAATCTGTATTTATAGTTGATAAAAACAAACCACATTTTTAAAATTGTTAGTGTTTATCCTAGTCTTATTTAATTTAAGACTTTGAAAATAGTATAAGAGTCCTAAAAGAGAATTTGTTAAGCAAATGTTGCACAGCCACTCAATGGAATACTACCCAGTCATCTAAACTGTTTATAAATAGTCTTTAATAATATTGTCCATTCCATAGAAAAATACAGCAAACAGATAAAATAAAAGAAACACATAAAATGATGATGATGGCTATTTTGGTTAATTGGAATATAGGTTTTTTTTTTACTCCCCTGTATATTAAAAACATTTTTTTCTATACAGCAATAACATATAACTTTTATAAAATAATAAGGTAAAGTTACTTATAGTACCTATAAATATTCCATTCTATTCTTATATAAATTGAATCTGTTCTTTACTTATATAAATAGAATCTGTTCACCTGCTGTGTTTTATAATTAGCAAAAAAAAATAAATTCAATCCCATTTAATTTTTTAGATTTAGCATGGACATAAAAGTTCTTATTTTCTTTTTCTTTTACTCTTTTAAGATATTTTTTTCCAAGTGAACTTTTAACTTTTCCATATTTACTTTGATTATGCCAAGTATCTTGGTACTATATAGAAGTATTATAATATAATTTTATTTTATTTTATTTATTTATTTTTAAAAATATATTTTATTGATTTCTTACAGAGAGGAAGGGAGAGAGATAGAGAACTAGAAACATTGATGGGAGAGAATCATCTACTGGGGATGTGCCAGCAACCAAGGTACATGCCCTTGACCGGAATCGAACCCAGGACCTTTCAGTCCATAGGCTGATGCTCTATCCACTGACCCAAACCGGTTTTGGAATCTTTATTTTCTTATATTTTAAAATTAAGTGTTTAATTTTCTAAGTATGACTGAATTTGGAATAAGAATAACTATGATCCCTCGGCTTTCCTAAAAATTCTTATAAATTACTAGTGGCCCAGTGCACAAAATTTGTGCATGGGGCATGTCCCTCACCCCGGCCTGCACCTTCTCCACTCACTGTAGGACATCCCTGTCACAATCCAGCACCATTGGCTCGTAACTGCTGGCCTGCCTGTCTGCCTGCCTGATTGCCCCTAACTGCTTCTGCCTTCCAGCCTGATTGTCTCCTAACCATCCCCCTGCTAGCCTGATTGATGCCTAACTGCTTCCCTGCCATCCTGATTGCCCCCAACTGCCCTCGCTTGACACAAACCACCTCCTCCTCTGGATCCTGCTTCCTCAGCATGAGGTGGTGGAGACACCAGGACTGGCCTCCTCCACGTTGCTGCAGAAACCCCAGACCGCACCACATAGAGGAGCCACCAGGCCCCACCTCGACTGTGCACATGGCCATCTCATGGTGGCCATCTTGTGATGACATCATGTGTGAGGGCCACCTCGGCTTTTATTAGTATAAATCAGAAATTATAAAAAATTATAGTAAAATTGTGATACTTAAGCCACACATGCTACCCTGAATTCAGGTTAAAATTGTTCAGTAGGTTAGCTCCTACTGAACATGTAACTAAATTTTAATTAATTAAAATTGCTTATAATTAAAAATTCACTTCCTTAATCACATTAGCTCCATTTCAAGTACTAACTACTCACATGTAGCTGATGGCTGTAGTGCTGGTCAATGTAGATACTAAACAATCCCATCCTCACAAAATATTCTATTGGAAAGTGTTGATAGACACTTAAAATTTTTTTAAAAAATGCTGAATAGTACGGTGCTCTGCTCATAATTTTATATTTGTATCATGTTTAGAGAAGGAAAATTCTAGATAATATCTCAACTTTCTTTTGAATTTTCCATCATATAAAAACACTTTTGAGAAAGAGAGAAAAATAAGACTAGGTCTTTCAGCATACTTTGTTTTCCATGTGAATTATGTGACAAAGAAAAGTTGTATGATTTAACAAAAGTCTGTAGTAAAAAGAAAATCCTTCTTTCATGCTTTTGTTGTTAAAATATTTGTTTTTTTCAAAATCCAGATGTTTCTTTTTTCTACTTTAACATGGTCAATAAGGCACAGAGCCTTGTGAGAATAGAAAGCATGGGGGAAACCTGGAAGCAACCAGCCACATAAAATGAAAGGTAAAAGAAAGATGTCCCTTCTCAGAAAATGATTAAAAAAAAGAAAATAAATTCCATTATAAAAATACTACTTTAAATAAAAAACAATAAAATAATGGCATAAATATGGCAACCATATTTTAGGGTATTGTAGATAATTTTCTGTAGCACACTAGAGGTATTTCCTAAAGAGCAACTGTACTGAGTATTGTACAGTGAATTAAAGATCAAAGCAGAGATCAGAATAATATTTTTAAAAAAGAATACCTTACTTTAAATTACATATATAATAAATCACAATATAAAATATAGAAGAAATACAGAAATATTAAAAAGAAGTAAAAAGCCTTCATTGAATTTTTACTTAGTTATAATCCTATCTAATAAAAGAGTAATATGCAAATTGAGACATCAATCCAACACACATGATGGCTGCTCCTGTATGTGGTCAAAGATGGCTGCCCCCATGTGGACACAGAATGGCTGCCACAAGATGGCCAGCAGGGGAGGGCAGTTGTGGGGAGATCAGGTCTGCAGAGGAGGGCAATTGGGAAGGACAAGGAACTGCAGTGGAGGGCAGTTGGGAGGGACCAGACACACAGAGGGAAATTTGGGGAGATCAGACCAGAAGAGGAGAGCAGTTGGGGGAGACAAGTCCAGCAGAGGACAGTTAGGGGTGACCAGACCGACAGGTGGTGATCAGGCTGGCAAGCAGAAGTGGCTATGGGCAATAAGGCAGGCAGGCAGGCAGGCAGGCGAGTGCCTGGGAGCCAGCAGTCCTAAGTTGTGAGAGGGATGTCCAAGATTGGAGAGGGTGCAGGCAGAGCTGAAAGACAACCCACCCTGTGCACAAATCTTGTGCACTACGCCTGTAGTATTGTATAATAAGGATGCATTTATTTTTATAAGAATAACATTTTTTTAATTTAATGAATCTTTATTGTTCATATTATTACAATTGTTCCTCTTTTTTCACCCATAGCTCCCCTCCACCCTGTTCCCCACCCACCCTCTGACCTTACCTCCTCCATACTGTCCTCATCCTTAGGTGTATGATTTTTGTCCAGTTTCTTCCAAAACCCACCATACCCCTTTACCCCTGAGAATTGTCAGTCCATTCCCGTTCTATGCCCCTGATTCTATTATATTCATCAGTTTATTCTGCTCATCAGATTTTTAATTCACTTGATTTTTAGATTCACTTGTTGATGGATATGTATTTGTTGCTCATAAATTTTCTTTACCTTTTTATTCTTTTTCCTCTTCTTAAAGAAATCTTTTCAGCATTTTATATAATACTGATTTGGTGGTGATGAACTCCTTTAGCTTTTTCTTTTCTGTGAAGCTCTTTATCTGACCATCAATTCTGAATAATAGCTTTGCTGGGTAAAGTAATCTTGGTTGTAGGTTCTTGCTATTCATCATTTTGAATATTTCTTGCCACTCCCATCTGGCCAGCATAGTTTCTGTTGAGGAATCAGCTGACAATCATATGCATGCTCCCTTGAAGGTAATTAAATGTTTTTCTCTTGCTGCTTTTGATATCCTCTCTTTGTCTTGTCACTTGGCATTTTAATTATGATGTGTCTTTGTGTGGTCCTCTTTGAATTCCTTTTGTTTGGGGTTCTGCGTGCTTCCTGTACTTGTAAGTCTATTTCTTTCACCAGGTGGGAGAAGTTTTCTGTCATTATTTCTTCAAATAAGTTTTCGGTATCTTTCTCTCTCACTTCTTCTGGCACCCTCATAATTCAGATGTTGGTATGCTTGAAGTTGTCCCAGAGGTTTCTTACACTATTTTCATATTTTTGGATTCTTTTTTCTTTTTCCTTTTCTGGTTGAGTGTTTTTTGCTTCTTTGTATTTCAAATCTTTGACTTGATACTTGCTTTCCTCTAGTCTGCTGTTAGGTTTCTGTATAATATTTTTTATTTCAGTCAGTGTATGCTTAATTTCTAATTGGTCCTTTTTCATATCATCCAGGATCTCACTAAATTTATCAGTCTTTTTTAGCAAATTCTTGAAAAACTTTATAACTGGTTTTGAACTCTATGTCCAGTCATTTGCTTTCATCTATTTCTTTCATTTGTGATCGGTTTCTTTGTCTCCATATTTTCACTGCTTCCCTGAGTTGGTAGAGTAGCTTAGTGTGCTAGGTGTCCTATATGGCTCAGTAGTTCAGCCTCCCCAATAACCTGAGCTGGACACTCTTGGTGGACCCCTTTGTGGACTGTGTGGATAGCCTTATTGTTGTTAAGCCTTGATTGTTGTTGGTATTGAGGAATTGATCTCCAGGACAATTGGCTGTAAGGATCAGTTGTGTCTACGCTGGGAGAACTTCTGTGCTGGAGAAAGCCTTATGAGACAAGACTTACAAAATTGCAAAAGCCTCTGTTTTCAGTTTGGATGGGGCAGAGTATTAGGAATGAGCAGACAGTCTTGGTTCCCTGTCAGCCTTGTCTTATGAGGCCCCTGGGTGTCAGTGTTCCTTGGTAATTTCTGCAAGCATTTCTGAGAGAAAGCCACTCTTGAGTTTCGCCTGCTGCCAGACAGTCCAGTTTCTCCTGCAATGAATCTGGATTCCCAGATTCTCACCCAGAACAGATCAGTGCAGTTGGAAGCTTCTGTATCCCTCCTGCTAGAGAAAGCCAGCCACACACTCAGCAGTCTTCTCTGTGTGCACTCATGCGTGTACTTCCAGACCTCTGTCTTTGTTGCTCTCCTGAGTTTCCATGTGTTCCTCTCTTTTCCCAACAGTCCAGACTCACCCCATATGAGTCTGTGTTTCCAGGGTTTTGCCTGGAACTGGTGTTCAGTGCAGTCAGAACTGAGGTTCAGTGCAGTCAGGAGCTTCCATCTCCTTCCCACTAGAGAAAGCCAGTCAAGCACTCAGCTGCCTGTGCTCTCCATGCACCTTTTTCCATACCTCAGTCTTTTGCAGCTCCTCTGAGTTTCCATGTGCTTTTCTCTTTCCTTCTAGTTGTAGAATTTCCACTCAGCCAGCTTTCCTGTGGTTCTGGATGGAGTCTGTTCTTTCTTTTAGCTATAGTTTTGAAATTGTGACAGGTAGCAGTTTAGGTGTTCATCTATGCTGCCATCTTTGTTCCCCTCCCAAGAATAATATTTTAATTTAAATAAATTGTCATTTAATATTATATCATAAGCATGTGTCAGAATAATTAAAAGTTCTTCATAAAATGTAGTCTTAAACTTTTTAAATTGATTTTAAAGAGGAAGAGAAGGGGAGAGAGAGAGAGAGAGAGAGAGAGAGAGAGAGAGAGAGAGAGAGGTAGGTAAAAACATAAATGATAAGAATCATTGATCGGCTGCTTCCTGCATGCTCCCTACTGGGGATCGAGCCCAAAACCCAGCTATGCACCCTTGGCTGGAATCAAACCCAGGACCTTTCACTCTGCAGGCCAGTACCCTATCATCAGAGCCAAACCAGCTAGGGCATAAAATGTAGTCTTTATTATTTCAATAATGTGTGAAATTTATTTAACTTGATTTTTTGAGTTATTTTTCATTTTGTTACTTAATTAATGCTGCTATAGACAGTATATTTACTTCAATCCTTGTCCATGTTTGTCACTATTTCTTATGATAGGTTTCCAAAAATAGAATTACTATAGAGTGCATATTTGTAAGTATTTTCTTATTGATACATATTTTTATAAAAATATGGTAGTGATGTGCATTCCCACTGGAATATGACAATCTATTTTTCCTAATACACCATTATTAGAATAGAAAATTAAAGAATAGTATTACTAAAGTTGGAAATTATTTAGTATAAGTTTGTAGAATGACTACAAACTTATACTCAAAATTTATTTTTAAGTATTCTAATGCATCATACTATATTAAAATTTACCTATTTAAAGGATAAATTATTAAGAATCATACTGAAACCAGAGGCTCAGTGCATGAATTCATACATTGGTGGGGTCCTTGGGCTGGGAATGGGGTCAAAACTGGCTCTCCAACATCCCTGAGGGGTCCTGGTTTGCGAGAGAGTGGTTCTTTGGAATCCAGCTCCCTGCTCTCTGGTTCTGGCTACAATACCTGAGAACTGCAGCTGCCAAGTCACTGCAGCTCAACAGCTCCTGCATTGAGCATCTGCCCCCTGGTGGCCAGTGTGCAACATAGCTACCAGTTGGAGGTCAAATGGTCGCATGGTCACTTCTGCATTTATATATATAGATTATACTAAAATGGAAACAATTTTCCTTCATATGTACATATCAAAATTTCTTATAAGTATGGCAGATATCAGGTTAACAATAGCATGGTGATATAGCATCAATTTCCTTGTTTCCTACAGCTTTAATGAAACAAAAGTTGCATCCTATCTAATAAAAGGGTACCATGCAAATTAACCACCACTCCATCACAAAGATGGAGATACCCATAGCCATAAGATGGTGGTGCCCAGTCCTCTCAGTCCCACCGGAGTTCCCCAGTCCCAGTGGTGGTGGGGTGGTGGTGGGGAGAGGATGCTGCTTTAAGCATCATGTGAGCAGCCTGGTTGAATGCTTGCTTCATTGCCCTGGCGATGAGGCAAGTGTTCTGTGCCCAGCCATGCACGGGCCTTGGGACAAGCCAGGACATGGAACGTTTGTGTTGTACCTCCGGCAATGATGCAACTGTTATCTGCCTGGCCACAGATGGGCCTCTGGGCAGCAGGTTCAGAGCAGCCAGGCCCCACAGAGAGGTACTGGTGCACTGATTCATACATAGGGCCACTAGTATATTTAGGATGTATAACTTGATGTTTTGATGTGTGTATATATATATATATATATATATATATATATATATATATATATATGATCTAAATTGTAAATAGACCAAGTGGCAGAACCATCGCACAACTAAACAACCAGTTGCTATGACATACACTGACCATCACAGGGCATGCATGGAACGTGTTGGGCATTAGCAGCAAACGGTAGAGCACAGAACATGGTGGGCATCAACTGTGGTGGGATGGTGGAATAGGTGAGCAGGTGTGCCAGACCAAGGCAGGGAATTAGTCGCTGTCATCAGGGCGAACCTCTAGTGGTTACTGAATATTCTTTGCTGGTGTTGCTGCTGGCATCTGCTGCCCAGATTATAGCCACCACTCACAGCCACTGTCCATGCCCGGCACTGGCCCCAATCGCCCCTGAGGGCTTCTCTCCCTCCTCCTGCTCCTGAGGGGCAATTGGGGCAGCAACCACTGCTTGCACTCACTTACAGCGCTGGCCTCACTCACACCCACTGCTGTTGCTGGCCCCCAAAACTCTACTCCATCATCACATAGGAGCAGTGCAGCAGGTGTGGGGCTGCTGGAAGACAAGGGACTGGGGACTGTGGCAGGAGGGGCTGGGCAGGGGCATAGAGAATGAACCAAGACCCACCCCTGGGCCCACTGCAGCTTTGCAGCCTTGAGGCCCACAATTCCTTTCAAGGTGCAAGAACTAGTACACTGGGCCCCTAGTACATCATCAAATGATTCCACAATTACATTAACATATCCATCACCTCACATCGTTATGTTTTTTAAAAAATAAACCTGTATTGTTCATATTATTACAAAAGTTCCTCATTTTTTCCCCTTCTACCAGGTTCCTACCACACCCTCTGCCCTTTTCCCACCTCCCATAGTCCTCATCCATAGGTGCACAATTTATGTTCATTCTCTTCCCGCACCCTGCACTCCTCTTTTCCCTGAGAATAATCAGTCCACTCCCTTCCATACCTCTGATTCTATTATATTCAACAGTTAATACTGTTCATCAGGGTTTTTTTTTTTTAATTCCCTTGGTTTTTAGATTCACTTGTTGATAGTTATGAATTTGTTGTTCATAATTTTTATCTTTATTTTCTTTCTCTTCCGAAAGAACCCCCTTCAGCAATTCATATAATTCTGGTTTGTCAGTGATGAACTCCTCTAGCTTTTTTTCTTTTTTCTTTTTTTATTTTTATTATTAGTGAAGCTCTTTATCTGGCCTTCGATTCTGAGTGATAGCTTTGCTGGGTAGAGTATTTTTGGCTGTAGGTTCTTGCTATTCATCACCTTGAATATTTCTTGCCATCCCTGCCTGGCCTGCATGGTTTCTGTTGAGAAATCAGCTGACAATCATATGGATGCTCCTTTATAGGTAACTACCAGTTTCTCTCTTGCTGCTTTTAATATTCTCTCTTTGTCTTTTGCTTTTGGAATTTTAATTATGATGTGTCTTGGTGTGGTCCTCTTTGGATTCCTTTTGTTTGGGGTTCTGTGTGCTTCCTGGACATGTAGGTCTAATTCTTTCACCAGGTGGGGAAAGTTTTCTGTCACTATTTCTTTCAGTATGTTTTTGGTACCTTGCTCTCTCTCTTCTTCTGGGACCCCCATAATTCTGATGTTGATTTGCTTGAAGTTGTCCCAGAGGTTTCTTACATTATTTTCAATTTTCTGGATTCTCTTGTCTTCTTGCTTCTGCAGAGGAGTATCTTCTGGCTCTTTATGTTTCAAATCTTTGACTTGATTCTTGCGATCTTCCATTCTGTTTTTAGGACTCTGTATAATATTTTTTTTTTATTTCAGACAATGTATTCTTTATTTCTTGTTGATCCCTTATCATTTCTTGTTGATCCCTTATTATTTCTTGTTGATCCCTTATTATTTCTAGTTGATCCTTTTCATATCCTCATAGGTCTTATTGACCCTTTCTAGGAAATTCTTGAGAAAACTAATAAGCGTGGTTTTGAACTCTATGTCCAGTTGCATTTTGTCCTCCATTTCTTTCGTTTGTGATCTGTTTCCTTGTCTCTGCATTTTTGCAGCTTCCCTGAGTTGGTAGCCCTAAAAGTCTCTGTGTTCAGCTTTAATGGGGTGGAGTTTCAGGGTGGACCCTACAGCCTTGGCTTCTGTCAGCCACACCCTATGAGGCTCCTGAATCTCAGTATTCCTCAGGGTCCTTCAGTACTCTTTGCAAGCACCTCTGAGAGAAAGGTGCCCTCGAGTTTCGCCTGCTACCAAACAGTCTAGGCCACAGATGTCAAACACAAGGCCCTCGGGCCAAATCCGGCCCGCCAGGCCTTGCAATGTGGCCCGCACCGTGCTGTCATGACTGCACTCAGCTGCGTTCCATCACAATGATGCGCGGTGACATAGGAGGCTTGTGATCTCGCTGGCTGCCTCGCCGGCTGCTGTACTTGCTATCTATTACGCATGTGCATAGATAACAAGTCATGCGAGATTCAGGAGGCGTGACCTATAGTCCTGCATCTGATGTGGTTGTGCGGGTGGCAGAGCAGAGGAGAGAGTGAATGTGCGGGCATAAAAAATACACAGCAGAAGCTGCCAGTTCCTGGCATAAAGTGCAGGCATAAAAATCGCAACAGAGTCTGCTATCTGTACCCAGCCAGGCATTTATTGACTGACTTTTTTTTTCTCCACTCCATCTGCCAAATCAAGCTATCCCTGTGCAGTTTTCAACTTTTTCCTTCTAACGCAGATTTCCAATAAACTACATCTTTTACTGCCAATATTGATCCCAAAATGTCCAGGAAAAGAAAAGTTGACGGTGAAGGCAGACAATTTAATGACAAATGGGAAAATGAATACATGTTTGTGCTTAGAGAGGGCAAACCAGTGTGTATATTGTGTTATGAGACAGTGTCGGTGATGAAAGAGTACAATATACATCGTCATTTTGACACCAAACATAATGTTAAGTATGGCAAATATACTTTGGAAGAAAAGCATAAAATTGTTAAAGAACTAAAAGGCAAACTACAATCACAGCAGCAAATGTTTACAAAGGCTACAGCGAAAAATGATGCTGCAGTGAAAGCAAGCTTTATAGTGGCTGAAGAAATTGCCCGTACTTCAAGGTGTTTTTCAGAGGGTGCCTTTTTGAAGCAATGCATGCTAAAAGTGTGTGAGCAAGTATGCCCAGACCAGATACAGAGTTTTCAAAATGTCAGTTTGTCAAGAAACACCATTGCAGATAGAGTTCAAGAACTCTCAGGAAATCTATCATCACAGCTGGCCGAACAGGCATGCAGTTATCTCTCTTTTTCACTTGCTATCGATGAAAGCACAGACAACACTGATACAGCGCAGCTGTCCATCTTTATACGTGCTACGAAGACTGACCTCTCTGTCACTGAGGAACTTTTGGATGTAGCTGCCATGCATGGGACGAAGACTGGTAGAGATATATTTGAGGCTGTGGAGAAATCTATAAATAATTTTAAATTACCCTGGAGAAAGTTGGTGGGGCTAACTACCGATGGCGCACCTTCAATGTGTGGAGAAAAGAAAGGCTTGGTTGGACTAATGAAGGAAAGAATGCAAAAAAGTCACTGCCACACATCCTTGATTACTTATCATTGCATTATCCACCAGGAGGCTATGTGTGGAAAAGTTCTGGACATGAATGACATAATGACCACAGTCATTAAAACTATTAACTTTATACGGGCACGTGGCCTGAATCATCGCCAGTTCCAGCAGTTTTTACAGGAGGTGGGTGCAGAGCATGGAGACGTGCCATACCACACAGAAGTAAAATGGCTGAGCAAGAGCGCAGTCCTCAAAAGATTTTTTGAGCTCAGAGAACAAATTGCTCTTTTCATGGAAAGTAAAGGAAAGCCCTTGCCTGAACTGTCGGATCCCGCCTGGCTATGTGATTTTGCTATGATGTGTGACATATGCGAGCATCTCGCCCAACTGAATCTGAAGCTGCAGGGACGCAAACAAGTCATCACGAAGATGTCTGACATGATCACAGCATTCCAGCGTAAACTTCAACTATGGAAGTCCCAACTGGAACAGGACAATCTTGCCCACTTTCCCGTTTGTTTGAGTATCTCAACCACTATTTTTGGTACTTTTCCTGGCAGTCGGCTGGCTACCAAAGTTAGCCGTTTACTAAGTGAATTTGAGCGGCGCTTCTCTGACTTTAGAACACAGCACTCAGGCTTTGACATCTTTGCCAATCCTTTTACAGTTGATGTCAACAATGTGCCCCATCACCTTCAGATGGAGATAATCGAGCTTCAGTCTGACAGTGGCCTGAAATCAAGGTTTCAGGATGTTGAAATTGAGGACTTCTACCCTCTACTGCCCCCTGACTCAATGCCAGAGCTCCGACTTCATGCTGCCCGTATTCTGTCCATGTTCGGGAGCACCTATCTTTGTGAACAGATGTTTTCAATAATGAATCTGAACAAAAACAAGCACAGATCACGCATTACCAATGACAACCTCCATGCTGTTTTGCGGGTTGCTACAGCCCAAGAAATAAAACCGAACATTGACTCATTGATCCAGGGAAAACGGTGTCAGACATCTAGCCAGAAAACAAAACAATGAGCATTTTAGGTACATTCCAATATTACTGTTTTGCTTGATACCAATATTACTGTTTTGCTTGATAGCATGTGAGTTGGTTAACAGCACTGTTAAGGAAAAGATTGTTTCACTCATTTTAAATTCACATTTCTGGTTAACATTGTCAGTTTATGACTGTTCAGTAAACCATTCGGCCCGCGATTTAGGCTGGATTTTAGATTTTGGCCCCTTCTCTGATTGAGTTCGACACCCCTGGCTCTAGGCTGTCCCCCAATGAGCCCGGAACTGGGTTCAGTTCAGTTGGAAGTGGGGTTTAGAGCAGTCTAGAGCTTTTGTCTCCTTCCCACTAGGGCAATCCAGCAGCACAGTCAACCGCCCATTCTCTGTGCGCAATGTGCGCACCTCCGGGACTTTCTTTCATAAGACTGGGTTTCCGCCTTACACCCCAGGCTCCCTCTGTATGAGTCTGCGTCCCCAGGGTCTGGCCTAGAACTGGGGTTCAGTGCAGTCGGAACTGGGGTTCAACACAGTCCAGAGCTTTTGTCTCCTTCAAACTAGGGCAATCTAGCAGCAGAGTTAACAGTCCGTCCTCTGCGCGTAATGTGCGTACCTCCGGGGTTCTGCCTTTCACTGTTTCCCTGAGATTCCACCTAACAGCCCAGGCTCCCTCTGTATGAGCCTGGGTCCCCAGAGTCTGGCCTGGAACTGGGGTTCAGTGTTCAGCACAGTCTGGGGCTTTTATCTCCTTTCTGCTAGGGAATGCCAGCCAGGCACTCAGCCTCCCCCTCTTCTCCGGCTAAGTCCTCTCTGTGTGTAACGTGTCTACATACCTTAGGCTTTTATAGCTCCTCTGATTTTCCTTCTGGTTTTCTCTTTCCTTCTCATTGTAGAATTTCCTGTCAGTCGACTTTCCTGTAGTTCTGGGTAATGTCCATTTTGTATTTTAGTTGTATTTTAAAAAAATTTTTGTGTGAGGCTGCAGTTAGGTGTTACCTATGCCACCATCTTGAGTTCTCCCATTATCTTTTTTTAATGAGAAAACTTGAGATCTACTATCAGCAAATTTTAAGTACACAATACATTATTATTATAAACTGTAGTCACCTTGATGTACAATTAGGTCTCCAGAATTATTTATCTTGTACTGAAAGTTTGTTCCCTCTAACCAGCATCTTCATCTTTAACTCCCCTCCACTTCAATTCCCTGATAACCATCAATCTAGTTTTTGTTATTCTGAGCCCAACTTTTTTTCTTAGATTAGATAAATAAGTGAAATAATGCAATATTTATATTTCTGTATTGTTCTTTCAGTAGTATAATGTCCTTCAGTTTCATCCATGTCACAAATGAAAGATTTTGATTTCCTTTTTAAGACTGAGTAATATTCTGTTGTATATAAAACAATTCTTTAACCATTCATCTGTCAGTGAACAGTTAGGTTGTTTTCATATCTCTACTACTGTGAATAATACTGCAACAAATATGAGATTGCTGATATCCGTTTGAGATACTAATTTAATTATTTTGAACATATAACCAGAGGTGAAATTGCTGCCTAATAATTTGGTCCAATTTTTATTTTTAATGAAATTTCTATATTGTTTTCCATATGTTTTTACCAATTTACATTTTCACCAACAGTTCCCTTTATTCCAAATTCTCACCAACAATTGTTATCTATTGTGTGTTTTATAATGAACCACCCTACAGATATACAGTAATATCTTATTGTGGTTTTGATATTCATTTTCATGATCATTAGTAATGTTTAGTATATTTACATATACATGTTGGCCATCCATATGTCTTTTTTTTAAAATAAAATCTTTATTCAAATACTTCACCCATTTTTTAATCAAATTTTCTATTAAGCTGTATTAGTTCCTTATCTAGTCTGTATATTAACCCTTGTTTGACATATAGTTTACTGTGAAGAATGTGTTTTTAGTTTTGTTTGTACTCTTGTTTATTTTTGCTTTTCTTTTCTACTCTTTTGGTGTCAAATCCAAAAAGTCATTACCCAAACCAATGTCAAAAATCTTTTTAAAAAAAATGTTTTCTCTTAGAAGTTTTAGTTTCAGGTCTTATATTTATGTCATTAATCCACTTTGAGTTCATTTTTTTGTATTTTGTAAGAGCCCATTTTTATTCTTTTGAATGTGGACATTAAGTTGTTTTTTAACACCACTTTTTGAAGGCTATCTTTTTCCCATTGTGAATTCTTTGTACCCGTTCAAACATTGTTAGATCAATATGTTCCATGAATCTAAGTATTTGTATTTATGCCAGTACCATACTGATTTGATTACTGTAGTTTTGTAATGTTATTTGAAGTTAATTTTGTGTTTTTGAAAGAAAAATATGATATAAAACTATGAGAGATTGTAAAAACTTATTTCAAAGATTGTTAGAAAAACAAAAAATATTGAGAAATAAATCAGATGTATTTGATTACTTATTCAAATTGTTTTTAAGCAGATATAATCAAATTAAGGTTATTAAGAATATATATATTAGAGGCCTAATGCATAAAATTTGTACATGGGGGTGTGTGTGTCCCACAGCCCAGCCTGCATCCTCTCTAATCTGGGACCCCTTGAGGGATGTCTGCCTGCCTATTTAGGCCTGATAACACTGGGATCCGGCTTAAATGGGCAGGTGGAATCCAGGACTGCTGGCTTCCAGATGCTTGCCTACCTGCCTGCCTGAATGCCCCTAACTACTTCTTTCTGCTAATCACCACATAACTACTACTCTGCCAGCCTGATTGATGCCTAACTGCTTGCTCTGCCAGCCCAATAGCCCCTAACTGACTACCCCTGCAGGCCTGGTCACCCCAAACTGCCCAACCCTGCTGGGCAGTCATCTTTACCTGCCCTCCCTTGAAGCCTAGTCACCCCAACTTCCCTCTCCTACTGGCCTGGTTATACCAACTTCACTATCCTGCTGGCCTTATTGCCCCAACTGCCCTCCTCTGCATGCCTGGCTCCCCTTAACTGTTCTCCCCTACAGGCTTGGTCAACCAGCTACCCCCCCTGCTGGCCTTATTGCCCATAACTTCCTTCACTTGCCAGCCTGGTTGCCCCTAACTGCCCTCCCTGCCACCGTGATTCCCACTATATTCTCTCCATTGTGGGCCTGGTTACTTCTAAATGCCCTGCCTTGCCAGCCTGGTCACTCCTAGCTGCCCTCTTCTGCCAGCCTGGTCACCCCCAACTGCCCTACCCTGAAAGTCTGGTCCCCCACAACTGCCCTCCCCTGCAGGCCTGAAGATTCCCAACTGCCCTCCCCTGCAGGCCTGGTTACCTCTAACTGCCCTCCCTTCAGGCCTGGTCCTCCCCAACTGCCCTCCAGTGCAGCTATGGTACCTCCCAATTGCCCACCCCTGCAGGCCTGGGTCCCCCCAACTGCCCTGCTCTTCTGGCCTGGTCACCCCTAACTGCCCTCCCCTACAGGCCTGATCACCCCTAACTGCCCTCCCTTGCAGGCCTGGTTCCTCCCAACTGCCTTCCCCTGCTGGCCAACTCATGGTGGCTGTTTTTGACCACATGGGAATGGCCATCTTAACTAATATATATATATATATATATATATATATATATATATATATATCCTATATAATATAAGAGTAATATGCAAATTAACCATCACTCCACTATACCCACAAGCCACACCCACCATCCATGCCCACCAGTCAATCACAGTGAATATGCAAATAAACCCAACCAAGATGGCTACAGCCACAGAGAGCAGAAGGGAGGATTGGGTTTCCCTGGCAATGGAGGAAGCCAAACTTTCCACACACCCTGGCAGACCCAGGCCTCCCTCAAAAGTACAAGGTTTCAATTATAGAAGGTAAATAAATTCCAAGAGAAATGGCAGCAGCCATGGAGCTGGAAGAGCATGAGGCTAGGATTGGAGGAGCATGGAACCGGAAATGGAGGAAGCCAAGATTTTTGCATACACTGGCCAGCCTAGACCTCCACTCCAGGCTACAAAGTTTCAAATTATAGAACATAAATAAATCCCTGCTGACACAGAGAGAGCAGGAGGTTTGGCTCTGCTCCAGGCTACAAAGTACTTATTGTAGAAGATCAATAAATTCCAGATACCAGGGCCTCTGCATGGATCACTGTGGGGATGGCTGGCCTACAAACCACCACAGGCCCCTCACCCAGGCCGCCCCATGCCCCAAGGGAACCCCCACCCTGATTTGGGACATCCATCAGGGCAAACCAGCTGGCCCCAACCCATGAACAGACCTCTGTCCTATCTAATAAAAAAAAATAATGTGCAGATTGGCCATCACCCCAACACACAAAATGGCTACCTACATGTGGTCAAAGATGGCTACCTCCATGTGAACATAAAATGGCCACCACAAGATGGCCAACAGGGGAGAGCAGTTGTGGGCATTCAGGCAAGCAGGGGATGGCAGTTGAGAGGGACCAGACCTGCAAGGCAGAGAGGTTGGGGGTGATCAACCCTGCAGAGGAAGGGAGTTAGGGTGACAAGATCTGCAGAGGAGGGAAGTTGAGGGCAAACAGTCTGGCAGGGGAGCAGTTAGACATTAATCAGGCTGGCATGGGAGTGGTTAGTTGTTGATCAGGCTGGCAGGCAGAAATGGTTAGGAGCAATAAGGAAGGCAGGCAGGCAAGCAGTTTGGAGTCTGTATTGTGAGAGAGATGTCCTGGATTACTAGAGTCCTGGATTGTGAGAGAGATGGTCCTGGATTGTGAGAGGGATGTCCAACTACCAGTTTAGACTTAATCCTCTCAGGATTGGGTTTAAATGAGCAGTTGGACATCCCTCTAGGACTGGAGAGGGTGCAGGCTGGGCTGAGGGACACCCCCTCCCCAGTGCACAAATTTTGTGCACCAGGACTTTATACATATATAAAGAGAGAGAGAGAGAGTAAATTTTATTACACATTAAAATTTTTTCAAAATAGTTCATGAGGATCTCAACAACAACAGTACAGTACTAAAAACACAAACAGACCAGTATAATAAATTTGTGATTGAATTACAAAGCATTATTCACCTTTCTTTTCAATTGTCTATAAATTTTATGGTAGTCTTAGAAGTAGAATTTATTAAGTAGCAAATGTTCAGTAAGCACTTTACATATAAACATTGGGCCCAAAGTCACTTAGCTAATTAGCACAAGAGCTGAGGTTTGAACCAATTCATGTCCAGGTTTTATTGATAAGTATGTCTAGTGTTGTTAATCCTGAGATGTTTATTTGATAGTGAACATTCCAAGAAGTAAGGCTTTCAAGAGGCTTAAAATATACTTGGGTACAAATACTCAGGTATACATTAAAACTAACCAATTTTGTTATATTGGTCAAATCTTAAAAATGTATATTATAAATAGTAATTCATACTAGTATATAAATGTATAGTAATTGCTTATTTTGTTGGAAGAAAGGACCTGTGCTAAACACATAGGTATGAATAACTTGAGCTACACTGTAAAATATCACAACTCAAACAAATTTTAATATTTGTATAACAATTCTGAGGTAGCTGCATAGTCTGCAAGGGCACAGTATGGTGCACAAAGTCATACAAAAAATCAAGTTTCTTCCATATTGGTGCTTTACAAGTTTTTAGTGTATTTCTATAGTTTATTGATAATTCTGGTTCATGAGCATATGCTAGTCAGCCCAGGAGAAATTCTGTGTCCAAATATTTTAGGAGTATGTTTTCCTTGTCCCATACTCACACACCATTAATAAGAATTAAGCCCTGCCTAACTACAAGAAAGCCCAGCAAATGTAGTCTCTACCTTCATAGCCATGTTCTCTGCTAAAGCTTGGTGGAGTAGAAGTTGTTCAACTATGAAAAGAATGGATAGCAGAGGGAATTACTTAATGTTTAAACACACTGATTCCTCATTTTCCTAATGATTTTAATACTTAGTTTAAAGAATTTTGGTTTCACCAATTCTTTCCTTCTTTCTCTCTCTCTCCCACCTCTCTCTATATATGTTTAAAACTTGTTGCCTGTATTATCATAGCTTCTTTCCCCCCTGCCTAACAATGGAGGGAACCATGCACATCATTTCAATTATTATGTCTTACTGATGAGAGAAATGCAGTTTAAAGGGTAGTGTGTAGTTCAAATTTCTTTTGCTGGTGTCAACTGAGACATCAATTTAGGGCCTGCTTTAAATATAAAATGTAAGCATTCACTTATTTTAGTTTATTTATTATAAAAACTATTTAAAATATGAAATCTTCAAAATATAGATTCATATTTTAAACATGACACTTTTTAAAATATGAAAACATTATCAAGGTCATTAGTCATCTGAGAGATGCACATTAAAATGGCAATGAGATACTCTTTTACACCTATAAGAATGGCTTTCATAAACAAATCAACAAATATAAGTATCGCAATCTCAACTTTTTAAAATTTCCATTTGCCTGAAAAATGTTTTTCTACATCTTCACTCTCAGTATGTGTGAATCATTTACTCTGAGGTGAATCTCTTGTAGACAGAAAATATATGGGTCATGTTTTCTTATCCATTCAGCTATCCTATGTCTTTTAATTGGTGCATTTAGTCCATTTATGTTAATGTTATTATTGACAAGTACATGTTTATTGTCATATTTTTACTTAGTGTTTGTGTTTCTTCTTTTTACAGCAGTCCCTTTAGCATTTCTTGCATTGCTGGCTTGGTAGTGATAAACTCTCTTAGCCATTTTTTTTGTCTGTGAAGCTCCTGATTCCACCTTCAATTTTAAATGATAGCCTCGCTGGGTATAGTATTCTTGGATTCAGTCCCTTGCTTTGCATTACTTTTTATATTTATTTCCATCCGCTTCTGGCCTGGTGCATTTCGGTTGAGAAATCAGTTGATATTCTAATAGGAGATCTATTGTAAGTAACTTTCAGTCTCTCTCTGGCAGCCTTTAAGATTCTTCCTTTGCCGTTGGTTTTCGCCAATTTAATTATGATGTGTCTTAGTGTTGGTCTTGTGGGATTCAACTTGTTTGGGACTCAATGTACTTCTTGGAATTGAATAGTTTTTTTCTTTCCAATATCAAGGAAGTTTTCTGTTATTATTTCTTCAAACAGGTTTTCTATTCCTTGCTTCTCTTCCTCTCCTTCTGGTATCCCTATTATGGAAATGTTTTGTTTTGTGTTGTCCCAAAACTCCCTTAGGCTCTCCTCTTGCATTTTAAGTTTTCCTTCCAGTACTAATGGGTTTGTGCATTTTTTCCTACCTTATCTTTTAACTTGCTTATGCGATCCTTGGCCTCTTCTAGTCTACTGTTTAAGCCTTCCATTGTGTTGTTTATTGCAGCTAAGTCATTCTTCATCTTCTCTTCCTTTCTTTATATGCTTGTAACATTCTCATTCAGGTCCTTATAGTTCTCACTGAGTTGTGTGTATTTGTCATTGAGTTGTGTGTATTTGCAAATTCATTTAACTCACTTCTGGTGATTACTCTTTTTCTTTCCTTTGGGGATTGCTCTTTTGTTTTGCCATGTTTTCCTGTAATGTTTTATTTTATTTTTTTTTTTTAGGCATATGAAAATTTATTACTGTGATTTCACCATCAAAACTTAGGATCTTGGTCTTTCCTTCTTGCCTTTGTATAAGGCCAAGAGAGACACATTGGCTACTTTGACAACCTTAAAGCGAACTCCAGGAATGTCACCAACAGCATGACCTTTGCGACCAAATCCAGCAACCAGAACTTCGTCATTTTCCTCAATGAAATTCAAACAACCATCATTGGGTACAAAGGCTGTGATTTTCTTGCCGTTTTTGATCAGCTGGACTCTGACACACTTCCTGATAGCGGAATTTGGCTGTTTGGCTTCAACCCCTACTTTTTCCAGCACGATCCCCTTTGCATGGGAGGCGCCACCGAAAGGGTTGGCCTTCAGGGCCGTGCCCAAATGGGCCTTTTTGTACTGCTTGTCATGCCACTTCTGATCCCGCCGGTGGCTGCGGAGCTTCCGGGCAGTTCGGAGACCGCGACACTTGCCCATCCTGCCGGCGCCATGGGCCTGAGCGAAAGAGTTCCTGTAATGTTTTAAATGTAGATCCAATTGCTTTGCTACCCAGGTTCTTTTGGGGACGGTACTACTGGCGTAATCTCTCAGTTCTCCTGGGCTTGTTAATCTATAAAATTTTCCAAAGCCTCCTAATATTTAAATTAAAAAAGGGGATAGTTGAAGGATATCATGTAAGGAAAAATATCCTGTAAGTAAATTAAATCTAGAAAATTTTTACTTTAGAAAATTAACTTTCATTGATAATATTAATAGCAAGACACCCATGAAAAAACACATGATGTCAAAACAAGAAAAAAAATTATTTGAGCAAAAAATGAAAAAGGATTCCAAGTAAAATTTATAGAAAAGATTCATTTATTAACTTTTGGGCAATAATATGTTTGTATATTTTCAGAAAACAACTCCAAGACCATGTGGATTCCTGCAACAGAGAGGAATTGACAGGACTGCTCCAGCCATGAAAACAGAACAGAAACAATCCAGAGATGGAAGATGCTGGCGACACCTTGCCATACTAGCAGTCAGCAGCTGTGAGTCACTGCAGGTTGCTCAGGACTGAACAAGAGAGGGTAGTACCTGCATTACCACCTTTTGTCCATCATCCAGAACTGAAATATTATTACTGACACGTATAAATAAGGAACTGTTTGACATTGAAATTGGGACTCAAAAGAACTGTTGGGCCAGAAAGAAACTCACTACAGACTGATTCAATTGCTTCCCAGTATAACCATTATTTCTTGTCTCATTTTCTGTTCTTATATCTGTATTTCTATTATCACATGATCTCACTCATTATGGGAAATAATAAACAATATAAACTGATGAACAAAAACAGACCCAGAGACAAGGAAGCATTGATCAGACTGTCAAACCTGAGAGGAAAGGTAGGGGAGGGTGTGGATAAGGGGGAGAGTTCAACCAAAGGACTTGTATGCATGCATATAAGCCTAACCAGTTGTTACAGAAAACAGGGGGGTGGAGCCATTCTGTGGGGAGAAGTTTTGGATGGGAATTGGGGGTGAGGACAAATATGTTATACTTTAATCAATAAAGAAATTAAAAAAAAACACAAAAAATCCAACAAATAAACAAAAGTACTAGTGAGGATGTGGAGAAAAAGGAACCCTAATGCACTGCTGGTGTAAATGCAACTTGGTGTAGCCACTGTAGAAAACAGTATGGAGTTTCCTCAAAAAACTAAAAATGGAACTGCCTCTACACCCAGTAATAACACTTCTGGGATATATCCCAAGAAAACAGGAACACCAATCAGAAATGATATATGCACACTTATGTTCATAGCACAATTTACAATTTGGTAACAACCTAAGTGCCCATCAGCAGATGAGTGGATTACAAATCTGTTCACAAAGAAATACTCAGCTGCTATAAAAAATAAAGAACTCCTACAGTTGCAACAGCATGGATGAACATTGAGGGAATTACTGAAGGTGAAACAAGCCAGTTGGAGAAAGATAAATACCACATGATCTCACTCATTTGTGAAATGTAATGCACAAAAATAGATCCAGAGACACAGAAGCATTGAACAGATTGTCACACCTCAGCAGAAATGCAGTGGAGTGGAGGATGGGGGTGAGGGATTAGAGATCAACCAAAGGACTTGTATGCATGCATATAAGCAAAATCAATGGATGAAGGCATGTATTGGGAGGTCGGGTGGTGAGGGAGAGGTCAATGGGCTGGGGGAAGGAGACATATGTAATACTTTAAACTATAAATAATTTAAATAAACATTCATTTAAAATATATACATGTAGAAAAGTTGTTTTTTTGATAAATGAATATGTCAACATGCTAAAAGATTACATCTTTTTTGAATACATATCAACCCATTTGCATTATATATAATATCAGGTTTCATTGTCTTTGAACTGGAGCAACAATTTAAAAATATATTTCAAATAATCTAAATTCAGGCTTCTTCGGAATAAAAATTATATCTAACCTTTATTGGTTATCTCAAATAGATTTGACTGAACAAAATGTTTTTCAGCCATTGGTTTTCATCTAGTCTTTGAAAAATATTCAACTTTTATGAAAAAAATATTCTCTTTGCACTCATATTTCACTGGGTTAGGAAATATTTAATTAAATTCTGTGAGCTGAGCCAAAACCGGTTTGACTCAGTGGATAGAGCGTCGGTCTGCGAACTGAAGGGTCCCATGTTAGATTCCGGTCAGGGGCATGTACATTGGCTGCGGGCACATCCCTGATGGGGGGTGTACAGGAGGCAGCTGGTCTATGATTCTCTCTCATTGATGTTTCTAGCTATCTATCCCTTTCTCTTCTCTTCTGTGAAAAAATAAAATTAAAAAAAAATTATGTGAGCTGAGTAAAAGCCAAATTGAAATAGATATTTTGGGTCCATACATAATTAACTTTTATTAAACATACAACTCAATCAATAAAGCAGATGTGAAAAGGTGTGCTAATGAGTTTTTTAAAAGTTTAGTGCTCTGCACAGGCACACATCTGGTACTGTGATCCCTCCTACTTTGTTCTTCTTTTTCAATATTGCTGCAGATATTCACGACATTTTATGGTTTTTTGGTTATCAGGGTTATCTAGCTATTCTTCAGTTGTTTATTCAGGATGTTTTTTATTTATTTTTTGTATTTTAGGTACAAACTAATTTGGTCCTGGGAGTGTGTCTGTGTAGCATCCAGTTATTCCCTAAAATATTTTAAAATTATATTATTTTTAGAAATTTTCTTGAAAAATATTAGTGTTTAAATATGGTATTTTTATTGTTGACACTATTACATACGTTTCTCAGTTTTCCCACTGCTTCCCCCTTCCCCATTTATGACCTTCATCACACTATTGTCTGCCCATAAACTATGCTTATATGTTGATTGGCTAATCTCTTAATATGCTATTTTTAAATTTTGATTTTTTCACAAACTTATATGTATATAAATATTTGTAATACTACTATCCCAAGTAAAAATGTTTTCATTTTAAGATATTTTATTTATTCATTTTATTGGGTTCCAATTGACCTTAAACTTTATCCAATGAAATTTTACCAACCGCACCTCATCCAAATAGGTAAGTAGGAAGAATGATGAGAAAGTCCTCATGTTACATATGTCAGTTTGTTTTTGTTGCATTGGATTTAACAATAAATGGAAAGCATATAAAATTTGAGATAATTTCAACAATTCTGTATACATAGGCATAATAACATTTTTAGGGAGAGGTTGAAGAAATATTCATTAAGTTGTCTTTCCTATTAACATTTCATTTAAATGACTTTAGATATTTAATGTTGTTTTCGCTTTTCTCTGGTCATCAAATGGATAATTATTAGAATCTTGAAGTAACCTTTAGTATCTTTCTTTTCAGGATCATATTCATATGTGCATAAGGGAAATAGACATTCGTGAGCAGTATGAATTGGGAGTTGAAATCCATGTCCTGCATCACTTCTAAAAAGGTGGCCTTCCTATGAAAAGTGTACATCTCAATGTTGGGTGCTTTTATTTGTTGTTATTGTTGTCATTATTACTGATGCTCCCCATTTTCTTACCCTTAGTTCCCCTCCACCCAGACCCTGCCCCCCCCTCACCAGGCCTCAAACACATATTGTCTGCGCTCATGAGATGATATATATAGGGTTAGGGTTAGGGTTAGGGTTATATATATATATATATATATATATATATATATATAGTCTTGGGTTAATCTCTTTCTGTCTCCCAAACCTCCTCCATTCTTTTGGATGCCTTTTATTTTTATTTTTTAATATATTTTATTGATCTTTTACAGAGAGGAAGGGAGAGAGCTAGATAGCTAGAAACATCAATGAGAGAGAAACATTGACAGCTGCCTTTTGCACACTCCCCACTGGGGATGTGCCCTCAACCAAGGTACATGCCCTTGATCGGAATCGAACTTTCAGTCCACAGACCGACGCTCTATCACTGAGCCAAACTGCTTTTGGCTTGGATGTCTTTTAAATCTAATCCATCTCATGATGCTGATTAGTTTCATATGGCTTTCTCCCTCTCTCTTTCTTTTACCTTTTGTATTTGTTCTTTTAGTTAATGCTAAGACTCCATAGCTCACATCTAATCTTCACAATATATTGGTGCCAATGTGTCAAAGTATTTCAAATCTATTCCCTTATTTCACTCTTACTGACCCCTTCTTTGTTTAGACCAATATAAATTCTCACTCCATTGTAAAAGTTTTAATTTTTTTTCTTTCATTTGACAATCCCTCTTTTCCTACAATTCAGTCTTTTTGTATGAAAACATAGATTCATCAATTATAGATATCTTATATATTTCCATGACTTCTATGTACAATTTTGAGTAGAACAACTTGATAAGCAGTCTTCTTTTTCACAATGTATTTAAAGTACACAGTGATTCTGAACATTTGGAATATAACATTTGATGTCAAGTGATTTTTCATTTTTGCATCATTGTAGTACTTACTGTATATATCTTTGCATAAATGCTTTTCCCTTTTCTGATTACTGTGTGCTCCCTGGGTTCCCCTGTTTCCATAAGTCACCCAACACTAAAACCATTGAGACTTCATAACTTGTTTAATGAGCCTTAGGCAGCAAATGGTGGAGCCTATACTCACACATAGTCCTTTTGAATTTAAAATATATGAACTTTGTATAGTGTTTCTCAAGTCTTCAGGCACATAAACATCATCTGGGATCCTTTTAAAATGCAGAATCTGATTTAGTGGGGCTGAGTGGGTCCTAAGAATTTATATTTCTAAAAGTTTCCAGGTAATGTTTATATTTATTTCCACTATTCCATGGTATCAATTGCTTGAGTATTACCATCAAAGATTATCTATGTATGTGGAAAGCAGAGAACTACTATTTTGGCAAATAAGCTTTTAATTCACCAAATATTTATGAAACAGCAGCTACAAGGGACAGAGTTGAATAGTATCTGTCCTCTGACCTCAAATATATTATAATTTAATAAAAAGAAAAAGTCATAAAAATACTACTGTAGTACAAACTACTAGTACATGGTAGAAAGTGTCATATGTCAATAGAAAGGCAAAAAGTATAAAGTGATATAATGTACCAATCATGTGTAATTGAGAAAAAGCAAGAAAATCTTCAGGAAGGTTAGGCATTTGAGAGCTATTTGGAAGTGAAGAACAATTTCAAGAGGAACAATATGAATGATATCATAGAAATAATAGGAATAGTGAAAAAATATTATATTGAAGAAATTGTTAAAATATTGGCACAAAGGCAAGACATAAGAGATATTTGTAGGAAACATAAAGAAGTCCTGTTTGGTAGGAGAATCCAAGATGGCAGCATAGGTAACACCTAACTACAGCCTCACACAAAAAATTTCAATAAAATACAACTAAAATACAAAATGGACATTACCCAGAACTACAGGAAAGTCGACTGACTGGAAATTCTACAATGAGAAGGAAAGAGAAAACCAGAAAGAAAATCAGAGGAGCTGTAAAAGCCGAAGGTACAGAGACACGTTGCACACAGAGAGGACTGAGCTGGAGAGGAGGGGGAGGCTGAGTGCCTGGCTGGAATTCCCCAGGGGGGAAAAGATAAAAGCTCCTGACTGTGCTGAACCCCAGATCCGACAACAATGAACCCCAGTTCTAGGCCAGACCCTAGGGACCCAGGCTCATACAGAGGGAGCCTGGGTTGTTAGGCTGAATCTCAGGGGAGTGGCGAAAGGCAGTGCCCCAGGAGGAGTGCACATTACGCGCAGAGGACAGACCATTGTCTCTGCTGCTGGATTGCCCTAGTTTGAAGGAGACAAAAGCTCCGTACTGTAGCTCCACCCTGAAACTCCACCCCATCTAAGCTGATCACATAAAGAGCCAGAAGATACTCCTCTGCAGAAGCAAGAAGACAAGAGAATCCAGAAAATTGAAAATAATGTAAGAAACCTCTGGGACAACTTCAACCAAACCAACATCAGAATTATGGGGGTCTCAGAAGAAGAGAGAGAGCAAGGTATCAAAAACATACTGAAAGAAATAGTGACAGAAAACTTTCCCCACCTGGTGAAAGAATTAGACCTACATGTCCAGGAAGCACACAGAACCCCAAACAAAAGGAATCCAAAGAGGACCACACCAAGACACATCATAATTAAAATTCCAAAAGCAAAAGACAAAGAGAGAATATTAAAAGCAGCAAGAGAGAAACTGGTAGTTACCTATAAAGGAGCATCCATATGATTGTCAGCTGATTTCTCAACAGAAACCATGCAGGCCAGGCAGGGATGGCAAGAAATATTCAAGGTGATGAATAACAAGAACCTACAGCCAAAAATACTCTACCCAGCAAAGCTATCACTCAGAATCGAAGGCCAGATAAAGAGCTTCACTAATAATAAAAATAAAAAAAGAAAAAAGAAAAAAAGCTAGAGGAGTTCATCACTGACAAACCAGAATTATATGAATTGCTGAAGGGGGTTCTTTCGGAAGAGAAAGAAAATAAAGATAAAAATTATGAACAACAAATTCATAACTATCAACAAGTGAATCTAAAAACCAAGGGAATTAAAAAAAAAACCCTGATGAACAGTATTAACTGTTGAATATAATAGAATCAGAGGTATGGAAGGGGAGTGGACTGATGATTCTCAGGGAAAAGAGGAGTGCGGGGTGTGGGAAGAGAATGAACATAAATTGTGCACCTATGGATGAGGACAATGGGGGGTGGGGAAAGGGCAGAGGGTGTGGTAGGAACCTGGTAGAAGGGGAAAAAATGAGGAACTTTTGTAATAATATGAACAATACAGGTTTATTTTTAAAAAATAAAAATAAATAAACCTGCAAAAAAAAAATAAAAATAAAAGAAGTCCTGTTTGTCTGTGCTGTTGGGTGAGTAACATATAGAAGAACAGAGAAAGAAAATTTGGAAGAGATTCAAGGAACACAGAACATTTTAAGAGTCACCGATGTGAACGTGGCCTACTCCCCATAGAAAATATCAGTATGATACTCTGTTTAAAAATTATATATTGAATATTTTTAGGATATGTCTTAGTTAACACTAAGCAATGGGAAAAGTAATTTTTTTCTCAAGTCCAGTAAAATTTGAATATGTAAAAACTATGCTATGTCCAGGAAGTCTTGGGATGGTCTTCATTTTCTTAGAAGATATTTATTTGAGATAATGACATTATGGGTGAATACACATTTGAGAACAATTTTAATGTTTTCCTCAGAAAAATATTTTATATAAGAGCTAAACATTATCACAGAGACTGTTTTTCATTAGAAAGGAAGCTAAACTTGAAATTTATGACTCAGTGATAACAGAGAAGGGAGACAAAATTACTAAAAGGTAGTTTCCGGGTTATTAAGTCTCTAGTCACCTACTCATTGTAAATTTTTTTTTTTTTTTTTTACCAAAATAGCTTGTTAATGCATGAGACATGTATATACATGTATTTATAGAAAAGCATTTTCTATAGATGGCAGAGACTACTGATTGTGTTATGTTGGAAAATTGCATGACAACTAAATTTTCATACAATATCTTACTATATAAAAACTCTGGGTCCTATTGACCGAGGCTCTACCAACCCAGTGCTGACTGCTTCCACTGCTTCAGCTGCAGGTGCAGTGCCCCAGAGCTGACTCATGAGGGGGCTGTGAATCAGGTCCAGAAAGAGGCCTGAAGAGAGAAGCAGAAACTGATCCATTGCCTCTGTGGCAGCTTTTGATCAGCACTAGCCTCTCTCTTTCTTTCCAAGTCTGGCCAGCAGCTGTTCCTCCATTTCTTTTCAGGCCTCCTCCAGGGCTGCTGATCAGCTCCACCTTTCTGATCAGGCACCATTGATAGGCCCAGAGATGCTGACTGGCATAGAAACCAACCAATCAGAACCAAATCTGGGTGAAGTGTGAGGAATCATTGGCTGCCTAGGAGGTGGAGCTTTTGATGTGGCCTGGCATAGTAACTGACAAATCAGAACCAAATTGGCTGGCAGAGGAGGGCAGTTGGGGATGAGACCAGGCCAGCAAGGGAGGGAAGTTGGGGCAACCAAGCTAGCAAGGGAGGGGAGTTGTTGTCAAGATCAAGCTGGTAGGGGAAGGCAGTTGGGGCAGAGAACAGGCCAGCAGGGGAAGGCAGGTAGGCGTGAGATCAGGCAGGCAGAGGCAGTTGGGGGCAATCAGGCAGGTAGGCAGCGGGGTTAGGGGCAATCAGGCAGGCAGGCAGAGGCAATTAGGGGCTATCAGGCAGGCAGGCAGGTGAGCGGTTAAGAGCCAGCGGTCCTGGATTGTGAGAGGAATATCCAACTGCTTTTTTCTTGTGGGATGGGGCCTAAACTGGCAGTCAGACATCCCCTGGGTGGTCCCATATTGGAGAGAATGCAGGCTGGGCTGTAGGACAACTTCCCCTTACCCCCAGTACACAAATTTTATGTACCAGGACAATAGTGTTGACATAAGAAACATCCAAACCTTTAAAGAAATTTGATGAGTTTGTTTGATGCAAACTGATGACAATTGCCAGGACGCAAAATCTTAATAGATTGAGAAAATGTTCTGGAAGATGGCTGTTTACCACTTTTTTTATAGATCAGACTCAAGGAGAAGACATAAGGTTTTTATACAAACCCATTGATGAAGAATTAGGGAGGCAGGCAAAAGAAAGCAGGGACATCTCTGAGATTGGATAAAAAGTGAAATGGGTAGCAGCCAAAACCGGTTTGGCTCAGCGGATAGAGTGTCGGCCTGCAAATTGAAAGGTTCCAGGTTTGATTCCGGTCAAGGGCATGTACCTTGGTTGTGGGCACATCCCCAGTAGGAGGTGTGCAAGAGGCAGCTGATCATGATTCTCTCTCATCAATGTTTCTAACTATCCCTCTCTCTTCATCTCTGTAAAATATCAATAAAATATATTTTAAGAAAATAAAATGGGTAGACACATACTTCCTTTACATTGGTGGGTATAAGATAGTTAACAATTAACATTTATAGCATATAAAGATGGTCATTGGCCAACATGATAATAGGGAGGGGTCTGTGAACTCATGTTCTGGTGCAAGATTGTGCCCTGAGGGGTCCGGATAAAGAGGATTACTCTGACATTTGAAAGATATGTAATTGTAGATGCAAGAAGATAATAGACAGGCTCCCTTAAGGTAAAGATTGGCCTTTGTCAAGGAAGATACCCACCAAGGACATAACTAGCCACCATGACTCACTTTTGCTTAAAAAGTTTTAAGTTTAGACCATCTATGTAGTTACTTTTGGTCTCTGAGTTTGTAAGGGTTGCCATGCTGGCCTCTCCTGAGTTTGGTATGTGTGGGAACCCTTAACACGAACCACGGGGCTCAGGGCCCACTCAGGGTCGGGTTTCTGGAGAAGGCCGCACACTAAAATAAAGAGAGAGAGACTAGAAAAAAAGTTAATTTGGGACAAATGGGGGGCCAGGCGGGAGTCAACCTCTAGTGGAAATACTAACAGTAGGCTCTGGCCTTGCCATCCCTTTTATTGAGGCTATGGGATACACCCATTACCTTTAAGCAGCTTTGGAAAACACCCATAGCCCTTAGGCAGGTAATAAGCGGATTATGGTATCAGTAAGGGTTTTCATGATTATAAGATGGGGAAGTTGCCTCAGTTACCCTTGATATATAGGGAGTGGTTGGCTCTGACCTTTCAGAGCTTCAAGGTTGACCAGCCTCTTTCTATTAGTGAGACAATGATTGGTTTCCAGCAGGTATGTGGCCCCTTTTAAATTAAAAAAATATAAATGATATATAGTTTAAAAGTTAAAAGTGTATACCTATTTCTACATTGAATTTTTCAGGGATATTAACATAATCTCCAAATAGCAAAAATTAAGGAGACTATTAACATTGTATTTTAAAAAATATGTAAAAAAGTTTCCCTCTTTCTCAAAGCTAAAAACAAAGTTCTTAATGTTGCTAACATTGTAAGCAAAAGAAACATATCCTTTAAAAATTAACCAAATTTATTCTCATATATTTTAATCCTAAGAAGTTGTGCTCACTCAATGTTTCTCAACCCATATTTGTTAACAGGCATCATTGTTTGTCTAAAATAATCATAAACCATGACAACCTTGGTAATTATTAATAATGAAGACCATAAAAGAGTATGTGTTTAAAGCCTGATGAAAGCATATTTTAATGACCTTTATAAAATTCTAGAATACCAAGATTATGCATATTGTCAATGAGTGAAATGTAATTATTGGAGATAAAAAGAATTTTTTATCTTAAAGCAAAATACATCCAGCCAGAATATTGCCATAAAACATTTTTTAGCAACTTAAAACTAAATAGATTTATAAATCTCTCTTACTCTTCTTGCAGCATACCTCAAAAAAGAAATCATTCATAGAAAAGTAGTCTGAAGAAGTTATAGGAAATATTTCAACTTTTGTAATTACTTTTGAAAATCAAATTAAAATTTGTTGAATATGTATTTTCTTATGTTAAATTGTTAAAACAAAGATAAAAACTGATAATGGGTGGGTTCTGTTTTGAAATACTATTTTAGTAATCCTATCTAATAAAAGAGTAATATGCAAATTGATCATCACTCCAACAAACAAATGGACATCCCCATGTGGTCAAAGATGGCTGCCCCAATGTGGACACAAGATGGCTGTCACAAGATGACCAACAAGGGAGGGCAGTTGTGGCTGATCAGACCGGCAGGGGAGGGCAATTAGAGGTGACCAGGACAGCAGAGGAGGGCAGTTGGGGTTGACCAGGCGAGCAGGGCAGGGTATAGGGAGGGACCAGGCTTGCAAGGGAGGACAGTTGGGGGGGATTCAGGCCAGCAGGAGAGTGCAGTTAGGAGTGACTGGGCTGGCAAAGGTGAGCAGGTGGGGTAGACCAAGCCTGCAGGGAAGGGCAATTGGGGAGAACCAGGGCAGAAGGGGAGGACATTAGTAGGGGAACCATGCCTGAAGGGGAGAACAGTTGGGGGCAACCGGGCCAGCAGGGGAGGGCAGTTGGGGGGAACCAGGCCTGAAGGGGAGGGCAGTTAGGGGCAATAGGGCTGGCAAGAGAGCAGCTAGGCATCAATTAGGCTGGCAGGGGAGTGATTAGGAGGTGATCAGGCTGACAAGTAGAAGCAGTTAATGGTAATCAGGCAGGCAATCAGGCAGGCAGGCAAGCTGTTGGGAGCCAGCAGTCCTAGATTGTGAGCGGGATGTCCCACTGCCCATTTAGGCCCAATCCCACTGGTAAGATTGGGCCTAAATGGGCAGTTGGACATCACTCTAGGGATCCTAGATTGGAGAGGTTGCAGGCTGGGCTTAGGGATAGCCCCCCCCCCCCAATGCATAAATTTCATGCACTGGGCCTCTAGTACCATTAATAAACAAGTAATGAAAAAGGGTCATAAGTCCTATAAAAGAAAATTAATAGTACCCAGTGAAATGCTAAGGTAAGGAGATATGGTTTGGATTGGGGGATCAAGATTTTTCCTGGGGAAGGATACATTTAAGCTGACACCTGCAGAATGTTAATGGAAGGAATAAAAGTCATTAAACTAACTTGTAAAGGAACTTGCTGTGTTTGATAAACAGAGAAAAGACATGTTTCCAGATAATAGAGATTCAGTAATGCAGAATTAGTTTAGAGAATTAAGCAAGCCCTAATATAGAGACCTATGTTGGCCATGGACAATAATTTGGATTTTATTTTAAATATAACATTGGGGAGGATGGGTGACTATGTGTTTGGTAAAGAGGAATTAAACAGAAGAGAAAAGAAAAGAGAAGTAACTCATGGACACAGACAAAAGTGTGGTTATTGCTAGGGGGTAGGTAAGGAGAAATGGAGAAAGGTGTAGGGCAGCTAAATGGTAATGGAAAGAGACTTGATTTGGGGTGGTGAACACACAATACAGTGTACAGATCATGTGTTGTGGAATTGTGCACTAGAAATCTGTATACTTTTGTTAATCAGTGTCACCCCAATAAATTCTATAAGAAGAAAAATAAATAAATTAATTAATTGAAAGATTATAAGGCTTGCATGAAGGCAATGGCATGATCCAGAAAGCATTAAAAAAAATATGGCAGTTGGTATTATGTGGAAAATTAAATGAATGGGAAAAGGGGGTTTATGGGAGGAAATTAGAGGAATATTTATTATGGAAATCTATTAGATTAATATAAGGAGACATAATGATGGTTTCAGCTAAGGTGGTAGCACTTGTGGGTGATGGAGATGAGTCAATGGATTTAAGATATGAGATTTAGTGATGATATGATATTGAAGGCAAAGGAGAGGACATGTCAACAATGCTTGGTTTCTGGGAAAAGGAACCAAAATGATGGCATAAAGTCAGTACTTGCATCTTCCTACAACCACATCAAAATTACAACTAAAATATAGAGCAATGATCATTCAGAACTACCTGAAATCTGTGGCTGAATAAAAGCCCTATGAGTAGAGTTTAAAAAGCAACCATATTAAGACTGATAGGATTGGCAGAGGCATGGAACTGACTGGTCTGACACCCACCTGTGGCAGGATTTTAAACAAGAGGGATTTCTTGGCTGTGGAGGTGTTCCTCTGAGGAGTGAGTGGTCCCTGCCCCACACCAGGCCCCCAGCCCAGGGTTCCAGGCCTGGGAAGGTAAATCTCCACAACTTTGAGGAGTTAAAGCCATCAGAGATTGAGGTTGCATGACACAGAGGTTACTGGAATCCCAGGTAGTTCCTCTTAAACAAACCACACATGAATTTACTCAGACTTACTCCCTCTGAGCTCCAGTGGCTGGGGCATAAAAGGATCCAGGGATATATGGGGAGGAATAAGCATTAGGGCAAGAACTTGGGGACAGCTTTCTCCTAGACAAAAGTGTTGGCAGAGGTCATTGTTCCTCTCCTGAAACCCCCTCCCCCAAGGTGCTGAAAGATAGTTCCCATATCTGAGTCTCTATCTACCTGGCTCACACTGTTCAACCCACTCTGGGGATCCTTGAGACCCTGTCCCACTCAACTTGAAACCCCACCCAAGCCATTTGCAGTGGATTTTCTAAATGGATGGACTGTCCTGGGTTAGACTTTCCTAAAATTGCTAAAAAGTAGAAGCTGGACTGAGTGTGCCCCAGACCACTTGATAAGTGGCCCCCGGCCTGGCACTAGCAGCAGCTTGCCAAGGTTCACAACTTGGCCTCTCCTGAGCACCTCTAAGCGCAACAGAAGTAGCAGCCATCTGAAGATTATTCTGTAGCTCATAGTGGGTGGCCCCAAGTGGGGCATAGGCAGTGGCTGACTTAGCAACTTCCAGGAGACCCCAGAGTCAGTGCTCCTGGTGGATAGGTTTAGAACATGCCATATTAAAACTCTACCACATCTATGAGTGACACACTCAATTGGTAGACTCAGTGAGCACCAAAGCCCCACTGAGGCAAATCGTGATCCATAGAGGTATCTCCTGCACAGACACTATTTTGCTATAGTTGCAGATGACCCTCACTGGGGAATCAACTGGACTGGGAGTCAATTTTTCCCAGTGATGCCAAACAGCATTCAAGGCTTAACTACAACAAGACTGTGCAACACAGCCCACAGAGCCACACCTAAAGTGCCCAATTCAGGTGACTGGGGAGACTGAGACACTGAGCCCTACAGAGCACCTACTACACAAGGTAACTCTACCAATTGCAGGAGAATAGTAGCTCTACCTAATACATTAAAACAAACACAGGGAAACAGTAAAAATGTGGAGACAAAGAAACATGTCACAAATGAAAGCAGAAATTTATAGAAAAGAACCAAGTAAAATGGAAGCAAGCAATAGATACAGAACTCTATATACTAGATATAGAGTTCAAGACAATGGTTATAAGGATGCTCAAGGAGCTTAAAGAATTCTTTAAAGAATTTAGTGAAGATGTCAAGGAACATAATGAGAATTTCATGGAAATTAGTGAGAACATCAAATACATGAAAAAGGATCAGTCAGAAATGAAAGATATACTAACAAAACAAAGAATAATTTACAGGAAATCAATAATAGCATAGAGAATGCTGAGAATCAAATTATCAATCTGGAATATAAGGAAGCAAAGCATACCTAATCAGAGCAGGGGGGGTGGGAAGAATCCAAAAATATGAAGATAGTGTAAAGAACCTCTATTACAACTTCAAGCATACCAACATTCACATAATGTGGATGCTAGAAAGGGAAATGAGAGCAAGAAATTTAAAACTTATTTGAAGAAATAAAGACAGAAATCTTCCCCTTCCTGGTGAAAGAAATAAACTTACAAGTTCAGGAAGTGAAGAGATGCCCAAACAAATCAAGAAAGTACAGAAAGGCCCACACCAGCACACATAATTAAAATGACAAAGAATATTAACAGCAGCAAGAGAAAAATTAATTACTTACAAAGGAGCACCCATACAACTTTTAGCTGATTTCTCAACAGAAACTTTGCATGCCAGAGGAAGTGGCAAGAAATATTCAAAGTGATGAAAAGCAAGAACCTACCACCAGGATTACTCTACCCAGCAAACTATCATTTAGAATTGAAGATCAGATAAAGAACTTCACAGAAAAGAAAAAACTAAGAGTTCATCACCATCAAACCAGTATTACATGAAATATTGAAGGGTTTTCTTTAAAAAGAAGAAGAAAAAGAAAGGTTAAAATATGAACAATTAAAAGGCAATAAATACACATATATTAATAATTGAATCTAAAAATCAAAATAAATAAACAAGGAATCTAATGAATAAAATAAGCTGTTGGTTAAAATAGAACCAGAGGCATCAAAACATGGAATAAACTCCAAATCTCAGAGGCAAGGGGATAGGTTGGGAGGAGAGAGGGAAGAGATTAACCAAATGTTTTATATGCATATGTGCACTACCTATGGACACAGACAATAGTTTGAGAAGACCTGAGATAGGGTGGGATATGAATGGAGAGGAGCAACATGGGGAAAAAGGAAGGGGGACATCTGAAATACTCTCAACATTAAAGTATGGGATGCTTGATTTCTGGTGTGAGAAAGTACATGGATACAGGTACCTTTAATTAGGAGGTGAAATTGTCCTTCATGGAAGCCTTATCTACTTTTATTATTATTATTATTTATTATGGTCATACATAATTGTCCTTATTCCCCCATTCCCATCCCAAACCCCTCCCTAGATATACCCCCCCCCCAATCCCCTTTATCCATGGCCACTGGCTAGGCCCATATGCATGCACACAAGTCCTTTGGTTGATCTCTTCCCCTTACCCCCATCTTCCCTTACTTTCCCTCTGAGGTTTGAGAGTCTGATCGCTGGTTCTCTTTCTCTGGGTCTGTTTATGTTGTTCATTATTTCCTCTAGATGTGTGAGATCATGTGATCCAAGAAATACCCTTGTAAGAACCTAAACTGCAACAAGCCAAAATGGTTATGCTGAGAGGCAAATGAATCAGTCTGTAGTGAGTTCCTTTCTGGGCCAACAGTTCTTTTGCCTCCCAATTTCAATGCCAGATAGTTTCTTATGTGTATATGCCAGCCATGATATTTCAGATCTGGTTGGTGGACAAATGGTGTTAATGCAGGTCCGCCCGTCTCTGGTTTGGTCCTGGGCATCCTTCAACAACCCACAGCTGCTGTCTGCTGGTATGCTGAGGCGTCATCAGCATCTTCCATCTCTGAATTGTGTCTCTTCTTTTTTCATGGCTGGAGCACTTCTGTCTATTCCTCTCTATTACAGGATTCCAGATGGTCTCGGAGTTGTTTTCTGAAAATATACAAACGTTCTCTACCAAAAGTTAATAAAGGGATATTTTCTTTAAATTTGATTTGGGATTCTTTTCCATTTTTTCCCCCCAAATGATTTTCCCCTGGCTTGTTTTGTCACCATGTGTGTATGTTTATGGGCATCTTGCTATTAGCATTTAGAATGAAGGTTAATTTTCTAAAGCACAAATTTTTTAGATGTAAATTATTCTCAGAATATTTTTCCTTACATGATATTCTTCCACTGTCATCCCCTTTTTTACTTTAAATAATAGGAAACTTTTGGAAATTTTATACTGTGGTCTTGATAGCTTTTACATTTTAACTTATTTGTGCTACACTATGACTACTTTAGTTCATAACATGTTGTGCAATTTCACTGTGGGACGCCCTGCCAATAAGAATTTTTGTTAACCCTTTAGGAACAGCTTTTTGAACAGTATAATCAGTTTTTTTTTTGTTTTGTTTTGAGAATATTCATTTATTTCCATTAGCCACATTATTTTCCTCTGAGAAATTGGCTACCATTCATCTGTCATACTCAACACTCTAGCATCAATCTCATTTACCATGTGTGTTTTAGTGGAGTTGATTATTTCCCTTCTTGAGAAGGGCCTGAGCATTCCTGTTGCTAGGCTAGACTTGGATATTAAAAACCCTCTTGCCCACACCATGAGTAGTATTAATGTGTCCAAACCTTTTTGTTACATTATATTTTTTTCCCTTCAATTTTGTAAGTTTTTTGATGCATATATTTTGAGGCTCTGTTGTTATGTAATATATACCTTTATACTTGTTCTGTTTTTCTGGTGTATTGGTTATTTTATCATAATAAAATATTTCTATCTCTAGAAACATTTTTTTTCTTAAAGCTTTTTTGTCTGATTCTAATAAATACCCTTAACTTTTTTTTTTTTTTTTTAGTCCTATGTTTTACTACAGGCCTAGTGTACCCTCTCCAATCTGGGATATCCCTCTTACAATCTGGGACCACTGGCTCCTAACTTCTCACCTGCCTTCCTGCCTGGTCGCACCTAACTGCCCTCCCCCCCTTGCTGGCCTGGTTACTCTCAATTACTCCCCACTCTGCAGGCATAGTCATCCCCAACTACACCCCCCTCACTGGCTTGTTGCCCCTTAGTGCCCCCCCTGCCAGCCTGGTCACCCTTTACTGCACACTCTGCTGGTGTGTTCACTCCCAACTTCCACAGCCCACCTCCCTGCCAACCTGGTTGCCCCTCACTGCCCACTTCTGCCAGCCTGGTCATCCCCAACTGCCCCCTGTGGAATGGGTAGCCCCATGCAGCCTGCTGCTCAGTCATTTGGTCACTCCTCACAACTCCCTGCCAGTCTGGTCATCCCACACAACCTGTTCGGTCATCCATTCAGTTGTTTTAGATGCGATGCCACTTAGCATTTCTATATATAGATATTTTCCATTCTTTTACTTTAAATATACTTGTGCCTTCAAATCTACTGTGTGTCATTGATAAATAGCAAATTGGTAGATAATTTTTAAAAATCATCCTTAATATCCATCTTTTGATTAGAGTGATTACTTCATTTACATTATTATAATTATGGATAAAGTAGGATTTAAATTTATATTGCTTAGCATAATGCTTTCCATTCCATAATGCTCTCCGTATCCATGTTGTTGCAAATTGTAAGAGTACTTTCTTTTTTACAGCAGTGTAGTATTCCATTGAGTACACGTATCACATTTTTTTTAATCCACTCATCTGCTGATGGGTACGTGGGCTGTTTCCAAATTTTAGCAATTATAAATTGTGCTTCTAAGAAATAGGGGTGCACATAAACTTTCTGATTGGTGTTTCTGATTTCTTTGGATATATTCCTAGAAGTGGGATTATTGGGTCAAATGGTAGTTCTACTTTTAGTTTTTTGAAGAAACTCTATACTGTTCTCCACAAGTCTGCATTCCCACCAGCAGTGCATGAGGGTTTATTTTTCTCCACATGCTCGCCATCACTTGTTTTTTGATTTGTTGATGACAGACATTCTGACAGATGTACCTCATTGTCATTTTGATTTTCATCTCTCAGATGATTAGTGACTTTGACCGTGTTTTTATGTCTCTTGGTTTTCTATATGTCTACTTTAGAAAAGTATCTATTTTAGTCCTTTGCCCATTTTTTATTGGATTGTTTATATTCCTTTTGTTAAGATGCAGGAGTTCCCTATAAATTTTGGAGATTAGGCCCTTATTTGAAGTAGCATTTGCAAATATGTTCTCCCATGCAGTGGGCTTTATTGATGTTTTGTTGATGGTATCTTTTGCTGTGCAGAAGCTTTTCATTTTGATGTAGTCCCATTTGTTTATTTTCTTCTTAGTCTCCATTGTCCTAGAAGGTGTATCCATAAAGATATTGCTACAACATATGTCAATATTTTGCTGTCTTTGGATTCTTCTAAGATTTTTATGGATTCCCATTTTATGTTTAAGTCCTTTATCCATTTTGAGTTGATTTTTATGTATGATGTAAGTTGGTGGTCTAGCTTCAATTTTTTGTACGTATCTGTTCAATTTTCCCAACACCACTTATTGAAGAGACTGTCTTGACTCCACTTTATGCTCTTGTCTTCTTTCTCAAATATTAATTGAGCATAATGGCTTGGGTCAAGTTCTGAATTTTCTGTTCTGTTCCATCAGTCTGTATGTTTGTTATTGTGCCAGTACCAGACAGTTGTAAGGATAGTGGCTTTGCAATATAACTTGAAATCTGGTCTTTTGATCCCACCATCTTTGTTATTCTTTCTCAAGATTGCTGGAGCTATTTGGGGTCTTTTTTATTCCATATAAATTTTTGGAGAGTTTTATGTATATCTGTGAAATATGCCATTGGTATTTTAATGGAGATTGCATAAAATCTATAGATTGCTTTGGGTAGTATGGACATTTTAAATAATATTGAGGCCACAAAACCATGAATATGGTATATTCTTCTGTTTATGTCTTCCTCTATCTCTTTTTAAATGCCCATACAGTTCTTTTTTATTTACTTAGTCAAATTTATTCCTAAGTATCTTAATTTTTTTATTGCAATGGTAAATGGGATTGTTTTTGTTGTTTTGTTTCTCTTTTTGTTAATTTATTAAAGGTGTATAAAAAAGCCAAAGATTTCTGGGTGTTAATTTTGTATCATGCTATGTTGACAAATTAATTAATTAAATCTAGTGGGGTTTTTTATGGAGTCTATGGGATACAATATTATGTCATCTGCAAGTAATGAGAGTTTTACTTCTTCTTTTCCAATTTGTATGCCTTTTATTTCTTTGTTTAAAATATATTTTATTGATTTTTTACAGAGAGGAAGGGAGAGGGATAGAGAGCTAGAAACATCGATGACAGAGAAACATCGATCAGCTGCTTCTTGCACACCCCACACTGGGGATGTGCCCACAACCAAGGTACATGCCTTTGACCGGAATCAAACTTGGGACCTTTCAGTCCGCAGGCTGATGCTCTTGACACTGAGCCAAACCGGTTTCAGCGCCTTTTATTTCTTTTTCTTTTTTCTTTTTTGTCTGAACATTGTGGCTTGCCCTTCCAAAACTATGTTGAACAGGAGTGGTGAGAATGGGCATCCCTGTATTGTTCCTGTTCGTAGGGGAAATGGTTTTGCCCATTGAATATGATGTTAGCTGTAAGTTTGTTATATGTCTTTTATTATATTGAGGTATGATCCCTCTATTTCTACTTTATTGATAGTTTTTATCAAGAAATGGTATTGGATGTTGTCAAATGCTTGTTCTGCATCAATTGATATGGTTTTGTGAATTTTATTTCTCAAATTGTTTATGTGATTTGTAGATGTTGTACCATCATTGCATCCCTAGAATAAATCCCACTTAATCATGGTGTATCATCCTTCTAATGTAATGGTGGATCTGATTTGCCAGAATTTTGTTGAGGATTTTAGCATCTATGTTCATCAGAAATATTGGCTTATAGTTCTCTTATTTTTTGTAATGTCTTTATCTGGTTTGGGGCTTAGAGTAATGCTGGATTCATAGAAAAAGCTTAGAAATTTTCCTTTATCTTAAAATTTTTTAATAGTTTGCGGAGTATAGGTTTTATGTCTTTTTGAATATTTGGTAAAACTGCCCTGTGAAGCTCTCTGGCCCAGGACTTTTGTTTTTGGAAGTTTTTGGATTACTGTGTCAATTTTCTCCACAGTTATTGGCCTATTCAGATTTTTTAATTCTTCCTGATTGATTTTTGGAAGGTCATACTTTTCTAGAAATATGTCTATGTCTTCTAACTGTGCTAAAATACAGTTCTTCATAGTATATTTTTACAATCTTTGTATTTCTGTGGGGTCTGCTGTTATTTTGTCCCCTTTATTTCTGATTTTGTTTATTTAGGTACTATCTCTTTGCTTTTTGGTGAGTCTGGCTAGAGGTTCATCAATCTTGTTTATACTTTCAAAGAACCAGCTCTTAGTTTTATTGATATTTTGTATTATTGTTGTTTTTATTTGTTTGTTTTTGGGGTCTCTGTGTCATTTATTTCTGCTCTGATCTTTATTATTTCCTTCCTTCTGATCATTCTGGGCTTTTTCTGTTACTCACTTTCTAATTCTTTCAGTTGTAGAGTCAGATAATTTATTATGATATTTTATTTTATTTTATTTATTTTGTGGTAGGCCTCTAAGGCTATTTATATTTCTTCTTTGATCTCTTTGGTAACATAATCATTGTTTAATAACATGCTATTAAAAATTCAAGGATTTGAACTTTTTATTGTAGTTCATTTCTAATATTATGCCATTGTGATCTGAAATGCTGTTTGATATTACAATATTTCGATCTTATTGAACTTGAATATACTTTGCCTATGTCACAGTATGTGGTCTATCTTTGAAAATGTCTGATGTGCACTCAAGAAGATTATATATTATGTATTATAGTTTTGAGGTGGCATGTTCTGAAGATGTTGATTAAGTCCATCTGATTTAGTGAGTCATTTGGATTGCTGTTGATAATTTTTTATCTTCTAGAGGATTTATACAGTGATGTAAATGGAGTATTGAAGTCCCTTACTATAATTGATTGCTTTCAATCTCCCTATTGATATATTTCAGAAGATTATTTTATGTAATTTGGTACTTCCGCTTTAATTGCATATATATTTACTAGAGTTATATCCTTTTGTTGTATTGGTCCCTTTAGTATTATGAAGTGTCCTTCCTTATCTCTTGGTATGGCCATCACTTTGAGGTATATTTTGTCAGATATAAGTATTGATACCCCAGCTTTTCTTTTTTTTCCTTCTTTTTTTTTCATTTCCCTTTGCCTGAAAAATATTTTCCTTCTTTTCACATTTAATTTGTCTGACTCCCTTGTTATGATATGGGTTTCTTGTAAACAGCATATAGCTGGATCATTTTTCTTATTCATTCAGCCAGTCTGTCTTTTGATTGGAGCATTTAGTCCATTTATGTTGAAGGTTATTATTAATCAGTACTTGTTTGTAGACATTTAAATTCTTTATGCCTCTATTCATCCTTCTCTTTCTATTTGTTATTTTTACAATAGTCCTTTTATCATTTCTTGCTTTACTGGCTTGGTAGTGATAAACTCCCTTTGCATATTTTGTACACAAAACTCCTAATTACTCCTTCAATTTTGAATGATAGTCTTCCTGATAGAGTATTCTTGCATTCAGTCTTTTCCTTTGCATAATTTTGTATACTTTATCCCATTCCCTTCTGGCCTGATGTGTTTCTATTGAGAAATTATTTGATAATCTAATAGGAGATCCTTTGTAGGTAACTCTGTCTCTCTCTTGCTGCCTTAAAGATTCTCTTTTTGTTATTATATTTTGCCATTGTAATTATGATGTATCTTGGTGTGGATTTTTTGGGGTTTATCTTGTTTGGGACTCTCTATACTTGTGTAATTTTTCTTTCCCAAATAAAGGAAGTTTTCTGTCATTATTTCTTCAAATAGGTTTTCTGATCCTTGTTCCTCTTCTTGTCTTTCTGGTACTGTGTTAAACAAAAGTTACTTCATTTCATGTTGTCGCAATGTTCCCTTAGGCTTTCCTCCTGATTTCAAATTTTTTTGTGCTCCAATTGCTGTTCAGATTGGGTGTGTTTCTCTGCCCTTTGTTCCTACTCACTAGTTTGGTCCTTAGTCCTTCTAGTCTACTGTTGAAACCTTCCATTGTGTTTTTTTGTAGTTATATACTTTTTAGTTTATCTTGATTCTTACAGAAGCTTTTAATTTTCTCATCCATTCAGTATATGAACTGTATGAACCTTATTCTGAATTTTTGCTGACATATTGCATGCTTTCATTTCATTTAGTTTCCTTTCTGGCACTTCCTCCTTTTATTTCCTTTGAGATTGTTTTTTTTTTTTTGTTTTTGTTTTTTTGTCTCTCGATTTTTCCTATCACTGAAGGGTTCAGGCTCAAAGTCATGCAGTGGCTGAAGCAGAGGGCTTGGCTGGAGGGTTGTGCACCCCAAGAGTTACAGGAGGGCCTAGGTGCCAATATGTGTGGGGCACCTGGATACAGCAGTTTGTCAGCAGGTGATTCATGCACCCTGGGGCTGGTAAGCATAGGTCCTATGTTTGTATTGACAAGTCAGCAGGTAGTGCACGCTGGGACTCACAGGAGCCTGCAGCTGGGAAGGTTGGAGTCCCGATGTCCATTATTTGGCAGCTGAGGTAGTAGGTCTTTGGCTGTAGTGGCTATAGGGTCTCAGATGATTTCTGAGGCAATTCTGGGTGATGGTGAGGCTATGCTCCTAGTCATAGAAGCTCTCCTTTTTAAGATGGTATGGCTTTTGTACCAGCATTGACTTCCCAGGAGTGTTTGCAGTGGTAGCAGGGGCTCCCCATCTAAGAGAGTCCAATCCACCATCCCCTGAAAGTCCTGCAGGATCTAACTGTCACACACACACACACACACACACACACGTCCACCCATTTTACTTTCAAACCTTTACTCAATCAAATTTTTTACTTCACTGCCATCCTGCCAACCTCCATCTTCAGACTACCACCTCTTGATTTTTTGTTTGTTCCTTTGTTTGTTCCTTGGCTTCCTCAGCTTCCCTTGATTCAGCATAATTTAGTGGTCATCCAATACATAATAAGTTTGGTGAGAAAATATCTTGAAATACATTCCCTGAAGTATATTGACTATCCTTTGTCAAGGGGTTCTGAGTAAGAATGCATGCTTCTTAATTAAGTCTTCCCAGGGTTATTTACATGTTCATACAATCTTTTAAATATGTTTTAAAAAGTTAATTTTAGAGAGAGGAAGGGAGAGGAGAGGAATAGAGACATCCATGAAGAAAAAGATTAATCAATCGACTGCCTCCTGTATGCCTCATACTGGGGATGGAGCTCACATCCCAGGCATGTGTCCTGACCAGAATTAAGCCATGACCTCTTGGTTCATTTGTCAAGGATTAACCACTGAGCCACACCTATTGTGCACTCATTCAGTCTTTTTGATATCCATAATCACATCAGAATTTTCAGAATTTCCTATATCATATTGTTCTAGTTTTCCTTTAAATTCCTGGCCAGACTCCAACTGAAATAATAGCTTTAGGTTGTTACAAGGTTACTAGCAGATTAGTAGTATATCAGTTATGGCTTGTGTGTGTACTCTCTTCTTTACTCTGGCTAAGCTTAAATCTGAGCTAAATAAAAAAAGCTGTGATATCTTGATATTAGAAATCTGTCATAGAACTAGATGCTTGATTATATTTACTGTGTTTCAGGAAAGTGTTTACCATAAGGTCCAAAAATTTCAGTCCTATTAACTTGCTGCAAGACTTTTATCTTTTCATGGCTAATTACTATTGGGTTATGGAGAAAAGAATGATAGGAGTAATGCTCTCTAGCTGTAAGGGAGGTAAAACTAGTTAGTTTGAAGGCCAGGTAGAGTGTATAATATTTGCGGCATCTTCCTAGTTTGACTGAATGAGAGGCTTATCTGGCTAGAGCAGGAACTCATAGCCAGGCTTTTGGGGTCCTATGAGACTTAAGGTATAAAGGCCTTACCATACAATTCTGTTACTTTGATTAATTTCTAGATTCCTAGAAATGTTAATTATTGTGTAATTGTCTTTGTGAGAGAATAATTGATTCACTAAAATTCTTACTTTGCTTTTCTGGAAGTCAATTTCTAAACTTGATTTGAACATTAGAATTGAGCAATTTATTAATCTAAGGCTCACCATTAAATGGAATTGCACATTTCAAACAAATGGCACAAAAAAAAAGTTAAGTGGTATTATTCTAAAACATTAACAATTATTTTGGTTAAAATGGCAATTATTGTTTGTCTTCATAATATTCTACATTTTAGAATTTTTTATGAAAAGCACGAATCACTTGAATAGTCAGAACAATGAAAATATAATTCTCTTTTGCAAATTATTGACAATGATAATTTTGAGTCATGGCTTACTGCTATTATTGCATGGTAATAGTGCAGTGAAGAATAATTTAATAAAGGGAAATATAATTTAAGAGAAATATTTTTTTGAATAGTATATGTCTTTATTCTTAATTCAGCACTTTATATTTAAGTGTTTCCATGTCTTTAAAAATGGGAACAATAAAACTCTAGTTGTTGTAAGAATTAAATAACATTAAAAAGTAGGCATTAAGTAAACTCTCAATAAATATAATCTTTCCTTCTATAGATAAATCAAGGAACAATGATATTACTGCAGGTAGATGAAGAGAAGAAAAAGTTATGTGAATTACAGGCAGGAAAGCCTCTTGGGGAAAAGTTGCAAAAGTCAAATATCATTGATTTAACTTTGTGTTTTTTTTCTGGATCTGGCTTATTAGCTCTATACTATAGACTAACAAAAATTTTAGTTTTTTTTCTAAGACACTTAATCTTTATACTTATCTCATATTTACTGTGAAGTTCCTCTATTAGATACATTTCCCATATTTGCTTCAAACATACTCTTTTCTGTCTGATGGCTGTAAATGCTTAGGTCTTAGACATTCCTGTATTATAGATACTACAAAATATGTTTTTATAATTTTAGTTGCTTTCTTGAAGACATTTGTTTTCAACATTTTTATATAAGTTTTTTCTAAATAATTTCAATAATCCCATTCGAATATCAATCAGATGCCTCATGTTTGAAGTTTTATTTTTTACTTGCCTTTTTTACTTTTGGAACTGTTTTTGAAATAAGTTGGTATTTATAACAAAATATTGTATAAGCATATAAACATATGCTATGTTTTTATCTGTGTAAAGAGTACTATAGTTATGTTTTATATAAACATACGTATAAATAGGTATCTGTAAGTTATAATAAATGCTCTTTGTAATCTCAAAACCAGTTGTCGACTTTATTTTTAGCTTTTAACTTTTCATTTTACCAATAAGTATGATAAATATAGAAAAGACTTATAAATCTATTTCTATACTCTGACAAATTATTAAATGTTATAACCAATTTTAGTAATTAAGTATAATTTTGAAAATTTGATATGTATTCTTAATGAATATTTCAGACTTTACTATTCTTAATATTTAAAGAAGAATGATTATCTGTTTAATGTTTTATAGAACTCCTACAATCACTGACTAATGTGAAGGAATTATAACTTCCTAAAGCTGTTATGTACTGAAAATATGCGGTCAAACGATGGAGAATCCAGCTGCTTTTATCACTGCAGTGGATTTGGAATAAAAGCTCTACAATATGTTCCTTTAAGAAAAGAAATAAGCTGTACTCTAAAGGTTGTTTTTCTTTCCTTTCCTTTCCTTTCCTTTCCTTTCCTTTCCTTTCCTTTCCTTTCCTTTCCTTTCCTTTCCTTTCCTTTCCTTTCCTTTCCTTTCCTTTCCTTTCCTTTCCTTTCCTTTCCTTTCCTTTCCTTTCCTTTCCTTTCTTTCCTCTCCTTTTCTGTAAAAAAAATAAAGCAGTCCTGGAAAACTTGTGAATGTTTTGTCATTTCTGTAAAACTGGAAAAACACCAAAGCAGAGCTAGCTTACTCATCCTTGATTTCCCCAGATGGCTAGGTTCCCATTTATTCATCAGAGAATGAGATGCACACTCAGTGCCTTTACATGTCATTTTGACAAGATATAATGCCCAATCTTGTTTGTGTATGTCTTTCCCTTTTACCTCAAGCCTGCTTCACTACTGGTGGTCTGCCCATGTGCAACACAGATGTTTCTCCTTCCTCTGCATGCTTTATTTTTCAAGTAACATCGGAGAGCATATGTTTCTGTGTGAGCCTGTTCCTTCCTTCTTCCAACACCTTCTGGTGCTACATAAACAATCTTCATCTGCCCCTCAGATCTGGGCACATGAGACTCTCACAGATGTCAATTTCCTTTTCAGCTTCTTTGCCTCTGGTGAACATGTTCTTCAGATAATGTCTCCCTTCCTTCTCTGTTCCAAATGACACAAAATGCATATTTTCCTCCTCCTTTCAACTCAGTTTCCTTCTGTGAACCCAGCATGTTTTTATCCCCTTTCTTCTAGGTCTTTGTACTAGCTCTCCAGATGGAATTGAGGATGAGCTTTTACTCATATTTTTCTCCTTAAAACTATTTGGTTTGCAAGAACAGGAAGACACAAACTTTACACATTCAATATTTTTCAAGCATACACACACATATATTTTTTTCTGATTTGTTTATTTGATTTTTTTCACATTTTACTTGTTTATATTTGGTAGCTGCTATGTTTAATAATTTTTATTTTTATTTTTGCTACCTCATTACAAAGGAGGACAACACAAATATTCAATATATGTTTGTAAACATGCTGCATATTTACATGTACAACATCAGGATAATGCTACTTTAGTGCCAACTTTTTTCTTTTGTAAAAGATGAATTTTACCTTCTCTTTTATTTATGCAACATATATTTGTTGAGCATGAACTATGTGTCAGAAATTCCTCTGAATGCCAACATTAGGTTAGTAAATAAAATAGAAAAGGTATACTTTCTCAAGGATTTTATATTCTGGGGTTAGAGAAGATAATAAGTACATAAATAATTAAGATAATTAGGAGATTATGCTAATTGAGCTAAAGTCTGAATGATAAACAGGAGCTGAGTTGATGAGAATCAGGGTGATGAGAATTCCCTGGCGTTAGGGGATACAAGTGTTAAGACTCATCTGAAGGATTGATATTGGCATTTTTAAAAATATATATTTTATTGATTTTTTTACAGAGAGGAAGGGAGAAAGATGGAGAGTTAGAAACATTGATGAGAAATAAAAATTCAATTAGCTGCCTCCTGCACACCCCCTATTGGGGATGTGCCTGCAACCAAGGTACATGCCCTTGACCAGAATCAAACCTGGGACCTTTCAGTTCACAGGCCAATGCTCTATCCACTGAGCCAAACCAGTTTCGGCTGATATTGGCATTGTTGAAAAACAGAACAGAGGTTATGGAGACTGAAGTGTCATAGTAAGCATGGTGGAAAAGGGAGGAGAGTGTTAGAGTGGAAGTCTGTGGCTAGATCATGTAGGGCTTTTGAAGGCAGGGTAAGAGTTTAACATTTTACTCCAAATGACCCGAGAAATCATGGAAGCTGTAAAACAAGGAAGTGACATGATCTGACTTAGATGTGTTAGAAACATCACTTTGACCACTGTGATATATTTTTATAGTGAAGTGTGAGGTAAGAGAGAGAACAGATGTATGACGTGGGATTAAAAATGTTTTTTGAATATTCTTGATATTAAACAGCTACTTTAATATAAAAATTGGTATTAAAGTGTCAGTTACCCTGATGCTTTATAGTATTATTTTTAAAATGCAGTTTTAAGTTCTCAACAAAAATGAAAGGGAAGTTCAGAAATTTCCCAAGTATCCCTTCTCCCCTCACATGAGAGCCTCTCTCATTATTAGTATCACTCACCAGAGTGGAACATTAGTTATGGTTGATGAACCTACATTGCATTGATACAATCACCAAAGCTTGTAGTTTACCTTAGTGCTCATCACTGTACATCTTATGGGCTTAGAAAAATTTATCATGGCATATAGCCATCATTATAATATCATAGAACCTATTTTCACTGCCCTAAAAATCATCTGTGCTCTGTCTATGCATCCCTTCCCTTTATACCCTCACCAACCACTGATCTTTCTACGGTTTCCATAGCTTTAGCTGTTCATAATGTTATTGGTGGAATCATACAGTATATAGCCTTTCAGACTGTCTTCCTTCACTTAGCAATATGCATTCAGTATTTCCTCATGTGTTTTCATGGCTTGATAACTCATTTCTATTAAGCACTAAGTAATATATCATTGTGTGAATGTCATATGATATCTTGTAGTTAACAACCTTAATATAATTATTACTAATCATTGAATGATTTTGCAGAAAAAACGTTAATTCTTATATTTTCTCCATCTCCTTTTTTTAAACTAGACTACAGTATTATTAGTAGAATTATGATGACCTCTCCATATTTTAAATTCAAATTACTTACATTGGTATACAAAGATTTGGGTGATTTTACCCTTGAATCTCTTTCCTTACTTCATGGTTTTCACTTCCTATGACCAAAACATTTTACTGCAATCCTTAGTTCTATTAAAACATGTCCCAGTACCTCACTAGATCTTATAACTTGTGCATTTGTCCCTGCTCATCCTGATCTATTCCCTGAGAATGATCTTTACTCCATCGCCTATTTGAAGCCATCATCCCACCCAAACACACACACACACACACACACACACACACACACACACCTTGGGAACTTCCTCCATGAAGCCTTCCTGACCACCCTGTGCATGCTTTTCCCATACCCTGCACAGGCTCCCAGGAAAGTTTCTCAAATGTAAATATTTATGAATGAGTAGAGAAGATTGGAAAATGATGGAAAGCTAGGAACTACTACCATTAGGAATGAGGACAGATTAAGGACTTGTTAACGTTAGTCACAGGGCTAAAGAGGGACGCCTGAATAATTTCAATATGATAGTAAGAAGATCAGATTTGCCCTTTAGAAAGTTCACTCTGGTAATAATTGGCAAGATTTTGGTGTAATATGATAAAATGAGACTGGAAGAAAACTATTTCACTAGGCTATATAAGATGATGGGACTTGAAATATTCACATACATATGTACATACAGAAATAACAGTGTGCATAAAGAAGATGTGAGCTTAGAAAGACTAAAAGAGTGGTGGCAACAGAAAGTAAGAGGGAGAACAGAATCTAGAATTCCTCCCATTTCTATCTTGAGAATCATAATGGATATCACTAATATAGGGATATCAAGAAAATATTTTGGAAGTTGGATCTCTTCACATCACCATTTTTTAAAACAATTACTATTTTTTGTTTGTTTGTTTTTTATGTGCCAACATTATGCTTTTTATATTACAAATTAACCTTTGCCTTTTTACTTTATTTACCTTGATTCAATTTTATATAAATTTATTTTGTATCTCTGAATGACCTATAGTTATGCTGAAGTAGAAGGATTAATCATTTTCACACTTTATTCTTATATATAAAAGAGCATATGTTATGGTGGGAAGAAGCTATATAAGTAGGGGTTACACTGGTTGGGGCCACAAGCTAAATTAATACAGAGAGAGAGAGATAGTTTTGCTTTTCCTCATCATAATGTCTCTATTCTCCTATTACCCAATTCTTTGATCTCCTTTTAATAGATATCCAAGAATTACTTTTGTAACACATCATGTTTTCCTTATAATTGGGCAAGCTGTCTTCAATTGATAAGAAGCAATAGGATTTTCTAAACAAAGATTTGCCAGTCTTTTTGGTGTGTTGTTGCTTTTTAGTGAACTTTTTTTTGCCATGGATTTTTTAAACAAACAAACAACCCACAAAACAAACAAACAAAACCTGCACTGAGATTTATTATCAAAGAGCATATACTCTTTTGCTCTAATTGCTGAGTATCCTCCTAACTTTTTTTTTGTTTGACTCCATAAATGGATGTGTCCATTTAAGACTTTTTGCAAACAGACATTTTAAGAGTATGAATGATCTTCACACTGATGAGAGAATCAGGGGATTTTATGACACAAATAAAAATATCATTGTCAAATCATTTACACTGATCTAAAAATGCATCCATTTTACATATTTATTGAGCATCTATTATGAGCCAAAGCAAAAAATTACTGCCCTGAAGGTCTTGTATCCAGAGGTGAAAGAGCAGATAATTATCCACATTATTAAATTAAAATGTCTTTAGGGGGCGGAGCTTGAAGATGGCAACCGAACAGATGGACTTGTTCTGACTCCGGTCCCAGAACAGAAAAAAGCAGCGTCTGAGTCACTCAGGGAAAGTTGATTGGCAGCTGAGGGACAGCAGAAATCTAAAGGAAGGTAAGGAAAGGTCCGCTGGACAGGATTTCCTGACCAACTGGCCAGCACTGCGGCCGCCTCCTCGGCTCTCCCGGAGTTTCTGGCTTGGAGAGAAGGCTGTGCCGTCTAACCAGGAAAGGAGGAGCTTCTCTGAGGCCTGGAAAAACCCACAGTGGAGAGGTCCATAGAGTAGCTGAGGTGGCCCAATCAGCGCAAACACTTGGTTTCAAGGGAGTTCTTCAGTCACCCACGGAAAGGTCAGAGTTTGCGGGGAAAACTTGAGGGATCTGGGTTCCACAGCACAGGCAGTGATGGTAGTCACTGAGCTCCGGCAAGGCCCCGCACCCCACTGTAGCCGGGAGCACAGTGCTGCCGCCTGCCCTGAGCTGCACCCAAGGAAGGCTGCAGAAAGAATTCTGCCCGGGACAGAATTGCTGGGTATGGCGTAATCTTGGACTTTTTTAAAAACGCCAGGGAACACGGGACAGATTGTTAAGAATCGTGGCTGTCCTGACAAGGGCGGAACATCTGGACACCTTGGCGCCTGATCCCCTTCACCCCCTTGCTTCTGAAAACTAGGGAAGGACTGCCCAGTTGGGCATATCCGGGGAAACTGAAAGGGGAAATTGACTTCCTGGAAACAAGGGATCGGAGCTTTAGAGATAGTCTGGGAGCCAGTTGGCACGCTGCCAGCTAGAGCCATAGAGAAAGAAGGCCAGAGCAACCAAAAGGACTGGGAGGTCAAACCGGAAACACTGACACCTAAGAGTTGAAATACAAACTGTCTTTTTTTTCTTTTCTTTTTCTTTTTCTTTTTATTAATAAAAAATAAATGGTCACAAATAACTAAGATATAGCCTACTTAAAATTAAGGATTACCTTACAAAACTGAGGTGCAGTGGAATGCTGGGAACTGCAAGACTGTCTGCTCTGAGAATTAGGCTTGCCAAATACAATAACAGAGGAAGTGAATGACCACTACTGGACATTTTTATGCTAATTTTACCATTCTTTATCTTATTTTCATTTTTTACATCTTTTATTTAATTTTCATTTTTACATCTTTTACTTAAGAAACAAATTTTTTTCTTTTTTCCTTACTTGATTTTACCTTTTCAATTATTACATTTTTCAATCTCTATCATCACTATTACTACTGCTATTTTGCAATTTTTTTTCTTTTCTTTCTTTCTTTTTTTTTTTCCTCTCTCATACCATTTTATTTTTTCTTTATTTTACATTGGGAGTAACCTTCATTCTATTTTAATCTCTTCTATATCATCATTCAACCCTATCTCAACTTGACCTTTACACCATCACTCTCGTACTAAACTTTACCCTTTTAGTCTCCGGTTTATCCTATCCCTTTCCTGCTTTAGTTTTTCCTCTATTATTTCTCTATACCTCCTGCTAAAGCTCTCACTATACTTATAGACCTAAGTTCCAACCCCTGATCCAAGTGTATAAATACCACTCTCTGCACTATAGTAACTAGTTAAAACAAAACAAACAAACAAACAAACAAAAAAACAGTTCTCCTCTCTATCCTTTTCTCATTATTTGTGTGAAGGTTGATTACTGTGAATTGTTATGCTTTTTAGTGAAATTGTTATGCTGATGCCTGTGTTGTTATTGTTGCTTTGTATTTTTTTTAAAAAAATCCTCTGTTTTTGTTTGTTTCTTTTACTTCTGTATATCATAGGCTTACTTAATAATAGTGGATATTGTAGTTTGTATTGATCTCCAAGTATTGTTACTGGCATTGGCTGGGTTCAGTGGTTGTTCTATGGCAATTTTCTCCACAGTTATATAGTTTGTCTCCCATTTCTCTTTTAGTTTCCTTCTTCTCTCTCTTTCTTTCTCGCTCTCTCTCTCTCTCTCTCTCTCTCTTCTTTTTTCCATTTTCCAACTTCATTTTGTAATTACCTTTTTCCTTCTTTTTCTATTTCTTTATCCCTCTTTTTATTTTATTTACTTATTTTATTAATTACTATTTTTTAATTTTTCTTTATTTTATTTTTACCTTTCTTTCTTCTCTCCTATCCCCCAATTTGCCTTTCTCTAGTGGTCACCTTTGTGGGAGGTTATTAATATTGTATACATTCCTGTTAAGTGCCTCTTGTGTTGTACCTGGTAGTGTTGTAGTTTGTACCTTTAAATCAACACAGGAGAAGAAACACCACATAACCAGACATCCTGAAAAGAGAGGCCCTGGGGAGACAAAGAAATAGCCCGCACATGAAAGAAAAGCAGGCATCACCAGAAAAGGAAGTAAAGGAGTCAGAGGTAAGCAGACTACCAGAGCAAGAATTCAGAATAATGATCATAGGATGGCTAAAAAGAATGGAAGAGAAATTTGACAATAACCAAGACGAAATGAGGAAGAACCATGAGGAATTGAAGAAGAACCAAGAGGAATTGAAGAAGAACCAAGAGGAACTGAAGAAGAACCAAGAAGAAATGAAAAATGACATCACTACCATGAAGAACTCAATAGAAAGCATCAAGAGTAGACTAGATGAAGCAGAGGACCGCATCAGTGAGCTAGAAGACAAGATGGAGAAAAAATACCCAATTAGAGCAGCTTCTAGAAAAAAAGATTAAAAAGCAGGAGGAGAGCCTACGGGAGCTTTGGGACAATACAAAACAAAATAATATTCAAATAATAGGGGTTCCAGAAGGAAAGGAAACTGAGGTAGACATGGAAAAAGTATTTCAAGAAATAATGACAGAAAACTTTCCTGAGATAGAGAAGAAAAAACCCACACAAATCCAAGATGCTCACAGAGACCCAAGCAAAATAAATCCCAGAAGACAGATGCCAAGGCACATTATAATTAAATTGGCAAACATCAATGACAAAGTAAGAATCTTAAAAGCTGCTAGAGACAGACAGAAAGTGACATACAAGGGAACCCCCATCAGACTAGCAACTGATTCCTCAACAGAAACATATCAGGCCAGAAGGGAATGGGATGAAATATACAAAGTCATGCAAAGGAAGGGTCTGAATCCAAGAATACTGTACCCAGCAAAGCTATCAATCAAAACTGAAGGGGAAATCAGGAGCTTCACAGACAAAAAAAGACTGAAGGAATTTATATCCACCAAACCAGCAATGCAAGAAATGCTAAAGGGTCTACTGTAAAAGTAAAGAAATAAGAACTGAAGAAGGAACACAGGGGTATAGAATAAAAATGGTGTTAAATGAGTACCTATCAATAATAACCTTAAATGTAAATGGATTAAATGCTCCAATCAAAAGACATAGGGTGTCAGAGTGGATAAGAAAACAAGACCCATACATCTGTTGTCTACAAGAAACCCACCTCAGAAAAAAAGATGTACAAAGACTGAGGGTGAAGGGATGGAAAAAAGTTTTCCAGGCAAATGGAAATGAAAAAAAAGCTGGGGTAGCAATACTTATATCTGACAAATTAGATTTCAGAGTGAAGGACATAACAAGAGATAATGAAGACCACTTCATAATACTAAAGGGAACAATCCAACAAGAAGAAATAACCCTGGTAAATATATATGCACCCAATACAGAAGCACCCAAATACATAAAAAAACTGCTGGAGGACATTAAGGGAGAAATTAATAGCAATACAATCATAGTAGGAGATTTTTATACCCCACTGTCACCCTTCGACAAATCATCAAAACAAAAAATCAGCAAAGAAATATCAATCCTAAATGACTTACTAGACCAGATGGAATTAATTGACATCTTCAGAACATTCCACCCCAAAGCCACAGAATATACATTTTTCTCAAGTGCACATGGGGCATTCTCAAAGATAGACCACATTTTGGGACATAGGCAAAGTCTCTTCAAATTCAAGAAGATAGAAATCATATCAAGCATCTTCTCAGATCATAATGTCATAAAACTGGAAATTAACTACAATAAAAATAATCCAAAAAAATCAAACACATGGAGACTAAACAGCATGCTATTAAACAAGGACTGGGTTACCAAAGAAATCAAGGAAGAAATTAAAAACATCCTGGAAACAAATAACAATGAAAACACAACAATCCAAAATCTATGGGACACAGCAAAAGCAGTTTTGAGAGGGAAGTTCATATCCTTACAAGCCTATTGCAAAAAACTAGAAAAAAAGCTAACAAGTGATCTAACTCTACAACTCAAAGAGTTAGAAAAAGAGCAACAAGAAAAGCCCAGTGTAAGCAGAAGGAAGGAAATAACAAAAATCAGAGCACAGATAAATGACCTAGAGACCAAAGAAACAATACATAAGATCAACAAAACCAAGAGCTAGTTCTTTGAAAGGATAAACAAGATAGATGGACCTCTAGCCAGACTAACCAAGAAACAAAGAGAGAGGACCCAAATAAACAAAGTCAGAAATGAAAGAGGTAAAATAACAACAGACCCCACTGAAATAAAACGGATTGTTATAAAATACTACGAACAACTCCATTCCAACAAACTGAACAACCTGGAGGAAATGGACATATTCCTAGAGAAATATAAGCTCTCAAAACTCAATCAGGAATTATTTAAAAATCTCAATAGATCAGTGACTTGGGAAGAAATTGAAACAGTAATCAAAAAGCTTCCAGCAAACAAAAGCCCAGGGCCAGATGGCTTCAAAGTAGAATTTTACCAAATATTCAAGGGAGAACTAAAACCTATACTCCTCAGACTATTCCAAAAAATGCAAGAGGAAGGAACACTTCCAAACTCCTTCTAAACAAGATAAAGACAAATCAATGGAAAAGAATTACAGGCCAATATTCATCATGACACAGATGCCAAAATCCTCAACAAAATTCTAGCAAATCAACTCCAGCAGAACATCAGAAGGATTATACACCATGACCAAGTAGTATTTATTCCAGGAATGCAAGGGTGGTACAATATCCACAAATCAATAAACGTGATACATCACATAAACAGATTGAAAGATAAAAATCATATAGTCATATCAATTAATGCAGAAAAAGCATTTGATAAAATCCAACACACTTTCCTGATAAAAACTCTCAACATGTTAAGAATTAAAGGATCAAATCTAAACATATATATGATAAACCCACAGCCAACATTATACTCAATTGGCAAAAACTAAAACCATTCCCTCTACGAACAGGAACAAGACAGAGCTGCCCACTCTCACCACTCCTGTTTGACATAGTACTGAAAGTACTAGCCATTGCAATTAGACAGGAAGAAGAAATAAAAGGCATCCAAATTGGAAAATAAGAAGTAAAGTTATCCTTATTTGCAGATGACATGATATTTTACATAAAAAATCCAAAAGACTCCATTAAAAAACTAATTGACTTAATAAATGAATTTGGCAATGTAGCAGGATACAAAATTAATGCCCAGAAATCAATGGCATTTCTATACACCAATAGTGAAGTTACAGAAACAGAGACTAAAAAAGGAATTCTATTTACCATCGCACCAAAAAAATTAAGATACCTAGGAATAAACTTAACTACGGAGGTATAGGACCTATATGCGGAAAACTACAGGACACTGAAAGAAGAGATAGAGGAAGATGTAAACAGATGGAAGAACATACAATGTTCATGGATTGGTAGAATCAACATCATCAAAATATCCATAGTTCCCAAAGCAATTTATAGGTTCAATGCACTCCCCATTAAAATACCAATGGCATATTTCACTGATCTAGAAAGAACTCTCCAAAAGTTCCTTTGGAACAATAAAAGACCCCAAATAGACACAGCAATCCTGAGAAAGAAGAGTAAAGTAGGAGGGATCTCAATACCAGATTTCAAGCTCTATTACAACGCCACTGTTCTCAAAACATCCTGGTACTGGCACAAGAACAGACATATAGATCAATGGAATAGAATCGACGACCCAGATATCAACCCAAATCACTATGCTCAATTAATATTTGACAAAGGAGGCACAGATATACAGTGGAGTCAAGACAGTCTCTTCAATAAATGGTGTTGGGAAAATTGGACAGATACATGCAAAAGAATGAATCTAGATCACCAACTTACACCATACACAAATATAAACTAAAAATGGATACAGGACTTAAACATAAGACAGGAAACCATAAAAATACTAGAGGCATCCACAGGAAGCAAAATCTCAGACATATGCCAAAAGAACTTCTTCACTGATACTGCCCGTAGGGCAATGGAAGCTAAAGAGAAAATAAACAAATGGGACTACATAAAAATAAAAAGCTTTTTTACAGCAAAAGAAACCATCAACAAAACAACAAGAAAGCCCACTGTATGGGAGAACATATTTGCAAATGTTACCACTGATAAAGTTTTAATCTCCAACATCTACAAACCGCTTATACAACTAAATAAAAGGAAGATGAATGATCCAATTAAAAAATGGGCAATGGACCTAAATAGAATATTTTCAAAGAAGACAGAAGGAAGGCCAAGAGGCACATGAAAACATGCTCAAAGTCACTAATTATCCAAGAGATGCAAATCAAAACAACAATGCGGCACCATCTCACCCCTGTCAGAATTGCCAACATCAACAAATCAACAAACGACAAGTGTTAGTGAGGTTGTGGAGAAAAAGGAACCTTCTTGCTCTGCTGCTGGGAATGCAGATCGGTGCAACCACTGTGGAGAACAGTATGGAGTTTCCTCAAAAAACTGAAAATGGAACTTCCATTTGACCTGGTAGTCCCACTCCTAGGAATATGTCCTAAGAAACTAGAAATACCAATCAAAAAGGATATATATTCATAGCAGCACAATCTACAATAGCTAGAATTTGGAAACAGCCTAGGTGCCAGTCAGCAGATCATTGGATCAAAAAACTCTGGTACATCTACACAATGGAATAATATGCTGCCATATAAAAGAAGGAATTCTTATCATTTTCAGCGACCTGGATGGAATTGGAGAACATTATGCTGAGTGAAATAAGCCAGTCAATGAAATAAAAACACCACATGATCTCACTCATTTATGGATAATAAGGAACATTATAAACTGATGAACAAAAAGATAGATACAGAGACAGTAAAACAACAAACAGACTGTCAAATTACAATGGGGAGGATTGGGAGATATGGGGGAGATAAGAGATCAACTGAAGGACTTGTATGCATGCATATAAGCATAACCAATGGATAAAAATATCTGGGGAGGGAGGGCATGTATTGGAATGGGGAGGGTGGGGATTGGTAAGGTATGTACACATATATAATAATACCTTAATTAAAAAAATAGAAATAAATTTTAAAACTCAAATTTATAAGAAATTATATAACAATACCAGGAAGACAAATAATCCAATAAAGGAATGGGTAAAAGACTGAATAGACACTTTTCCAAAGAGGATACATAGATAGCCAATAGACATGAAAATATGTGCCACATCACTAATTATCAGAGAACTTCAAATTTAAAATATAAGATATCACCTCGCCTGTCAAAATGGCAATCATCAATAAATCAATGAACAAGTGCTGGTGAAGATGAGGAGAAAAAGGAATGCACTGTTGGTTTGGATGCATATTGGTATAGCCACTGTAGACAGCAGAATGGAGTTAAGTCAAAAATCAAAAATGGAACTGCCATTGTTCTCACTTCAGGGAATATATAAAAAGAAACTCAAAGCACTAATTCAAAAGAATATATGCACCCTTATGTTAATTGCAGCATTATTTATAATAACCAAGATTTGGAAGCAGCCCAAGTGCCCATCAGTAGCTGAGAGGATAAAAAAACTGTGGTATACTATTTACACAATGGAATACTAGTTGGCCATAAAAAAAGAATAAAATCTTACCATTTGGCACAGCATGTTTGGACCTGAAAAGAATTATGATTAGTGAAATAACAAGCAGAGAAAGACAAACATAATATGATTTCATTTATAGGAATTTAATGAAGAACATAAACCAACAAATTAAAACCAGACTCATAGATACAGAGAACAGACTGACAGCTGTCAGAGAGGTGGGCTTTGTGGGGCTGGATTTAAAAAGTTGGAGTAAAAAAAAAACTTCAGACACAGAAATCAATATGGTGATTACCTGATAGTATCAGAGGTAAAGGTGGGTGGGAGGACATAGAAGGGTGTAAAGGGAGGACACATGATGACAGGTTGAAATGCCTTTGGGTGGTGAACACATAATTCAATATAGAGATGATGTTTTACAGAATTTTACACTTGAAACCTATATAATTTTATTAACCAATATAATACCAATAAATTTAATTAAAATTAAAAGGCAAATAAAGTGAATGATTTTGTGTGTTCATAAATTAAAATAATTAATTACCCAAAAGAAATCTACAGATTCAATGAAATAGGGGGAAACAGGGGACATATATAATATTTTCAACAACAAATATTTTTTTAATTCAAATAAAATTTTTCATAGGAAGAATAAAAACAATCCTCCAATTTGTACGAAAACACAAAAGACCCTGATTAACCAAAGCAATCTTGAGAAAGAAGAAAAAGCTGCAGGTATCACTTTCCTGTTTTCTAGAATTCTGGGAAACAAGACCATTGACTGATTTAGTGGAGGTTTTCCAGCGTAGAATTGGTTTCCCTCTCTATAAAAATTCCTTTAGTTAACGTGGTATTTATGTGCTTTTAAGGGATGTGTGACAGTTTCTTGTTGATGTTATCTTAGGAAACTTATTCTAAAACTTGGAAGTAATGGGGGGAAAAAACTGATTGCAAGTCCTTTCAATATATTAGAAAAGTGCTTCTCACACTTTATGTGCACCTGAATTGCCTGTTTATTTTTTAAATGTATATTTGACTCAGTTAATCTGGGTTAGGACCCAGTTTTTGAGTTTCAAACAGTTCCCAGGCATTAACAATACTGCTGGACATTTTGAGTAGAGAATTTCAAGGGCAAATTATTGAAAGCTTTTGTAAAGGGTCATGCCATGTTCTAGGATGATAGTTCTCAAACTTACTTACACATTAAAATCACCAGAAGATGTTTTAAAAATCCTGGTAATCAGGCCTTAATCAATTTCCAATTATATTAGAATATCTGGGTAAGACCTAATTGTCACTATTTTTAAACTCCCCAGCTATTTTTAATATGTTTTAAGGAAATACAGCATTGTTTGCACAACTGATTAGGATCATTTTACAGTTCTGTAAAACTGGTAAGGTGTGATGGTTTTATTGCTCTGCACGACATTAACCAATTTTATACCTAATTTTGTACTTTTCAGCTTCATTTTTTTTCCTGCTCAATGGAAAAAAAAATCCTTACATTTTATTTTGAACTGCCTTAGTTATCTTGCTGGTTTCCTCATTAATGACTTAAATAAAACTTTCACACAATTCTTTAATTTCTCTTCATTAGAGAATTATCATAATATATCTGCTAGTAGCTACATTTTCTCCTTTGTTTGAGCAACAGCAAATTATTTTGTGAAAGTTGGTAACAAATACATTTATAAATAAATTCATAAATTATTTTAGGGTCCCAGTAAGCTTCCTTCAATGCTTGGTACAACCCTCATCAAACCAAAAATTTATGACTAGTTCAATAATTATCGACTTACTTGATCTTAAAGTACATTTCTGGAGACCAAATTTACACTCTGATTTGTGTCAATTCACTATCACTTGGAAGAGAGCTCCCTTTTTGAAGAGAAATGCCAAGACATAATCATTTGTTGGTTTGGACTTGAAGTTGTTTTCTGCAGCAGGAATGAGTTGGCTCTGCTCCACCCACACATTTCCCCTAGCCCATCCTTATGACTAATGGCTTCCATTTGCTGGATGTCAGGACAGCCTCAGTAAATTGGCCCACTTGGGGACCAACTTATGAACTTGGTTTCATCAGCACGGTAATATTTGCAGAGGCATGAACCTGGTAAGTTAACAGCTGATTGATTTCACTGAAATTTATCATTCTAAAATTGTCCTGCTTCTCAACAACAACAAAAACTAACCACCGTGTTAGAGAGAGGTAAAAGTCAACATTCCTTTAGGGTAAAAATATACTATAAAATTTATGATTTAATAAAAAATAATTAAAGGGTTATTTGAGTATTTTAAAAAATCTCATACAAATAAAGGAATTTAGCTAAAGTTGAGTTTATATTATCTCTTATATGCCTCATCTTTTATGGACTTTCAACTTTAAAAATATAAAGTATATATACATTTTGTTGTTGTTGTTTTTAAGTATTACATATGTCTTCTCTTTCCCCCCAATTGAACCCTCCCCACCCACCCTGGTTCTAGCAAATCCCACCCCCAAGAACAAGCGGGACTATCCCAGTGTCTGTGTCGATTTGTTATGCTAATACGCATGCTTACAAGTCCTTTGGTTGATCTCTTACCCATCCCTTCTCCCCTGCCTTATCTCTGAGGTTGGACAGTCTGTTTAGTATTTCTTTGTTTCTGGATCTATTTTTGTTCATCAGGATGTGTTGTTCAGTATATCCCACATATGACTGAGATAATGTAATATTTATCTTTCTCCAACTGGCTTATTTAGTTTAGATAATGCTCTCCAGTTCCATCCATGTTCTTGCAAATGATAAAAGTTCCTTCTTTTTTAATAGCAGCACTAGAGGCCTAGTGCATGAATTCATGCACAGGTGGGGTCCCTCCCCCCCAGCTGCTCCAGATGGTCAGTGTGCTTCCACAGCCAACCTCTCACTACCACCCCCCCACCCCCGCTAGCCCCAATTAGCCCCAGGGATGATGGTCTAATGCCTCTTTTATAAATCAGGAGCACCAGATATACACATCCCCTTTAAGAATATTTGCATGTATTTCAACCTAATTCCGAGGGCTTCCTGGGGAGTATCCAGATACCTTGTTTCCCTGCAGAGCTCGAGGGGAGGGGGTAGGCTCTTCAAGAGAAAAATAGCTCTTTAGGCTTAAAGGGACTGGAATGTCCCAGTGCTTGATTCCTGGTCACCTCTTCCTTTGCTTCTCCCCAACCTCCACAAAACTGCACCTCCACCTGCACCACTGCCTCAGTGAGTGTATATAACTGAAATATTCTATGTACTAGGTTTAGCAAGTAAAAGAAATGAAAATATAAAGGCAGAGCAACTGTGCTGCTGCACATTTCTCTTCCCCCGGTACTCTGCATCCAAAGTAGATCTTCAGGCTGCCTTTCTTCGTGCAGCCTCCCATGACTCTACTTATATCTGGATTTCCTGGCTGCCAGAATCCTTGTGGACCCCTTTCTGCAGTCCAGTGTTATGCTTTTCCCTAAGGGAAGTGGACTTGGTGCAGCTCAATTTCCTTATGACCCTCTCATCCTAGTAGAGGGTCTCTCTCTCAAACCCCAAACCCAATCCTAATCTCCAGGCATCCTCTGTCTTTTCTGACCATGGATTGTCTCACCAGCTGTGTTTAATTCACCAATTCTGGCTAGATGTTAATAGATTTAGTTGTTTCTACTATCTGTTCTGTGAGAAGGTGCAAGATATGTCCACCTTCATTTTGTCTCCCCTGAACAAACTTTTTAGGAGCCTGCAGATGGGGACGCTGGAGTCTTGGTGTTCATGGATTCTCAGCCAAGGCAGTAGATCCCTGGCTGGTGTGGCTGTAAGGTTCTGTGTGATGTTTGAGGGCATCCTGTGTGGAGGTGAGATTGGGCAATCAGTAATAGCAGCTCTCCCCATCAAGATGGAACCGCCTCTGCCATAAATATATTTTTAAAAAGAAAATTATTTATTGCCAATTTTAATAATGTACAATAAACATTATGGGTGACTGTAAAGGAACGACATGTTGTCCCAGAAGAAAACTTTTCCTTTCAATTTTGTCCCACTTGATGGGTGGCCATCCATTCTGAAGATATAATTACTAAAAATATTATTGAAATAATTTTGGATAAGAAAAATATTTTTTATTGGGTACTGACTTTATGTGCTCAAATGAATGCCTTGACTATGAAAAGTGTTCATATTTTGGTATATGTATGATTTTAGGAATTAGTTGGGAGTTACTTGAAATCAAGACTGTGGAAGAAGGTGTGGTTTTTATTGTTTTAATTAACTGTAGATAAGGTAAGTGATGTGAAAATAAATAACAAAGCTTCTTTTCTTAAGTGGATTATAAACTCTTGAAGAATCTTTCCCAAAAGGTGTTTCAAAATGTTTAAGATAAGGGCTAAGCTACCAGAATATGTAAAATCTGTGGTGGTAACACCAGTTCAGTACATTATTTTCATGTTAAATTTCTGGAAGTAATTATATTTTGTTCTTTTTTGTATTTGACTCAATATTTATAGTATAATATTTTAGCAACTTTTATTGTTGAAAGTATTACATATGTCCCTTTTTCTTTCCCTTTTTAACATCAAATTTACATTATGTTTTTGTATATTGTTTACTTTATTCTCATGACTATAAAAACACAGAATATATTTATGCATCCTCCATATACCATAAGCAAATGTTTATGATCAGTAAATTAATACATTTACTTTATTTTGAAACTTTAGGTATTAATCAAATGATTAGCTCCAATGTTTTTCAGGATTAAAGATACTAATTTTTAAAATCTAATTAACCATATGCCTTAAAGAATATGTAAAATTACATTTTTCGCCAACAATGAAAATAGTTGCCTTCTCCAAAATATTAATTTCCACCAATAAAATCTGAAATCAACTAGACAAGGTACCCTATCTAATAAAAGAGCTATATGCAAATTAATCACCACTTTGCCACACACACAAGCCATGCCCACAAGGCACACCCACCAGCCAATCAGGAGCTAATGTGCACATAAACCCAACCAAGATGGCTGCGGCCACAGAGAGCAGGAGAGAAGATTAGGTTTCCCTGGCAATGGAGGAAGCCAAGCTTTCTGCCAGCCATTGCTGGCTTAGGCTTCCACTCAAGGCTACAAAGTTTCAATTATAGAAGACACATAAAACCAAACAGAAATGGCAGCAGCCACTGAGCTGGAAAGAGCAGGAGGCTAGGGTTGCACTGGGCGATGGAGGAAGCCAAGCTTTCCACACACCCTGGCCGGCCCAGGCCTCTCCTTAAGGTTACAAAGTTTCAATTATAGAAGATACATAAATCCCAACAGAAAAGGATGCCACCACAGAGCAAGCAGAAGGCTTGACTCTGCTCAAGGCTACAAAGTTTCAATTTAGAAAATAAATAGCCAAAACCAGTTTGGCTCAGTGGATAGAGTGTCGGTCTGTGGACTGAAAGGTTCCAGGTTCCATTCTGGTCAAGGGCATGTACCTTGGTTGCAGGCACATCTCCAGTAGGTGTGCAGGAGGCAGCTGATCAATGGTTCTCTCCCATCAATGTTTCTAACTCTCTCTCTCTCCCTTCCTTTCTGTAAAATAAATCAATAAAATCTATTAAAAAAAAAAAAAAGAAGAAGATAAACCCCAGATACCAGGGCCTCTGCTTGGGTTTCCAGGGGGCGTTGCCAGCCTGCAAACCACACAGGCCACTCACCCAGGCTTTCCCATGCCCCAAGGGAACCCCCACCCTGATCTGGGACATCCTTCAGAGCAAACCAGCCAGCCCCCACCTGTGCACCAGGCCTCTATCCTATCAAATATAAGAGTAATATGCAGATTGACCATCACTCAACACACAAGATGGCTACCCCTATGTGATTAAAGATCCTGCCCCTATATGGACACAAGATGGCCACAACAAGATGACCATCAGAGGAGGGCAGTTGGGGAGGGACCAGGCCTGCAAGGGAGGAAAGTTGGGCATGATCAAGCCTGCAGGGGAGGACAGTTAGGGGCAAAGAGGCAGTTAAGGGTGGCCAAGCCAGCAGAAGAGGGAAGTTGGGGGCGACCAGGCTTGCAGGGAAGGGCAGTTGAGGGGAAGGGGCAGGCCTGCAGGGGAAGGAAGTTAGGGGTGACCAGGCCTGCAGCAGAGGACAGTTTGGGGTAAAGTGGCAGTCAGGGGATCAGTTAGGCATCAACTAGGCTAGCAGGGAAGTGGTTAGGGGGTGATCAGGCTAGTAGGGAAGTAGTTAGGGGCAATCAGGAAGACAGGCAGGTGAGCAGTTGGGAGCCAGCAGTCTTGAATTGTGAGAAGGATGTCTGACTGCCTGTTTAGGCCCGGTCCTGATGGTATCAGGCATAAGTGGGCAGTTGTACATTCCTTGAGGGGTTCCAGATTGGAAAAAGTGCAGGCTGGGCTGAGGAACACCCACCCCCCATGCACAAATTTCATGCACTGGGCCTCTAGTCTATATAATAAAATCCCAGTTGTAACACCATAATGACCAAAGACCAGTCACCAGAAGGGACTTGACCCTGGGTCCTGTGGCACCAGTGAGAATTGACTCTGGGTCCTGTAGCACACTGCATCTGGGTCTTGCACCATTTCACATGCTGGGCTTCTATTTTCATATAAAACACAAGTCAAAACTGGTACAGTATAATATAATCCTAGATCTTACAAAACACTTCTTACATCTTTACAATATTTTGGTAGCAGTATATTTTATTTCCTCTGTGAAAAACCTGTCAGTCACTAATCACTTTCAGTCAATGGAACTGGGGACAGAACCATCTGGTCAATTAGCATATTATACCAATACTAGTGCTGCTAATTAACTAAGGGATGGGTCTATGACTGAAGCTGAGCTAGTAAGAGTTAACTCCAGAATTTATGCCAGACTTTGGGGCTTGTGGTCTTTTGCATAAGCTAATGTATCCTATATAATAAAGAGGTAATATGCAAATTGACCATCACTCCAACACACAAGATGGCCACCCCCATGTGGACACAAGATGGCCAGCACTGGAGGACAGTTGGGAGGAACCAAACCTGCAAGGGAGGGCAGTTGGGGGGACCAGACCTGCAGGGGAGGGCAGTTGGGGGAGGGTAGGCCTGAAGGGGATGGCAGTTAGGGGTGACCAGGCCTGCATGGGAGGATAGTTGGGGGGACCCAGGCCTGTAAGGGAGGTTAGTTGGGGGGAACAAGATGGTAGGAAAGGGCAGTTAGGAGTGACCAGACCAGCAGGGGAGGATAGTTAGGGGCAATCGGGATGGCAAGGAAGCAGTTAGGTATCAATCAGACTTGCAGGGGAGTTGTTAGGGGGTGATCAGGATGGCAGGCAGAAGTGGTTAGGGGAAATCAGGCAGGCAGGCGGACAGTTGGGAGCCATCAGTCCTGGATTGTTAGAGAGATGCCCAACTGCCCATTTAGGCCTGGTGCAGCTGGAGATCCCTTGAAGTGTCCCAGATTTGAGAGCATGTAGGCTGGGTTGAGGGACACACACCCCTGCATGAATTTTGTGCACCAGGCCTCTAGTTTGAAATAAGAGATTAAAACTGTTGGTTGGTCATTTTTCTTGCTAATGGGGAAAGCAATTCTTAGAAAAATGCCAACACCATAAAAGCAGGATTAGAGCAGAAAAGAGGAAAATCGCTGAAATCTGCCTTTGACATTTAAAAAGCAATGCATTCTAGACAATATAATTAATATTATTATAATAACTATGTATGGTGCCAGGTGGATACTGGAAATACTAGGGGAAAATTTGTAAAATATACTGATTGTCTAACCACTATACTGTGCACCTGAAACTAATACAAAATAATATTGAATGCAAACTGTGATTGAAAAATAAAAGTAAAAAATAATAAAAAGCAATGCATCCATCTCTTTAACTTAAGTAGTTTAAGTGGGGTTGCTATCACTGGCAATCAAGGGTCTGAGTTTTTAACAGGTAGATGATACAATTATAACATTTATTGGTCATCTTTTTATTAACTTTTAAATCAAACACTTGAAAGGTGACAATAGAGGAATGACAGAATAAGGATATATCTATGCTCTCCCCCTAACATCTCAACAAAATAAACACCTCTATTTCAACAAATAAGTCCATGCTCAACATGGATGCACACCTGAGAGATCAAGCAAGGTACCCTCCTTGAGATAAATGGGGAAATGAGAAGAGAGGGAAGCCAGACATGGTTACAGCACAGCAGTGTGCATATGGGAACTGGCAGCACAGTTATAGGGCACTTCCCTCAGCCAGTTAGAATGAACAGAGAGCAAACCCAGCAAGTGGCTATCTGTTGGAGTTTCCACTGGAGTATTGGCATTGTGTGGTCTTGCACACAAGCATTGAAAGAGTGTCTGAACCTGCGGGCATGCTGTGAATGGGGTCTGAGTTGCATACCTATGCTAAAAGTCACAAGTCACCCACCCTACAGAGCTGCTTTATATGGCTGTGCCTGGCTGTGGGCTTTCAGGCAAAGAAAATAAATCACAGAGCCCTGCCACTGATTATACTCCCAAATATCGCTTCCTATTGCCCTTGAAGTTGGCTCTAGGATTATATTATCTATAGGCCAAGAGCTGTTGCAGTAGAAACATAGTTTCCCTCTTTGACTGAACCTCAGGAGGGTGCTTGGGCTAGAGGTCAGGGGTCACCAATACTGTAAGAGAAAAACAAACCTGACCCTCAAGGGACAGAGATAGTACAACCCTACAGAAACCACAGAGGCTCAAAACTATGAGGCCACAGAGGATAAAAATCTTGAAATTCAGTGCCATCTACTGGAACAGAGTAGAAAAACCTCCTCAGAGACAAATGGGAAAACAAAAGAGAAAGGCAAATGCTATGAACAACCACAACAACAATGAGCAAAAAGAAAATGGAAAATCCCCAGAAAGTAGGCTGGAATACACGGAATTATGCGAGTTGAATGACAGATATTTCAAGATTGCAGTTCTGAAAATACTCAATGAGATGTGAGAAAATACTGACAGTCAATTCAGTGCACTCAGAAAACAAATCAATGAACAAAACAAATATTTCTCCAAAGAAATTGAACTGTTAAAAAATAATATAGCAGAAATCCTGGAACTGAAGCATAGAAAACAGAACCCTCTGGTTAGAAGAAAGAACTAGTGATATTGAAGGGAATCAAGAAAAGATGCAGAGGGAAGAAGAGAGAGACCTGAGAATGAAAAATGTAAAATAGCTCTATGATACCTCTCTCCTTCCATTAAAATATAATATCAGAATCATAGGCATAGCAGGGGAGGAAGAGAGAAACTATGGAATGGAGAGTCTATTAAAACAAGCAGTGGATGAGAACTTCCAAAATCTATGGAAACAACTATATCCTCAAATCCAAGAAACAAACAGAACACCTAATTACCTCATTCAAAAGAAGCTGTTTACAACGTACTTGGTAATGAAGCTGCCAAAAATTAGTGACAGAGAAAAAATTCTGAAAGCATCCAAGGAAAAGAAAGAAGTGAACAACAAAAGAAAACCCATCAGAATTTCACCCGATTTCTCAACAGACTCTACAAGCCAGAATATTCAATTATCTGAAAGAGTGAAATATGTAGCCAGCAAAATTACCCTTTATATATGAAGGAGAAATAAGAACATTCCCAAACATACAGAAGCTGAGGGATTTCATCACCAGAAAACCTCCATTGCAGGAAATACTCAAGGGAGTTATTCTAAAATAAAATAAAAAAGAACTTAAGGTCATAGCACTACCAGATGTATTGCAAAAACGAACAAACAAACAAACAAACAAACAAACAAAAAAACACCTCATAGCATAAACAGAGATAATTTTTGACAATAAAAACATATGAGGGGAAGAGGGACAAGTATGGACAGACAAAGGAAGATGAAGATGAGATCCATTCCAAAGGGAAAAATCTATAATATATATGCAACTTCATTTTTTATAAAACTAATGGCAATCACACACAAAAAAACCCCCAAACAATACATATCTTAAAAAAAGAGGAAACAAAGGAAAGATTGATGGAATACCACCAAACAAAAACCACAAGTAGAAGCATAATGGAAAAGAAAAAGTGGGTGCACAGAGTTACCAGAAAACAAAAGATAAAATAACTATAGGAAATTATCTTCTGATATAATAAAAGGCTAATATGCAAATTGACCGAATGGTGGAACAACCAGTCGCTATGATGCTCACTGACCAACAGGGAGCAGACACTCAATACAGGAGTTATTTCCCAGTGGTCAGTGTGCTCCCATGGGAAGAGCACTGCTTAGACAGAAGCCAAGCTCACCAGCGGGCTAATGGATGGTAAGTTCAGTGGCAGTGGTGGGAGCCTCTCCTGCCTCCTTCACAGTGCTAAGGATCCTGAATGGTTCTGGACTGTGAGAAAGTGGAGGTCAGCCTGAGGGACCCTGCCCTTCCCCCACCTCAGTGCACAATTGTCATGCACTGGGCCTCTAGTACATCAATAATCATCCTAAATGTAAATGGATTAAATTCACCAGTAAAGAGGCACAGAGTAACAAAGGGGATAAAAAACAAATAAATAAACAAACAACAACAACAAACCAACCATATGCTGCATATAAAGACATATCTAAACAGCAGAGACAAATGTAGATTCTAAGTAAAAGGGTGGGAAATGATTATCAAAGCAAATAACATCCACAAAAAAGCAGGTGTAGCCATACTTATATCTGACAAAATAGATTGTGAGATAACAAGAGACAAAGATGGACACTTTATAACGATAAAAGAAATACTACCTCAAGAAAACATAACACTTCTTTACACACACACACACACACATACACACACACACACACACACAGAAAACCAGGGAGAACCAAAATATATTTAACAGAACTAAAGGGAGGAAGAGATCAAAACAGAAATAGTTGGAGACCTTAATATCTATTGACAGCTCCAGGCAGATCAACCAAAAAAAAAAAAAAATTCAGTGAAGAAATATTAGTTTTAAATGAAACACTAGACCAAATGGATATAACTGGCATTTACAGAACATTTCATCCCAGAACATCAGACCATACAGTCTTCTTCAGGGTACATGGAATATTCTCAAGAATAGACCATATATTGAGTCACAGAACAAGCAGCAAAAAATTCAAAAGACTGAAATTATTCCAAGCATATTTTCTGACCAGATGCCTTAAAAATAGAAATCAACTGCAAAACAGGAGGTAAGAAATACTACAAATATGTGTAGATTAAACAATATACTACTAAAACGTGACTAAGTCAAAGAAGAAATAAGAAAAGATATATAGAAAGAAACAAGAATGGTAACATAACATTAAAATCTCTGGGATGTAGCAAAAGCTTTAATAAGGGGAAAGTATACATAATTATAGGCCTATTTCAAGAAACAAGAGAAATTCCAACAACTTAACATCACACCTTAAAAGACTAGACAAAGGAGAACCAAAGAAGTCCAAAGTTAGATGAAATGAAATAATAAAAATTAGAAAAGAATTAAATGAAATAGAGAACAAAACGACTATACAAAAAAAAAATCAATAAAACATAGAGCTGGTTCTTTGAAAAGATTAATAAAATTGACAACCCCCTGCCTAACCTCACTAAGGAAAAAAGGGAAAAGACCCATATAAACAAAATCAGAAATGAGAGAGAAGAAATCACCACAGACATAACTGATATACAAAGGATCATACTAGAATATTATGAAAGACTTTATGCCACCAAATTCAATAACCTAGAAAAAATGGATAAGTTCCTAGAAATATATAACCTTCCTAGACTAACTTGTGAAGAACTGGAAAATCTAAATAGACCCATCAGCAGTGAGGAAGTTGACAACCATCAAAAACCTCCCCAAAAACAAAAGTCCAGGACCAGATGTCTTCACTAGTGAATTCTACCAAACGTTCAAGGAAGAATTAAAACCCATTCTTTTCAAACTCTTCCAAAAAATTGAAGATATAGCAATACTTCCTGACACATTCTATGAGGCCAATATATCCCTGATACCAAAACCTGGCAAAGATAACACAAAAAAAGAAAACTACAGACCAATATCCCTGATGAATACAGTCACAAAAATCCTAACCAAAATGCTAGTTAATTGAATACAACAGTACATCCAAAAAATAATACATCACAATCAAGTAGAATTCATTCCTAGGGTGCAAGGGTGATTCAACATTTGCAAATCAATCAACAATACACCACATTAACAAAAGAAAAGATAGAAATCATATAATCTTGTAAATAGATGCAGAAAAAGCATTTGATAAGATACAACACCGATCTATGATTAAAACACTCAAAAAATAGGAATAGAAGGAAAGTATCCAATTTAATGAAGGCCATATATGATAAACTCTCAGCTAACATCATAGTCAATAGTGAAAAACTGAGAGCTTTTCTCCCAAGATCAGGAAAAAGACAAGGAAGTCCACTCTCACCACCATCCAACATAGTACAGGAAGTACTAGCCAGATCAATAAGGCAAGAGAAAGAAATAAAACACATCCAAATATGGAAGAAAGAAGTCAAACTGTCACTTTTTGTGGATGACATGATGCTGTATATAGAAAATCCTAAAGACTACAAAAAAAAAAAATACTGGAAACAATAAAGAAATATAGTCAAGTTGCAGGATACAAAATCAATGTGCAAAAATCCATTGCTATCTTGTAGACCAACAACAAAACTTCAGAAAAAGAAATGGAGAAAACAACTCATTTTGCAATTGCAACCACAAGAATAAAATATCTAGGAATAAACTTGACAAATAATTTGAAAGACCTATATGTTGAAAATTACAAAACAGTATTAAAAGAGATTGAAAAAGACACAATAAAATGAGAAAATATCTCATGTTTATGGATTGGAAGAATCAACATAGTTAAAATGTTCATTTTACCCAAAGCAATATATAGACTTAATGCAATTTCCTTCAAAATCCCAATGTCATTTTTTAAAGAAATAGAATGAGCAATCATCATATTTTCTTGTAACTACAAAAGACCCAGAATAGCCAAAGTAATCCTGAAAAAAAAAAATAATAAAAGAAAGAAAAGAAACAACAAGGTTAGAGGTATCATGCTACCCAACTTCAAAATATGCTATAGAGCTACAATAATCAAAAGAGCATGGCATTGGCAGAGAAATGGATCACAGATCAATGGAACAGAATAGAGAGCCCAGCTATAAAACCACACATATATGGACAGATAATTTTCAACAAAGGATCCAGAAATGCACATTGGAGTAAAGATAGTCTCTTCAATAAGTGTTGCTGGGAAAACTGGAAAGTCACATGCAAATTAATGAAGCTGGATTGCAGTTTGTTCCTGTGTAAAAAAATTAATATAAAACGGATCAAAGACTTAAACATAATATTCAAAACTATAAGTCACATAGAAAAAATTATAGGTACCAAACTTATGGACCTGAGGGGTAGAGAAAATTTTCTGAACTTAATTTCAAAAGCAAGGGAGGTAAAGGCAAAAATAAATGATGGGACTATATCAAACTGAAGAGTTTCTGCACAGAAAAAATAAAATAAAATAAGGCCAAAAAAAAATACAGGCAGCAAACTAGATGGGAGATTACATTTGCAAATAGTAGCTTCAGTAAAGATTTAATTTCCAAAAAATATAAAGAACTCATAGAACTCAACAGCAAACAAATAATCAATCCAATCAAAAAGTGGGCAGAGGACCTGAAAATACACTTCTCCCGAGAAGAAATACAAATAGCCAGTAGTACATAAAAAGATGTTCAACCTCACTGGCAATCATGGAAATGCAAATTAAAATTACAATGAGATAGCCAAAACTGGTTTGACTCAGTGGATAGAGGGTCAGCCTGAGGACTGAAGAGTCCCAGGTTCGATTCTGATTAAGGGCATGTTCCTTGGTTAGGGGCACATCCCCAGTAGGGGGCGTGCAGGAGGCAGCTGATCGATGATGCTCTCATCGATGTTTCTAACTCTATCTCTCTCTGTAAAAAAGCAATAAAATATATTAAAAAATAAAATAAATAAAATAAAATTACAATGAGATACCACCTTACACCTGTTAGAGTAGCCATTATCAAGACAAGCAACAGTAAGTGTTGGAAAGGTTATGGATAAAAGTGAACTCTCATTCACTGCTGGTGGGGATGTAGACTGATACAACCACTATGAAAATCAATCTGCCCATTCCTCAAAATATTAAAAGTAGAGCTATCATACAACCCAACAATCCCACTCCTGGATATATACCCAAAAAACTTGAAATCATTTATACACAAAGATATATGCACCTCTATGTTCATTGCAGCATTATTCATGGTGGCCAAGACTTGGAGACAAACAACCTAAGTGCCGTGCTATAAAGGACTGGATAAAGAAGACGTATATATACACAATGGAGTACTACATGGCTATAAGAAATGATGAAATAGCGTCGTTTACAACAACATGGATAAACCTGGAGAACATTATGTGAAGTGAAATAATTCAGACAAAAAAGCTAAGAATTATATAATTTCACTCATATGTGGAATATAAAACTGAAACTTATGAACAGAAACAGTAGTGTGGTCATTGCCAGAGGAAGGAGTGTGAGGGGAAAAAGGGGTTCTAATACGAGGTGACAGAAGAAGATGTCATTTTGGGTCTTGGGTACATGGTTCTATACAAAGATTTTATAATTTAGTAATCCACACATGACACTATATGTTCATGTTGACTAATGTTATCCCAATAAAACTTAATCCTATATAATTAAAGGCTAATATGCAAATTGACCAAATATTAGAATGACTGGTCTCTATGATGCTCACTGACCACCAAGCAGACACTCAACATAGGAGCTGCCCTGGGGTGTTTAGTGAACTCCCACAGGACATCCTAAGTCAGCAGTTGGACACCCCCTGAGGAATCCTGGGCTGCGAGAGGGCACAGACCAGGCTGAGAGATCCCACCTCTACCTCTGCTGCCAGTGCACAAATATCGTGCACTGGGCCTCTAGAAAAAATAAATAAATTAGAATAAATAAATAAATAAAGCATTTAAACATTAATGTCTATTCATTTCGATCATGGCCAAAAAACAAATGAAGATAAAAAAAGTTAATGTTATGGAAGACTAATTCATTTACTTATCAGTGAACAACATTCATTAATTGCATTTGATAAAGATAGAAAAGAAATAGGAGAGAAGATTATAATGCTCAGAGAGATAGAAATAAGAAAAACATATAGTACAATGAGGTAAGTAAATCAAAGAGTGAGAAGTATGTCAGAGACTATTCCAGCACTGGTTGGAAAGTAATAGTCAATTATCACCAAGATCCCTCCAACCAATGAGGTTCTGTGATTAAAAAAAAAATTAAATAGTAAACAATGCAATTATGTTACAGTAAATATATAAGTGAATTTAAGTGACAAAGTTATCTAAGTTTTATAAAATAGGTAAAGTACAAAAATATGGTAAATACTCACTTGAATTCTGAAGGAGGGATGGCCTTGAGTTGTTAGATAAATTATTTTTCTTCCATATTATTTTGTATTTAATTATCTTATTTCATGTATTGATATACCTTCAGTTAGAGCATCTAATATGACAAATATTCTTATTAAATAGTTATCATATACTGGTGATCCTGACCTTCAGTCTGTTGACCTAGGCACCATGGCGCCCTCCAGGAAGTTTTCCCTTGTGGGAAACTGGAAGATAAATGGGCAGAAGTCGACTCTGAGGGAATTCATCACCACTCTAAATGCGGCCAAGGTGCCAGCTAACACAGAGGTGGTTTGTGCACTCACCACCACCTACATTGACTTTGCCAGGCAAAAGCTAGATATATCCCAAGATTTCTGTGGCTACCCACAACTGCTACAAAGTGACTAATGAGACCTTCACTGGACAGATCAGTCCTGGCATGATCAAAGACTGGAACCACATGGGTAGTCCTGGAGTACTCAGAGAGAAAGCATGTCTTTGGTGAGTTACAGAGTTGATTGGGCAGAAAGTAGCTCATGCCTTGACCAAGGCACTTGGAGTGATCACCTGCATTGGAGAGAAGCTAGTTGAGAGGTAAGATGGCATCACTGAGGAGGTCAATTTTGAACAAACCAAGGTAAAGTGAAGAACTGGAACAAGTGTTTTCTGGCCTATGATCCTGTGTGGGCCATTGCTGCAGGCAATACTGCAACACCCCTAATAGACCCTGGAAGAACATGAAAAGCTCTGAGAATGGCTTAAGTCCAATGCCTGTGATGCAGTGGCTCAGAGCACCCACATCATTTAAGGAGGTTCTGTGATTGGGGCAATCTGCAAGGAACTGGCAAGCCAGCTTTACGTGGATGGCTTCAACATGGATGGCACATCCTTCAAGCCTGAATTTGTGGACATCATCAATGCCAAACAATAATCCCCAAAATCCATCTCCCTACCCATCCTGCTATGCCAAGGACTATGAAGCTCAAAAGACCAATAACTGTTCCTTCCTATCCCCACTCCACACATCCTTCTGATAGTATCACCTGCCCCTTCTGGTGGCCTAATTCAAACTGTAATTCTCATTTACCATTTATATATGTAATGGTTGGAACAACCCATTCTCTACTTACTATAATAATTGGAACAAAACATCTCACTAAGGTGGCTTCTCTTTGGCTGAGAGGTGAAAAGGGTAGAGTTTGCTTGTGTGTTTCTTAAGTCCCCACTGAAGGCAAAAAAGATAAGCATCCATCTCTCTCATTTTGTATGTGGGGCCAAGGGCTGGGAAAGAGCCTTATTCTCCCCTTAAGGCCAGAGGTGCTGTTCTCCTTGGTGCCAACACCTGTGTGTTGTATATGAGAGCAGTCATACTTGGGAGTGGGAATAATCATCTGTCACTAAAAAGAAAAAGTTATAATATGCTTAAAAACTTTCTAGACTATTTCTATTTTAATTTGACTTGCAGTAAAGAGCTACAAAATATAGAGCTATAAAATATAGACAACACAATACAATGGATAAAGAGATATAAATAGAGGTGAAAATTGGAGAGAAAAATAACAGCAATATTCACATCAGTCTTTCTCATTCTCTCACCTTTCTTCCTTCTTTCCTTCCTTCTTTTCTTTCTTCCTTCCTTCCTTCCTTCCTTCCTTCCTTCCTTCCTTCCTTCCTTCCTTCCTTCTTTCCTTCTTTTCTTCTTTCTTTCTCTGTCTTTAAAAAAAATCTTCACCAAAGATATGTCTTTATTGATTTTAGAGAGAGTGGAAGGGGGAGAGAGAGATAAACATCAAAGTGAGAAACATAGATTGCTGCCTCCTATATGTACCCTAACTGGATAATGGAACCCTCAACCTAAGTATCTGCCCACTTACAACTTTTTGGTGTAGGGTATGACACTCCAAACAACTGAGTAACCTGGCCAGGATGATGGGTTTTTATGTAAAGACTCCCAGGTGATTCTCATAAATAGCAGTAAGGTTGTTTGAGAATAGATGAGTCATGGGTAATTCAACAACTTAACTTTGGGTTAACCTTCATATTCAGCGATACTACTAAATATATATGCATAATACCCTGAAGTATGCTTTGTGGTTCTGAAAAATGTGTCCCATGATCATATGCATATCAACACAGTAAAACTATCAAACAACAACAAAAAAGGTTTTTAACAGTTTAATGCTGTGTTTTTAAAACTTGACTATGACACCTCTTAGTAATATTATACCAATTTTCTTGCTATTAAATTAGTTTCCACAGAAACAATGTAAATAGAAAATCATGTTGTAGACTCTCAAATAGAACTGTTTTGACCTGAAAAATAAGGTATTTTCACTTAACAACTTTAACCCATAAACTCAATCATTAACTACAGAGTCAAGATAGTCTGAAATATGTTTATTCTTGAACCTGTTTCTCTTCTACTAGAAAATAATCTTCAGTGTCAAAATGACCACGAAGTCATTCAAAAAAGCAAAATTGCAGTTGCCTCTTTAAACTTTTAGCTAAGAAAAACACTGTTTCCAGAATAATCCAGGGTATTAAAAGCAACATATCCCCCATAAAACACACAAGTAGAACACTTTAAGAACTTATTGAGAAGTAAAGAGTTTTGTTTTTGTTTATTTGTCTTTTAAATCTTACCTGAGGATATTTTCCCATAGATTTTTAGAGAGTAGAAGGGAGAGGGAGAGATAGAGAAAAACACTGATGTGAGAGAGACACATTAATTGGTTGCCTTCCATATGCCCCTGACGAGGGCCAGGAGCCTGGAATTGAGATATGTGCCCTTTAAAGGCATTGAACTTGGGACCTTTCAGTCGATAGGCCAATGCTCTCTATCCACTGAACCAAACTGGCTAGTGTAAGGGTTTTGTTATAGTTGTTATTTATAAATTTTATTTTTAAATCTCAATTTTGCTGCTTCACAGTTTATGGCTTACTAGATTAGAAATATATGACTTTTAAGTTACATGTATTGTAAAGGTCAAAAATAATAGATCAGGGAGAAACCAAGATGGCGGCCTAGGTAAGCACCTAAGCTGCAGCCTCGCACAACAATTTCAAAAAAAAAACAAACAAAAAAAACAACTAAAATCAGAACGGACTTCACCTAAAAACACAGGAAAGCTGGTGGAGTGGGAAATCTACAACTAGAAAGAAGGAGAGAGGCTCACGGATTGGACTGGGAGCTGCAAAGTGCTGAGGTAGGGAGAAGCTTGCCCACAAAGAAGAAGTGGGGCCGAATGCCTGGCTGGTGGAAAGTGAGGAATTCCTGATTGCACTGAACCCTTTCTGACTGTACTGAACCCCAACCCCGGCCTAAACCTCATGGACCCAGGCTCAGATGGGTGGTCTGGACTGTAAAGAAAGGCACCCAGAGACTCAGAGACTGGGAGACTGGGGGAGCCTGGAGACGCAGAAGGCAGGGTCTACAGTCGTGCAAGTGAGTTTGAGCAGAGAGGTCCCACCTAGGAGGTTGCCACTGCCTTTCCATGGCGGAAGGAGTCAGAAGCTCCAGACTATAAAGAACCAATCCAATTCCAGGCGAGCCCCTGAGGTACCCATGCTCTTGCATGGGGAATCTGGGAAAGCCAGGGGAAAACTCAGGGGAGCCAAGGAAGGCAGAGGAAGTGGAAACTCAGGCATGCACACAAGGGCAGGGCTGATGGGAAGCCAAGACTGTCAGCTCAACCCTGAGACTCTGCCCCATCCAAACTGAGCACAGAGGCTTCTGCAACTTTGCAAATCTGATCCTATAAGACTGTCTCCAATACAGAAGGTATCCCAGAGTAGACACAAGTGATACTCACATTCAATTGGCTTGAAGGTCAATTCCTCTAAGGGATATCAACAACAATTAAGACTTAACTACAACAAGGCTGTACACGCAGTTCACAAAGGGGAACACCAAGAGTGTCTACATCAGGTAACTGAGGAGGCTGACCCACTGGGCCATATAGAACACCAAACACACAAAGCCATCTTACCAACTCTTAGAAGCAGTGAAAATGCCAAGACAAGGAAATAGATCTCAAACAAAAGAGATGAAGGATATAGAGTTCAAAACCATGGTTTTAAGGTTATGCAAAAATTTCCTAGAAAAGGCTGATAAATTTCATGAGACCCAACTAAAAATTAAACATAAGCTGATTAAATTGGAAAATATTATACAGAGATCCATCAGCAGAATGGAGGAACACAAGAATCAAGTCAAAGAGCCAAAAGACACTCCTCTGGAGAAGCAAGAAGAAAAGAGAATCCAGAAAGTTGAAGATAATGTAAGGAGCCTCTGGGACAACTTCAAGCGTACCAACATCATAATTATGGGGGTGCCAAAAGAAGAGAGAGTGCAAGATACTGAAAACATATTTGAAGAAATAATATCAGAAAACTTCCCCCACTTGGTGAAAGAAATAGACTTACAAGTACAGGAAGCATACAGAACCCCAAACAAGAGGAATCCAAAGAGGATAACACCAAGACAAATATTTAAATGCCAAGGGCAAAAGACAAAAAGAGGATCTTACAAGCAGCAAGAGAAAAGCACTTGGTTACCTATAAGGGATCACCCATAAAACTGTCAGCTGATTTCTCAACAGAAACTATGCAGGCCATAAGGGAGTGGCAAGAAATATTCAAAGTGGTGAATAGCCAGAACCTACAACCAAGATTATTGTATCCAGCAAATTCAAATCCATTCAGAATTTAAGGGCAGATAAAGAGCTTCACAGATAAGAAAAAGCTAAAGGAGTTCATCACCACCAAACCAGTATTATATGAAATGCTGAAAGATATTATTTAAGAAGAGGAAGAAGAAAAAAAGATAAAAATTATAATCAACAAATATATATCAACAAGTGAATCTAAAAATCAAGTGAATTAGAAACCTGAGGAACAGAATAAACTGGTGAATATAATAGAATCAAGGGCAAAGAAGGGGAGTGGATTGGTAATTATCAGGGGGAAAAGGGTGTGGGGGTGCAGAAAGAGACTTGATTAAAATTGTACACCTATGGTTGAGGACAATGGGGGGTGAGGTTTGGGCAGAGGGTGGGGTGGGAACTGGGTGGAAGGGAACTATGGAGGGAAAAAGGAGAAACAATTGTAATAATCTGAGCAATAAAGATTTATTTTAAAAAAATAAAATAAAATAATAGACCAGAAACAAAATCTTTATGAAATATATATTGACCCGCATTCCCCAGAGAGCAAATATCTTACTACTTTTTACTTTTACTGGCAACACCTCTTCACTCTCATCTAGGATGACCCCTTATGTAGTGTTTCAAAGCAACAGCTTTTTATGTTTCTGCCACAGTCAGAAGGTTTTATGTAGGTTGGGAAAGAGCTCTATCTTCCTGTGAGGCCAGGGGTGCTGTTATCCTCCTTGGTGTCAACACCTGTGTGCTTTTATATATACACTAGAGGCTTGGTGCATGAAATTCATTCATGGGGGCGGTGTCCCTCAGCCCAGCCTGCACTCTCACCAATCTGGAAACCACCAATCCAGGACTGTTGGCTCCCAACTGCTCACCTGCCTGCTTTCCTGATTGCCCCTAACCACTTCTGCCTGCCAGCCTGATCACTCCATAACCACTCCCCTGCCAGCCTGTTTGCCCCTAACTGCCCTCCCCTGCAGCCCCGGGTCCCTCCCAACTGCCCTTCTTTACAGGCCTGGTCGCCCCCAACTTTCCTCCTCTGCAGGCCTGATCACCCCTCACTGCCCTCCTCTGCAGGCCTGATGGCTCTTAACTGCCCTCCCTTGCAGGCCTGGTCCCTCCCAAATACTTTCCCCTGTTGGCCATCTTGTGGCAGTTGCCTTGTGTCTACATAGGGGCAGCATCTTTGACCACATGGGGGCAGCTATCTTGTTTGTTGGAGTGATGGTCAATTTGCATGTTACTCTTTTATTAGATAGGATAGAGGCCTGAAGCATGGGTTGGGGCCAGCTGGTTTGCCCTGAAGGATGTCCCAGATCAGGCTAGGGGTTCCTTTGGGGTGTGGGGTGGCCTGGGCGAAGGACCTGTGTGGTTTGCAGGCCAACCATGCTCCCTGGTGACCCAAGCGGAGGCCCTGGTATCTGAGATTTATTTCTCTTCTATAATTGAAACTTTGTAGCCTTGAGTGGAGTCAACTCTCCTGCTTGCTCAGTGGTGGCATCCTTTTCTGTTGGGATTTATTTATCTTCCATAAATAAACTGAAACATTGTAGCCTTAGTGGAAGCCTGGGCTGGCCAGGGTGTGTGGGATGCTTGGTTTCCTCCATTGCTGGGGAAACCTAGGTCTCCCTCCTGTAGCCACAACCATCTTGGTTTGGTTAATTTGCATACTCATTCCTGATTGGCTGATGGGCATGGCTTGTGAGTTTAGCAGATGTATGGTCAATTTGCATATTGCTCTTTTATTAGATAGGATTTATGAGACTTCTTTGGCTGTACTTTATTTTTTCTCTTTGTTTTTGTTATGTTCCCCTCCACCCCCAGGTGATTTCTACTTTTGCACAGTTATATGAAGGTTATTCTTTTTTGGATGCTGGTAAGTAAAGGTAATGCTGTATTTCCTGCTGTTTTACAACTCCCATGAAAAAATGGTGTACCTTCAAAGCACTGTTTCCAGAGTATATAGTTCTTACTTTTTGAGGAAATAAATTTCTTTAGTGTCTGATCTGTTTTTTTTGTTTTGTTTTGTTTTTATCTTGTATCTTTGAAACTAAGATATTGTTAATTAGGCTTTACCTTATTTATAAAACCTCCAATAAAGTGGGGGATTTTCACATGCTCAGTATTGCAATATAATAAAATGATGAAATTATGCTTACATATGGTAAAAATACTATTTACTAAAGCAGTAAGTATTCTATTGTGACAATATATCTCCCAAATGCTCATTTTAATTATTTTATTTTTTATAATTTTCTGGCTATTTATTAACGAGATAGACTAAGTGTTTCAGAATCTTATTTTTCCTTTTCCCAAGTCTAACCTAGACTGTTCATTCCAATGCAATATTTACTTTTAAGTATTATAATTATGCCTATAAATCTATAAATATATTGGTATTTTCCCTCCATATCATATATTTGAAATCCTGGTTATAATAAAGAAAACGGGGTAATATAAATTTAAAATCCTCATTACTCTATTACCAGTTCTCTTAGACTTCCAAGGTTTCTTTCAGTCCCTTTTTTAAAAAATATATTTTATTAATTTTTTACAGAGAGGAAGGGAGAGAGCTAGAGAGCTAGAAACGTCGATGAGAGGGAAACATTGACCAGCTGCCTCTTGCACACCCCCTACCAGGGATGTGCCCGCAACCAACGTACATGCTCCTGACTGGAATCGAACCCGGGACCTTTCAGTCTGCAGACCGACGCTCTACCACTGAGCCAAACCGGTTTCGGCTCTTTCAGACTCTTTTTGCTTTCAAGTTCATATTTTCCATAACGGAATGTCTCCATACTATAGAAACTATAAACAATAATCTCTAATTTACCAAAAATTTCTTGTTGTTTATATTATGTGTGATATCTTTGGCAGTCAATTTTAATGGGCAGTTATTAACTTTCAGTGGTGGATTGCATATAATGACAGTGATGAAGAGTATTGCAACAGAATGTTCCTGAATTAATCTCCCAGTTTGACCCAGTAATTGACACGCATACTAAAACACTGATGTGATTTGAAAATAAAACAACTACACTTGACAGACATAATAGTTTAAGTGATTTCAAATTAACTACATCCCACTGACCATAGTGATGAATGTGTGCTTTCTTCTGCAATGAACCGTGTTGTGGGTCTCTTTATACAGAGTGGAGTAAGTTAATCCAAAGTAGAGTAATTGATACTGTGGAAGAGGGAGTGATAGCTACTTAATGATTCTCAAAGTTATGCATAAAATATCACAAGCACGTAACATGATATTTTCAATTTCTATATTTTGGAACATAATAAACATAAAACTGGATTTTGTAATAATGTTAAAACATGGCATAGCTCTTTAGATAAATTGATGATAACAAAGGAGTAATTAACAAATGCTATTCTACATTAAGTAATATCTAGACTTAAAATAATCACAACCTTGGTTCTCTTTTATTCCTCTAAGAATTTATGTCATAACTATTATCTGAATTGTTAAACCTTTCTTTTTTATATTAAAAGTGTAAACATCTTATTCCATGTATTTGTTTGTTTATGTATTTTTGTTTTAGGGCATTAAAATATAGTTGTTAAAGTATTTTATGAAAAAATTAAATATTTAACTATTTAAAAATTAAACCAGAATAAACTAAATTATTTCCAAAACAAAAATTGGCTATAAAACAATTTCCAAATAAAATCCATGCAGAGGAACATGTGTGTAGTTGAATTAACAAAGCCTTCAGCCTTTCATTTAATCTAATGTGAATATAGTTGGCAACAAAATTTCTATTTAGGGGATGAAGTTAGCAAAGCTATTTGATTTATTCAAATCAGGTAAAATTTCTCAGCAGTTTTGATTTACCACTCATTTCTATTATAAATGATAGTTATTTTTATTGACTGTGAAGGGATGGTTCAACAAAATTCTACTTAATGAACATGGAATTTAAAAGATACTAATATGTAATTTTTATTTGATGTAATCCCCCTTTTGAAATGACTTTTAGGAATTTAGGTACATGGCCAAATGTATCTATTCTCATCATGCCACTGAATCAGCATATGAATAACTATGATTGTTCTGTCCCTCTTTCACTCAATAGGCAGTAATTAGTTCTTAATATTTTCCAGTTAATCTTCTAAATGTTTGGTAAAAAGATATAGCAAAATATTTCCTTAGGTTAAGGAGAAAAATTCTACTCGTGTAAGAGTGAAAAGTAGTATAATAGGGAAATGCTCCCACAGGAGTTAGGAGTCCAGAGAATGACATGTAAGTGAATTAAAAAAAATCAGTTTTTGAAAGAGTTGAAGGATACAAAGAATAATCTATGAAAAGAGGGCATGTGGGGAATTCTAGAGAGGAGGTCTGGGATATGGAAAGGCACAGAGGTAGAAGGGAATATGATCCGTGGAAAACTATACGACACTATTGGGCTGTGTAGAGGTTATAAGCCAGAAGGAGAGGCAAGGTGAAGGAAATAAAGACACTTTTTTTTCTTAAGGTTTTTGCAAAGAAATTTTTAATGTGTATAGTCATTCATTCATATTTCAACTTATATCTATATGCCATGCATTGTTCCTGACACTGGAGGAGAATGAAAAAAAATATATAGGTATTTTCAGTTTATTATTTATAGGAGATGCAGATAACATATGTATTTGTGCAGGGAAATTATAGGGTATAATAGAATTACATGGTATAGGACCTCCATATGACTTAGGAAAATTATAGCAAATTTTCATAGAAACTCTCTCTATATAAAGCCTAATGGGCTAAGTGTCCGAGCAATCAGTCAACCGACTGCTTGACCAGTCACTATGACTTGCACTGACCACTGGTGGCAGATGCTACGACTGGTAGGTTAGCCTGCTGCTGGGTTCTGGCTGATCAGGACAGGGCCAGGTGGGCCAGACATGCCATGGAGACCTCCTGTGGTCCCTTCCTGGCCAGCCGGCCCTGATCGACCCCAATGGGGACTGGGAGAGATGGCCGTAATCTGCACCCATCAGGACTGAACAAGATGGGCGGGACATGCCCTGGAGCCAACCTCCCACGGTCCCTTCCCAGCCTCTAAAATATTTCTTCTAATTAATTTTCTTTGAGTGTGCATGAATTTGTGAAACCAGGCCTCTAATTAATATATAATGAGAGATGTGAAATCTACATGAGGATTAGCCTGATGAATAGGGATGAATAATGAGGAGAGTTTTCTAGAAAGAGGAAACAATACATGAGAAGGCTTGGAGGCAACTCCTCCCAGAGATGCCAATAGCAATCAAGGCTCAACTATAAAACTGTGCACACCGCCCACACAGGGATGCATCTAGAGTGCCCAGCTCAGGTGACTAGGGAGATTGAACCAGTGGGAAATAATGACAGAAAACTTCCCCTACCTGGTGAAAGAAATTGTCTTACAAGTCCAGGAAGCACAGAGTCCCAAACAAGAGGAACCCAAAGAGGCCCACACCAAGACACATCATAATTAAAATGCCAAGGGCTAAAGACAAAGAGAGAATCTTAAAAGTAGAAGATAAAGCAGTTAGTTACCTATAAGGGAACACCCATACGACCATCAGCTGACTTCTCAACAGAAACTTTGCAGGCCAGAAGGAAGTAGCAAGAAATCATAGTACATGATCAGGGAACTAAAAGAAGTTCAGTATGACTGATGCTTAAAAGATTTGTGGAAGAGACAAATGTGAGAAATAAACCTGAAACAACAATAAGCAGGGATTAGGCTATACAAGTTTTATTAATTTATGGAAACTCTTTGAGGTAGCATTACGTATTGAAAGGGCCACAGGAGGCTGAAATAGCAGTAGTTACTTAAATTAACATTATTTATTAGGAGGTGATAATAACTTTGATGAAAGGAATAATGATGGAGATGAAGAGAAATAAACAGAATTGTTATAAAATAAAGAAGTCATGGGAATGTAATATACAGCATGGTCACTGTAGTTAAGAAGATTGTATTTGAAAGTTGCTAAAAGTTCTTATAAGAAAAAACTAGTTATTTTTAAAATATATTTTTATTAAATTTTTATAGAGAGGAAGAGAGAGGGATAGAGAGTGAGAAACATCGATGAGGGAGAAACATTGATCAACTGCTTCTTGCAAACCCCCCACTGGGGATGTGCCCGCAACCAAGGTACATGCCCTTGACCGCAATCGAACCTGGGACCTTTCAGTTTTCAGGCCGATGCTCTATCCACTGAGCCAAACCAGTTTTGGCAAAACTGTAGTTACACGTAGTGAAGAATGTCAACTAGACATACAGGTTTGGGCAAAGTAGATTTACATTTGCTCATATGGAAAATAACACAATAATTAATAAATAATAGTACAAGAATAAACTGTTTCACATGTAACTGTAAACCTACTTTTGCCCCACCCTGTATTTTGTTGATCATTTTACAATATAGACATATATCAGGTTACTGTGTTGTAAACAGTTACTAATAATGTTACATATCTCAATTTAAAAAAAATGCCATCTCTCCATTTCCCCTTTGAGAAAACTCTAGGAAACCCATAGATTCCTAGTTCATTCTCACATCCAACTGAGAAATGGCTAAGCTAGGGCTTTGACAATTGACACTTTAATTTGAAATATCTGCAAATTTCCCACTAACTATGAGATTGTGGTATGCAGAATTCTAAAATGTCCCGCAAGATTGCTTTCCATGGTGTTTAGAGTCTGTAAAATCCTCAAGACTATGAATCTGAGAAAATATTACTGCTGTGATTAGTTTATGCTATATGCTTTAGGCCAGCGTTTTTCAACCGCTGTTCCGCGGCACATTGTTGCCTGGTGTGCTGTAGGTGCAGACAAGACAAGAATTTTATAATTTTTCACTATTTTGTTTACTTAATATTTCATAATAAAGTAATTATAAAATACTTTCTTTGTGTTTATTTGATTCCTATTCAAGAGAATAGGAATTACTAACATTCCTATTCAAGAGAATAGGAATTACTTTATACAATATATAGTCAATATAGGCACAGAGTTAAATTTTTTAACATTTTCTAATGGTGGTGTGCCTCGTGATTTTTTTCATGAAACAAGTGTGCCTTTGCCCAAAAAAGGTTGAAAAACACTGCTTTAGGCCATACTTGATTTTAAGAAAGGAAGAATGTCTTCAGTGGGTCTCATCTAATGAGGCGATACTAGAAAAAAGACAGGCTTTTCCTGGTGAAAGAAGTTTGAATTTTGAGAATGATTTGACAAGAGATTTTACTTTTGAAAATTTAGTGTCCAGGCAAATGGACTATGCATAGTCCCTAGAAGCTGAGCAGCCCCCAACTGAGAACCAGCATACAAATGGGACGTTGGTCCTACTATAAAAATAATCAAACTGACAACAAACTGAATAAGTTTGGAAACAGATTCTCCCCTGGAACTTATAGACAAGCATTTAGTTTGACTAACACCTTGATTTTAGCCTTGTAAGACTCTCATCAGTAAACCCTATCATGTGGTGCTCACACTTCTGACTTACAGAACTATGAACTAATTAATGATGTTGGTATAAGTCACTAGGTTGTAGTGATTTGTTATTTGGCAATTAAAAGCTACTATAAAGGTCTTTGTTAACTTACACAATCCTTCCATTTTTCTCATTATTAGAAAGAGAGTAATCATAGTATTATTATGCATTTGTTTTGAGGATTAAATAAAATATTGTAGAAATAACACATTTAGTTGAGTGTTTATTAAATGTTAGTAACCTCATTGGGTTGCTTTAAAGTTTCAATGAAATGATACCTAAAAAATTCTCAGCCTAGTGGCTAGTAAAAAGTAACAATGTTATCAATTTTATTATTTTTAGAGATTAAAAAAACACACATTAACATGGACTCTCCTTGGACCTTTTAGCATCTTTATATAGGCATACCTCAGAGATATTGTAGGTTCAGTTCTAGAACACTGCAAAAAGAAAATATCACAATAAAGGGTGTTACACAATGTTTTTGGTTTCCCAGTGCATTATGTTTACACTGTAATGTAATTTATTAAGTGTGTAATAGTATTATGTATTAAAAATAATGTATACAAAATTAAAAATACTTTTTTTCTAAAAGTAATTAAAATATATTATTGTTAAAAATTATGTCATCTGATCCTTCAGTGAATTATCTTTTTATGGTAGTGGATCTTGCTCCATGTTGATGGCTGCAGACTCATCAAGGTGGTGGTTGCTGAAGGTTGGAGTGGCTGTGGGAATTCTTAAAATAGGATAACAATGAAATTTGCCACATTCATTGACTCTTCTTTTCATAAACCATTCCTATGTAGCATGTGATGTTGTTTGACAGCATTTTACCCACAGTAAACCTTCTTTAAAAACTAGAGTCAATCTTTTAAACTCTGTCACTGCTTTACCAACCAAGTTTATGCAATCCTATCTAATAAAAGAGTAATATGCAAATTAACCATAACTCTGCAACAAAGATGGTGGCACCTTCAGCCAATAAGGAGACAATATGCAAATTCACACACATACCAGCTAGAGACACAGAGCCAGCTGGAGAGTGGGAGGGATGGTTTTGCATCCTGGGTTGCTGGGGCGATCCAGAATGCCAAACATGACTAGAAAGCAGAGTGGGAGAGCAGGCAGCTTGAGGAGCTTGTCAGAGCAGGAGAGCAGACTGAAAGCAGGTGGCTTGGAGGGTGTGGCAGACTGGGAGAGTGGATGGAGAGGGGGTGGCTTGGGGGGCTTGGCAGAGTGGAAGAATGTATGGAGAGTGGGCAGCTTGGGAGGCTTGACTCTTTCAGTTACCCCAGCTTCCTCATCACCTGCATGAAGGCTGACAGCAGAGAAGAGGAAGTCCCACTCCCAAAGAAACAGCCAAAATCAGCCATGGTCAGACAGGTCTCAGCGGCCTATCATCCAGGACTTTCATTCATCTGCATCCCAGACCCTGACAGCAGGGAGGTGGGACTATATATAAAGAACAACTGTTGATGCAATGTAGCTCTGCAGCCGAAAGATGCTGCCATTATCAACAGAAAATGTCTGAAGAGCAACATGCATCTGATCTTGAAAGAAGGCAACGCCTGCAACAGCATGTATCTGAAGAGCATCTGTTGGAAAAACATCTCTCTGGAGTTGAAAAAAGCTGGCATCATTGACAGAAAATGCCTTTGAAGTTGAAAGAAGGTGGTGGTGATGACATAATATGTCTAGAGCACAGTCATCAACAAGTACTACCAATACTGGTGGGAGCTGCCTCTCAGTGAAAAGAGGATGCAATTCCCAAACATAGTTGTGGTGGAATGACTGTTAGATGTGAATTTTGACTATCATGAAATTTCTCTGATAAGAACAAACAAACAAACAAACAAACAAAAAACAACATCTGATGGGAAATTTGCTTGATGTTGTAACAAAGGTAAAGTCTGTCCAAATGATATACATTTTCCAGAATACCTGGCATATTAAAAAGATTAATGAGAAACAAAGATTCTGACAGTAAAATTTCATAGAAAATATTTGTTCCATAAATAGTTCTTTTGCTTTTGCTTCCATGGGGGCAAATATTGCATCATCATTAGGATATGGGCCATACTGTTTTAGAATACACAGACAAGTTTATCACCATACTGGAATTTTACATCCTTCAGATGGTATTTCTTGGGAATTTGCTCAACTCTCTATTTTGGATACAGCCAAAGTAACAAGTATAAGATTAGCAATGCCAGAAAATCATGGCTGCTCAAAAAGACTCATGATCAACATCAACAACCTCATGCATGAAATTAATGAATTAAGAAAATAGTACAAGATGCTACATGAGGTAGAAAAAGAAGCCCAATCTAAAGCAACAGCAAAAGGTATTGCTCCCACGGAAGTAACAATGTTGATTAAATATGATAGTAGCAGTGACCCAGGTAGATATATAATTCTCCCCATGTAACCAAGGTTGTTGTAATATTCAGAAACAAAGATGGGGAACCTCTTTCTGAAAGGGACTTGCTCATACATTGTACACCAAATCCCAATAATTTGAATGCCACTAAAATGAAACAAATCAGTATTCTGTTTCCTACATTAGGTGCAATGACATATCCTATTTTTTTTCTACATGGTGAAAAAGGCTGAGAAATGTATATTGCATTAATACTCAGAGACAACAGTGTAACCAACAATAATACTAAATGAAATGTAAGGACCCAAGTTATCAAATGCAGTATTATGGATTTCATCTCTTTGTGAAGGATACGTTCAATCCTATTTTAAATGCAGAAAAATTAACTCAAGTTTTTTGTGGCTTCATATTTAAAAATGGAGGCCAATCAGATAAATGTCATTAAAACAAATCAATCTAAGTTGAGAATTGAAAAATATAATGGTTTGATGGATTATCTCACACCTAGATCTAAAAATAACAATGTGCTGATTGGTAAAATGATAATATTTCCATTATCTTTTGAGAGTAGTCCCAGAAACATGCAGCAGCGATATCAGGATGCTATGGAAATTTTAACAAAGTATGGCAAGCCTGATTTATTCATAACCATGACATGCAACCCCAAATGGGAAGATATTACAAACAATTTACAGTGCTGACAAAAAGTTGAAAACAGACCTGACTTGGTAGTCAGAATTTTTAATATTAAGCTGAATGCTCTTTTAAATGATATATGTAAATTATATTTATTTAGCAAAATAATAGCTAAGATTCATGTCACTGAATTTCAGAAATGTGGACTTCCTCATGCCCACATATTATTGATATTAGAAAGTGAATCCAAATTATGAACAGAAGACGACATTGATTGTACAGTCAAGGCAGAAATTCCAAGTGAAGACCAGTATCCTCAACTTTTTCAAATTGCAAAATCAAGTATGGTACATGAGCATATGGAATACAAAATCAAAATAATCCATGTATGTAAAATGAAAAGTGTTCAAAGAGATATCCAAAAGAATTACAAAATGTGACCATTGAAAATATTTATGGATATCCCAAATACAAACGAAGATCTGTTAGTACCATGTCTATTGAAAATAAAATTGTTGTTGATAACACTTGGATTGTCCCTTATAACCCATATTTGTGCCTTAAATATAACTCTCATATAAACGTTGAAGTCTGTGCAGCAAATAAACGTCTCAAATATTTATTTAAATACATCTATATTGTGCAAATATTCAAATTTCTGGTAAAAAAAGTTATCAATCATGAAGAAGAAGACTTCATTGACTCCAGGTATGTGAGAGATCCTGAGGCTTCTTTGGAGACTCTGTGCAATGCGTATGCATGACCAACCTCATGCAATCATAAGATTAGCTATTCATTTTGCAAATGAACAAAATTTTTATTTTCATACTGATGATTTTGCTGAAGTTTTAAATAGGACTAAAAGACATAACTCAACTTTGGTTATTATTAAATAGAAAAGATTCTGACACACATAGTTATTAATATTGGGAGATTCCACAGCATTATGTGTTTAATAATTCTTTGTGGACAAAACACCGAAAGGGCAGGAATAAAGTATTAGGTAGAGTGTTTACTGTGTGCTTTAGAGAACCAAAACAATATTACCTTAGACCTTTGCTTCTGCATGTAAAAGGTGCGATAAGTGTTGATGATCTACAAACTATAGGAGGTATAACTTATGACACATTTTGTGCTGCTAAATACTGAGGATTATTACTTGATGACACTATCTGGAAAGAAAAGATTGATGATGCAATCATACTTAATTTGCCCAAACAACTATGGTAACTTTTTGCATACATATGTGTGGTTTGATGTCCTTCTTCTACAGACAAATTATGTAATGAGTATAAATCTCATTTTATTGAAAATTTCTTTTGGAAATTACACCAAGGAGAAGGTGCCTATGTAAACTGAAATGCATATACTTTATGAATTTATGAAATTCAGGAGGTATTCACATTGCATGGAATGAAATGTTCACATTTCAAACATTCTGATTATCCTTTATTAATGAATGCAAATATATCTGATGAATCGTACCAGCAACAACAGGCAGAGGTTTTGATAAATTCTCTGAATGATGAACAGTTGGTAGCTTTTCAGACTATAACTTCAGCCACCGAATATCAAACTGTATATCCCAAATGCTTTTTCTTGGATGGTCCAGGTGGTAGTGGAAAAACATATCTGTATAAAGTTTTAATACATTATATTAGAGGTCATTGTGGTACTGTTTTACCCATAGCATCAACAGGAATTGCTGCAAATTTACTTCTTAGTGGAAGAACCTTTCATTCCCAATATAAATTACCAATTCCATTAAATGAAACTTCCAACTTCTAGACCCGATATAAACAGTGAAGTTGCTAAAACTATTAAAAAGGCCCAACTTCTTATTATAGATGAATGCACCATGGCATTCAGTCATGCTATAAATACCATAGACAGATTACTAGAGAAATTATGAATTTGAATGTTGCATTTTGTGGGAAAGTTCTCCTTCTTGGAGAGGATTTTCAACAATGTCTCAGTATTGTACAGGCTGCTATGTGATCAGCCATGGTACAAACAAGTTTAAAGTACTGTGATGTTTGGGGATGTTTCTTAAAGCAAATATGAGATCAAAGGATTCTGCTTATAGTGAATGGTTAATAAAACTTGGAGATTAAAAACTTGATAGGAGTTTTTATTTAGGAATGGATATATTGAAATCACCCATAAAATGATTTGTAACAGATCTATTATTGAAGCTACCTTTGGAAACAGTGTATCTATAGATGATATTAAAAATATATCTAGGAGGTTGAGGGAGAAAGACGGCGGCTGGCAGGATGGAGCTGAGTGAGAGGAAGTGATTGAGAGTAGGAAAGGAGTCTGTATGGACAGGTGTGGGGTGCATGTGAGTGAGTGAGGGAAAGTTAAATCACACAGGAGCAGCAGGATTTGGCAGAAGGCATCTCCTTGACAAGGAGAGACTAACACCGCTGCAGGCTCTCCAGGGCAGTGGAATGCCAGCACGGAACCCCGCCATCTTGAAGGGAAGAAGGGCCATTTTTTAAAAACTCAGCAACACCACCACAAGCTGCAGACTCCTGGACCTCCACATCCAAAGGTACTCTGATCACCGCAGCTGTAAGTGCACTCCCCTTCCCCAACCACAAAACCCTGTTTGCCCATCTGCCCCTCCCTACCCATTCGCGGCCCCCCACCCCCACCTTGCCTCTACTTGTGCCACATAACAAAATCCTGGATTGCCTGGCATTCCCAGATTTGCTCCTGAGCCAGACCCTGGTTAGCTTGTGCCTCTGTGAGCTCGCCCCTGCCCCCCTTTTAACCCCCTCGCCTCCGCTTGTGCCTGGATTCGCATGTCCCTGTTCGCCGCCCCTCACCCGCATTCCCGAGTTCGCCGCTCCCCCCCCGGGCTCCCCCCCCCCCCCCCCCCCCCCCCCGGATTCCCGTGTTCACAACCCCTCACCCGGATTCCCTGTTCGCTGCACCTCACTGGGATTCCCACCTTCGCACCCAGATTCATGCCCAGCAGGAAGATCCAGGTTCCCTTGAGACAGTGAGCATGTGCCTGCCCTTCCCTTTCATCCCCACCTCCCCTTGCCTCCGCTCATGCCCAGATTCGTGGATTCGTGACTAATTTGCCCATTCGTACCCCCACGTGTCTGCTCCCACCGGACAACAAAACCTTGGATTCACTCCTTAGCAGGCTTGCACAGGCTAAGACTAGCAAGAACACCCCAACTTAAGGTTGCACGCCTATCCTGGGGCACTCGTTACTTCAACCCCACAGACAATAGGACATCCCAATCCGGACTTGCATGACTGTCTTGGGGTGGTGCAATGGAGACACCAAGAACACCCAAGAGTGGATTCTGTACAGACAAGGGCTCGAGGCCCTGCAGTGAAAATTCTGAACGCCCCCTTCCTGGAGGTTAGCCCAACTGCTCAACTGAGTGCTAGCTGTACATAGAGGCTCAGAGCCCTGAGAGTGCGTATCCGCGGATATGCCACTGCAGAAGTGAGGTTCCAGCAGACCTCTGTAAGCCACTAGTGGGAGCCACAGTGAGCTTGCCCTGGATGTGATCTTGAACAAGCAGGAGGCGCACACTTATCCAGAAGTAGAATTCACTTTGCCTAGATTCTGACACACAGGCACCTCAACTGCACAACTACACTGCTAGGGCCCTTCAGAGTCATTTAGTGCACCTCACTGGCAATCTATCTTGGGTTTTCCAGTGAACCACCACTGGAAGTAAGCACCTACTCACCACAAGTGAAACAACAAAAGCTGGGCCCGCCCATCCCATGACTGCATATCTCTGGGCACCTTAGCCACACCTTTCCAATAGCAAGTCCCCTGAACCACAACACCCCAACAGATGGTTCCTGGGGACCACTGCAAGTCCCTTCAGGGTATGCATGATTACAATTAAGGATACAAGACAGCAAAAATTAAGAAACTCCCCTCCACATCAGCTGACTTGTAGACACCACAGTTGTACATCCCAAGTTTACAGATCTACATCAAGAGAACCCAAATAGCTTGAGAAGGGAGCTACACTAGATTAACAAGCCCAGGGGAACTGAGAAATTATACCAGTAGCTCTATCCCCAAAGGAACCTGGGAAGTAAGGCAATTGGACCTACAATTAAAATGCTACAGGAAAACATGGGAAGACAAAAAAGCAAATCAACAAAGGAAAGGGAAAGAGGAATCACCAGAAAGGGAGTTAATTGAATTCGAAGTTAGCAGTCTATCAGAGACAGAATTCAGAGTAATGGTTATAAAGATGTTTAAATGGCTAGAGGATAAACGCACAAAACTCAGTGACTATTACACACAACTCAATGAGAATTACAAGGAGCTGAATGAGAATGTCACCAACATGAAAAAATACCAAGAGGAGATGAAGAACGACATAGCTGCAATAAAAAGCACAGTGGAAGGCTTAAAAAGTAGGATAGAAGAGGCCGAGGACGGCATCAGTGAAGTAGAAGACAAGGTAGAAAAAAACACACATATGCAGCAGCAACTGGAAAGAAGACTTAAAAAGCAAGAGGAGAGCCTAAGGGAGCTATGGAACAACTCAAAATGAAACAACATTAGAATAATAGGGATACAAGAAGGAGAAGAAGAAGAAGAGCAAGAAAACCTCCTGGAAGAAATAATGACAGAAAACTTCCCTGATATTGGCAAGGAAAAAACTATCCAAGTCCAAGAGGTACAGAGAGTCCCAAACAAATTGAACCCCAAAAGACCTAGAACCCCAAGACTCATCATAATTAATTAAATTGACGAAAACCAATGACAAAGCAAGAATCTTAAAGGCTGCAAGAGAGAGACAGAAAGTTACATACAAGGGATCTTCTATTAGAATAGCAACTGATTTCTCAACAGAAACACACCAGGCCAGGAGGGAATGGAATGAAATATACAAAGTGATGAAAAACAAGGGACTGAATCCAAGAATACTATACCCAGCAAGGCTATCATTCAAAATTGATTGTGGGATCAGAAGCTTCACAGACAAAAACAAAAAAACAAAAAACAAACAAACAAACAAATAAACAAAACACTAAGAGAACACTAAGAGAATTCATCACTACCAAGCCAGCAATGCAAGAAATGCTAAAGGGACTGCTGTAAAAAGAAGAAAGAGAAAGGCAAGGAGAAACACAAGCACTAAGGGTAAATATGACAACAAACAGGTACTTATTAATTATAACATTAAACATAAATGGATTAAATACACCAGTAAAAAACATAGGGTAGCTGATTGGATAAGAAAACATGACCCATGTATCTGCTGTCTTCAAGAAACCCACCTTAGAGCAAAGGATTCACACAGACTGAGATTGAAGGGATGGAAAAACATTTTTCAGGCAACAAATGAGAAAAAAGCTGGGGTTGCAATACTTATATCAGATAAAATAGACCTCAAAGTAAAGGCTGTAACAAGAGATAAGGCAGGCCACTACATAATACTAAAGGGAGCAATTCAGCAAGAAGATATAACTCTGGTAAACATATATGCACCCAATGCAGGAGCACCAAAATACATAAAAAATCTTCGGGAAGATATCAAGGGAGAGATAGACATCAATATAATCATAGTAGGAAATTTTAATACAACACTGACATCAATGAATAAATCCTATGGACACAAAATCAGCAAAGAAACAGCAATCCTAAATGACACACTAGACCAGATGGACCTAATTGACATCTTCAGAGAATTTCACCCCAAAGCCAAGGAATATACGTTCTTCTCAAGTGCTCATGGAACATTCTCAAAAATCGATCACATATTGGGTAACAAGCGAAGTCTCCCCAAATTCAAAAAGATTGAAATCATATCAAGCATTTACTCAGATCACAATGGCATAATATTAGAAATAAACTACAATAAAAACATTCCAAAAAATTTAAACACCTGGAAGCTGAATAGCATGCAACTAAACAATGATTGGGTTATCAATGAGGTCAAAGAAGAAATTAAAAACATCCTGGAGACTAATGACAATAAAAACACAACACTGCAAATCCTATGGGACACAATGAAAGCAGTCCTAAGAGGGAAGTGTATAGCTCTACAGGCCTACCTCAAAAAACTACAAAAAAGGTTAATAAATAATCTAACTCAACAACTCAAAGAATTAGAAAGAGAGCAACAAGAAAATCCCACAGTGAGCAGAAGGAAAGAAATAATAAAGATCAGAGCAGAAATGAATGACATAGAGACCAATGAAACAATACAAAAGATCAATAAAACCAAGAGCTGGTTCTTTGAAAGAATAAATAAGATTGATTAACCTCTAGCCAGGCTCACCAAAAAGCAAAGAGAGAGGACCCCCTAAACAAAATCAGAAATGAAAGAGGTGAAATAACAACAGACCCCACAGAAATACAAAGGATTGTTACAAAATACTATGAACAACTCTATTCTAATAAACTAGACAACCTGGAGGAAATGGACACATTCCTAGAAAAATACAACATTCCAAAACTTAATCAAGAAGATACTAAAAATCTCAATAGGCAGATAACTATGGATGAAATTGAAGCAGTCATAAAAAAGCTTCTAGCAAACAAAACCCAGGACCAGATGGCTTCACAGGGGTGTTTAACCAAACATTCAAGGAAGAATTATACCTATCTTCCTCTGACTATTCCAGAAAATTCAAGAGGAAGAAACACTTCCAAATTCCCTCTATGTAGCCAGCATCACCCTAATACCAAAACCAGATAAAGACAACTCAATGAAAGAGAATTACAGGCCAATATCCCTCATGAACATAGATGCCAAAATCCTCAATAAAATTCTAGCAAATCGGATCCAGCAGTACATAAGAAAGATCATAAACCATGACCAAGTAGAATTTATCCCTGGGATGCAAGGATGGTACAATATTTGCATATCAATAAATGTCATACATCACATAAACAAATTGAGAGATAAAAATCAGATAGTCATATCAATTGATGCAGAAAAAGCATTTGACAAAATCCAACACCCTTTCTTGATAAAAACCCTCAGCAAGGTAGGAATAGAAGGACCATCCCTCAACATAATAAAAGCCATATATGACAAACCCACAACCAACATCATACTCAATGGGCAAAAACTAAAACCATTCCCTCTAAGAACAGGAGCAAGATAGGGATGCCCAATCACACCACTCCTATTCAATATAGTGCTGGAAGTACTAGCCATCGTGATCAGACAAGAAGAAGAAATAAAAGGCATCCAAATTGGAAAAGAAGAAGTAAAACTGTCTTTATTCGCAGATGACATGATACTGTGCATAGAAAACCCTAAAAACTCCATCAAAAAATTATTAGACTTAATAAATGAATTCGGCAAGGTAGCAGGATACAAAATTAACGCCAAGAAATCTATTGCATTTCTATACACCAATAGTGAACTTATAGAAACAGAGACTAAAAAAGCAATCTCATTTACCATCGCACCAAAAAAATTAAAATACCTGGAATAAACTTAACTAAGGAGGTAAAAGACCTATACGCAGAAAACTACATGACACTGAGAAAAGAGATAGAGGAAGATGTAAACAGATGAAAGAACATACCATGTTCATGGATTGGTAGAATCAACATCATTAAAATGTCCATACTACCCAAAGCAATCTATAGATTTAATGCACTCCCCATTAAAGTATCAACAGCATACTTCACAGACTTAGAAAGAGCACTCCAAAAATTCATCTGGAATAAAAAAAGACCCTGAATAGTAACAGCAATCCTGAGAAAGAAGAATAAAGTAGGAGGGATCTCAATACCAGATTTCAAGCTGTATTACAAAGCCACTGTTCTCAAAACAGCTTGGTACTGACACAAGAACAGACATACAGACCAATGGAATAGAATAGAGAACCCATATATCGACCCAAAACACTATGCTCAATTAATATTTGACAAAGGAGGCATGAACATACAATGGAGTCAAGACAGTCTATTCATCAAGTGGTGCTGGGAAAATTGGATAGATACATGTAAAAAAATGAAACTAGACCTCTAACTTACACCATACACAAAAATAAACTCAAAGTGGATACAGGACTTAAACATAAGATGGGAAACCATAAAAATACTGGAGGAATCCACAGGTAGGAAAATATCAAACACATGCTGAATGAACTTCTTCACTGATACTGCTCCTAGGGCAATGGAAGCTAAAAAGGAAATAAACAAATGGGACTACATTAAAATAAAAAGCTTTTCACAGCAAAGGAAACCATCAATAAAACAACAAGAAACCCCACTACATGGGAGATCATATTTGCCAATGATATGAATGATAAGGGTTTAATCTAAAAAATTTACAGAGAACTCATACACTCAACAAAAAAAAAAAAAAAAAAAAAGATTAACAACCCAATTAAAAAATGGGCAACTGAGCTAGACACTTTTCGAAAGAAGACAAAAGGAAGACAAAGAAACATATGAAAACATGCTCAAAGTCATTAATCATCAGAGAGATGCAAATCAAAACAACAATGTGGTACCATCTTACACCAGTCAGAATGGCTATCATAAAAAAATCAGCAAATGACAAGTGTGGGCAAGGATGCAGAGAAAAAGGAACTCTTTTACACTGCTGGTGGGAATGTAGACTGGTGCAGCCACTGTGGAGAACAGTATGGAGTTTCCTTAAAAAACTAAAAATGGAACCCCCATTTGACTCAATGATCCAACTTATAGGAATATATCACAAGAAACTAGAAACACAAATTAGAAAGGATGTATGCACCCCTATGTTCATAGAAACTCAATTTACCATAGCTAAAATTTGGAAACAGCTTAAATGCCCATCAGCAGATGAATGGATTAAAAAACTGTGGTACATCTACTCAATGGAATACTATGCTGCGGTATGAGTTCCAACCCTTTGCAGCAACATGGATGGAGATGGAGATCATTATGCTAAGTGAAATAAGCCAGGCAGAGAAAGATAAACATCACATGAGCTCACTCATTTATGGAATATAGTGAATGGCATAGATTGATGAACAAGAACAGACCCAGAGACTGAGTAACATTGATCAGAACCTCAAACCCCAGGGAAGGAGGGGATTGCTGGGAGTAAGGGGGAGGAATCAACCAAGAAACTTGTGGGCATACATATGAGCCTCATCAATGAACACAGATAAAATGGGGTGGAGTATGAGTGAAGGGTAGAAGATAAGGGGGGGATAAAAATATATAATATTATTATGAGAGAGAGAGAGAGAGAGAGAGAGAGAGAGAGAGAGAGAGAGAGAGAAGTGTGAGGTAACCAGAACCCCAAGAACATCTGAGAATGCCTTTACTGCCATGCTAACAGGCATCAGCTGTACGGTAATATAACCTAGGGCTATTGGGTAAGTATTTCTGGACTTAAACTCTTAATGCTTCACTGCTGGGAGCCCTTACCTGGGCTGATCCTCCTGCCCAAAGTAGTCACTGATGACACCAAACACCTTGGTCATCCAGGAGGACCACAGGTGGGACAAAAAAGTATAATTACATAGGGGTCACCACCCATCTCCCCTTCTGTATGACACAAAATTAAACCACTGTTCCTTTGTGTGTAAAATTAAACAGAGGGTTCTAGCTGGTGAGGACACCAAAGGAAGGGATCATCACTCCTTTCTCCTGGGAGAGATGTAGAAAATGAAACAAAGACCTTGTCTATACAAAAAGAAATTGATGGCCAGTTTAAAATGGAATTTCCATGCCCTAGAGCAAAGAATATCCTTATATGATATTATTCCACAAGGTAACTATAATTTTTCCCACATCTGGGTTATCCCCATTACCTATAATAGTATAATAGTACCTCGCACCATGGGGTATCAATAAAAAATCATTTACTTTATTTTATATATATATATTTGTTGCTGGTGCTTGGAGACAAAGGTGACACAGCTCTAATATTTTAGAATTACAACAGTACATTGTACAATTTTCCCAAACAAACATACAAACAAACCAATCCCTTGAATGTCTGGCAGAAATTTAAAAATTACGTGAAAGGACTTCATATCTTCCACTATCCAGAACCTCTTCTTGTGGTCCAGATGCTCACAATTGTTGCCTGACCTTTCAGTTCATGCCGAGGCTGAAGCACCATGGTGGCTGGTACCACGGATCTCTTGCCCGCCCAGTGTGGGGAGCTGGGCCCTCTCTGGAAAAGCAACATGGGTTCCCAAAAATATGAGATCAGCACCTGGGCCTCACCAGCAGGTGAGGGGTTCCCAAGGCAGGTGCTGGGTGTGGAGCCCATGGGGGCATAGATTACCAAGGAGACAGACCAAATATCACATCACCCTGCTTGGCCCCGGAGGATGGCTGGTTAGCCAGAAACTGGTAAGATTCCTCAGGGAAGGAACAACCTAAGACAGGCACACTCGCAGAGGGGCCATCAGGAGAGAACTTTGGGGTCAACAGTGGCGGGGCACAGACCCTTACCACCCCCCCGCCTGCAACTTGGCAGGCGCCTGAACCTTCTCCCATTCTGACAGAGGTCTCCTGCCCCCATGGCTGCTTAGTTTCCCAAGCACAGCTCAAATTGGGACACAGGTAACAGACAGAGACTTGGCTGACAGCAGCTGCCCTTTTACTGCAATAAGACTTGTTTTAGAGGTCTCATTCATATCCATGGTGTGGGCAAGTGGGTTTTTAATATCCAAGTCCAGCCTAGCAGCAGGAATGCTCAGGCCCTTCTCAAGAAGGGAAATAATCAACTCCACTAATACACACATGGTAAATGAGATTGATGCTAGAGTATTGAGTATGACAGATGAGTGGTAGCCAATTTATCAGAGGAAAGTAATGTGGCTAGTGGAAATAAATGAATATTCTAAAAAAAACAACTGATTGCACTGTTCAAAAAGCTGTTTCTAAAGGGTTAACAAAAATTCTTATTGGCAAAGCGTTCCACAGTAAAATTGCACAACATGTTATGAACCTAAAGTAGTCATAATGTAGCTCAAATAAGTTAAAATGTAAAAGCTATCAAGACTACAGTATAAAATTTCCAAAAGTTTCCTATTATTTAAAGTAAAAAAGGGGGTGACAGTGGAAGAATATCATGTAAGGGAAAATAATTTACATCTAAAAAAATTGTGCTTTAGAAAATTAACCTTCACTTGAAATGCTAATAGCAAGATACCCATGAAAATACACACATGGTCACAAAACAAGCCAGGGAAAAATCATTTGAGGGGGAGGGGAATGGAAAAGAATTCCAAATCAAATTTAAAGAAAATATCCCTTTATTAACTTTTAGTAGAGAATATGTTGTATATTTTCAGAAAACAACTCTGAGACCATCTGGAATCCTGTAACAGAGAGGAATAGACAGAAGTGCTCCAGCCATGAAGAAAGAAGAGACACAATTCAGAGATGGAAGATGCTGACGATGCCTCAGTATACCAGCAGACAGCAGCTGTGGGTTGTTGAAGGATGCCCAGGACCAAACCAGAGATGGGTGGACCTGCATTACCACCATTTGTCCACCAACCAGATCTGAAATATCATGGCTGGCATGTACACATAAGGAACTATCTGGCATTGAAATTGGGAGGCAAAAGAACTGTTGGCCCAGAAAGGAACTCACTACAGACTGATTCATCAGCATAACCATTATGGCTTGTTGCAGGTTAGGTTCTTACAAGGGTATTTCTTGGATCACATGATCTAACACATCTAGAGGAAATAATGAACAACATAAACAGACCCAGAGAAAGAGAACCAGCAATCAGACTCTCAAACCTGAGAGGGAAAGTAAGGGTGGATGGGGGTAAGGGGAAGAGATCAACCAAAGGACTTGTGTGTGTAAATATGGGCCTAGATAGTGGCCATGAACAATGGGGGTTGGAGGGGCATGTCTAGGGAGGGGTTTGGGATGGGAATGGGGGAATAATGACAATTTCGTGAGACCATAATAAATTATATATATGCGATTCTTTTTTTATATATATATTTTATTGATTTTTCACGAGAGGAAGGGAGAGAGATAGAGAGCTAGAAACATTGATGAGAGAGAAACATCGACCAACTGCCTTTCGCACACCCCCTACCAGGGATGTGCCTGCAACCAATGTACATGCCCTTGACTGGAATCGAACCTGGGACTTTTCAGTCCACAGACCGATGCTCTACTGCTGAGCCAAACCGGTTTTGGCTAAACGTGCGATTCTTTGTCCAAAATATGAACATGTTCAAAAATTAAATGAAGAAATTTTGGGTATACTCAATGGAGATTTTCACACATATTTGAGCGATGATTCCATTGACTCAATAGATGGTACTGAAAAGGAAATTTTTCCATCAAATTTCTTAATAGTATTACTCCTTTGGGAATGCCATGTTATAAATTAAAATTGAAAATTGGTGCAATCATCATGCTATTGAGAAATCTTAATAGAAAATGGGGTCTTTGTAATGGTACTAGATGTATTATCAAAATATTACAACCTAACATAATTGAAGCTGATATATTAATAGGATTTGCAGAGGGTGAGGTTGTTCTGATTCCAATAATTGATTTGTCTCATCTGACACTGGCCTCCCATTTAAATTAATTCAACAATAGTTTCTCATGTTGCCAACAAATGCAATGACTATTAATAAATCCCAAGGATATAAGTCTAGACAGAATAGGAATATTCCTACCCATTTTTGCACATGGTCAGTTATATGTTGGTTTCTCTTGAGTTTGCAGAGTTTATGACATTAAAGTTAAAGTTGTAAATACTTCATCTCAAGGGAAGTTAGTCAAGCACTCTGAAAGTGTTTTCACTTTTAGTGTGATATACATGGAGATATTAGAATAAGTATATTCACTTTATCAGTCATTGTTTGCATCAATACTCTTTTTATTGTTTTTTTTTTTTAATATATTTTATTGATTTTTTACAGAGAGGAAGGGAGAAACATAGAGAGTTAGAAACATCAATGAGAGAGAAACATCAATAAGCTGCCTCTTGCACGCCTCCTACTGGAGATGTGCCTGCAACCAAGGTACATGCACCTGACCTGAATCAAACCAGGGATCTTTCAGTCCACAGGCTGATGCTCTATCCACCACGTCAAACCCATTAGGGCATGTTTTTGTTTTTATATCATGTGTTTGCTGTTATATCATTTTGTTATTGTTTATTTATTAATAAAATTATGTATTATTTTCATATACATTTTACTCATTTCCTTTGATCTCTCACACTTCTATTACAGAAAAAGGGCAAATTACAATATTAAAATATTTTCTCTAATCCTTTTCAATGCGCATAAATTTTGTGCACCTGGCCACTAGTATATGTTTCTTATTGTCATTTCAACAATCTTCACCAGGAGCAGATTCCATCTCAAGAAACAAGTTTCTTTGCTAATCCATAAAAATCGACCCCTCAACTGGTCAATGAGATTTCAGCAATCAATTCATATTTTCAGGCACCATTTCTAATTCTAGTTATCTTGTTATTTCCACTGAATCTATCATTACTTCCTCTATGGAAATGTTGAATGCCTCAAAATAATTTATAAGTGTTAGAATCAACTTTTTTCAAATTACTGTTAATGTAGACCTTTTCCAAGAATCACAAGTGTTCTGAATCATATGTAGAATGGTGAATTCTTTTAATTGACTTTGCCCAAATCCATGAGAGGAATCTTTATAGCAGCCATAGCAATATGTATTTCTTAAATAATAAGAATTAAAAGTAAATATTACTCCTCAGTCTATGGGCTTCAGAATAGATGTTGTGTTATCATGCAAAAATAAAGACATCAATATCATTGTCTATCTCCATCATAGCTCGTGGGTGACTAGGTGCATTATAAATGAATAGTAATACCTTGAAATGAGTATTTTCTTGTTCAGTGCGTCTCAACAGTAGGCATAAAATATTCAGTAAACCATGTTATAAACAGATGTGCTGTCATCCAGACTTTGTTGTTCCATTTAGACAGCACAGGTGGAGTAGATTTAGCATAATTCTTAAGGGCTCTAGGACTTGCAGAGTGGTAAATGCATATTAATTTCAATTTAAAGTCACCATGGCCACTAACAAGAAGGTTGGCCTTACTTTGAATCTTTAACCAGGGCATTGACTCCTCTTCTCCAGCTATGAAAGTTTTAAATATATATTCTTCCAACATAAGGCTGGTTCATCACACTTAAAATTTGTTTTTCAGTGTAGCCACCTTCATAAATTATCTTAGCTAGATCTTCTGGATAATTTTTATTAATTCTCTTAGTTAGATTTATATAACTTGTAGCTTCTACATCAGTACTTACTGTTTCACCTGTACTTTTATACTATGAAGATATCTTTCCTTAAACTTTATGAACCAAAGTCTAGCTTCAACCTTTACTTCTGCAGCTTCCTCACCTTTCAGTATTTATAGAATTAAAGAGAGTTAGGACTTGGCTCTGGATTAGGCTTTGGCTGAAGGAAATGTGAGTGGTTTGATCTTCTCTCCAGATCATTACAACTTGTTTCATATCAGTAATAAAACTCTTTCTTTTATTCCTGTTGTCACTGAAGTAGCACCTTTAGTTTCCCTCAAGAACTTTTCCTCTGAATTCAGAATTTGGCTAACTGTAGGCATAAGAAGCTTAGTATCCAGGCTATCTTTGCTTTCAACATGCTTTCTTCACTAAGCTTAATCAGTTTTAGCTTTTGATTTAAAGTAAGAGATGTGTGATTCTTCCCTTCACTTGAACACTTAGAGGACATTATAGTGTTATTAACTGGCCTAATCTCAATATTGTTTGATCTCAAGGGAATAGGTTGAGAGAAATGAGAGAATAGCCAGTTGATGGAGCCCTTAGAACACACAGAAAGTTTATCAGTTAAGTTTGTTGTCTATATGGGTGTGATTTATGGTACCTAAAAAAATTGCAATAATAATATTAAATAACAATCATCATGACAAATCTACACTAATAAAAGAGAAAAATGCTAATTGACTGTACATTTGCTATGCCCACAGCTAGTAAGAGTGAGTATGCAGATTAACCCAACAAAGGTGGTTAATTTGCATATATGGAGGGTGGAAGAGTGAAGACTGAAGACAGCATAGAAAAAAGAGGGAGGAAAAGTGGAAAGCAAAGTGGCTGCTGGAGGGAAAGGGCTGGTAGCACTTGAAGGGCACGGCGGCAGCAGGTGCAGCAGGGGTGGTGGTGGAGTGTGTGGCAGCAGTGGTTGCAGCGGTCACAGAGGTGGCAGCCATGGCCACAGCAACCACAGTGATGGCTGCAGCCACGGTGGGGTGGCTGGGATGGGGGAGAGATGAGGGGGTGGGAGAAGTGGTGGTGGCGGGAGGGAAGCCCACTGGAAGTCTTGCAGAAATATTCCTTCAACAGGCCCCTAGTACATAATAATGAAAACACTTCAAACATTGCAAGATTATCAAAATGTGACAAAGACACACAATGAGCAAATAAATACTGTTAGAAAAATTGTGTTGATAGACTGGTAATTAAGTTACTAATGTCATTTATGTGATGGAGAGAGTTAGAACAACTGAGTAAAATTTATCTTAAATTAAAATTGTCACAAACCGCTGAAGCCGGTTTGGCTCAGTGGTAGAGCATCGGTCTGTGGACTGAAGGGTCCCAGGTTCGATTCCGGTCAAGGGCATGTACATTGGTTGCAGGCACATCCCCAGTGGGAGGTGTGCGGGAGGCGGCTGGTTGATGTTTCTCTCTTCGATATTTCTAGTTCTCTATCCCTCTCCCTTCCTCTCTGTAAAAAAATCAATAAAATATAAAATTGTCACAAACCATCAATTGTAAAAAATGCAGTATACCCAAAGGGCAGTAAAGCAAAAGGCAATACAATGATGTATGCTTGTATTTTTCTTTTTAAGATTTCTAAATTTTTACTGAAAGTCAATAGCCAGGTATAATGGCCTTAAAGTGAGCTTTGTTCTTTTTATAGGTACCAAAGAATGAATTACTAACATCCAACACTTAGGTCTATTGGCAGGGAACTCAGATCTTAGCAACTTTATTCTCCAAGAAAAAGGTTAGTACTGAAACGAGAATGTGTATCATTTATTTTAAGTGGGTTTCATTCATTCCTCATAAAAATGTTTGTAACCATATTCTGGCAAAAACCTCACCTCAAATCTTAGTTTTATTACCTTAACAGAGAGAGTAAAATTGTTCTATTATAAGCCCAAGGAATATAATTTAAGGACTTTTTACATCAACAGTATGTTTCATATTAATTGTTAAATCTCTTATGAAAGATAATAGTATGAATCAGAGAAATATTTATTTGTATCTAATTCAGAGAAAATTGTGTATGCCTTTTACTGGGTTATTATTCCAAAGAATTAAAATGTAACAGCTAAAAGGAAAACACCTGAACAGATTTGGTTTCAAGAGTTAAACAACTATTGCATTAATACTCATTATTGAGTTTACATTTTGTCTCTAAAACAAGTAAACATTTCATGCCACTGTTTGCCACCTTACAATAACAGAAAACATCTGAATAATGGCCTATAACATTAAATGGTGCATTACAATTAGAAATGTGCTGTAGTGGTGGATTGAGGGTTTATTTATGGTCCAAGAAACAAAATATTCTATAAGCTTCTCATGAAAATGTAACAGTTCAAGGGAATAAAGTAAGTATTTCAGTGCAATAATTACATTTTGTTTTATTTTTAAAAATACTTTATTGTTTAAAGTATTACATGAGTATCCCCCCCCCCATGACCTATCCCCCTCTACTCCTTCCCCCTAGCACAACCACTCACTCCCCCTAGTGTCTGTGTCCATTGGTTTTGCTTATATGCATGCATACAAGTCCTTTGGTTGAACCTTTATCCCCTCATCCCACCCCAGCCTTCCCTCATAAGTTGTACAGTCTGTTTGATGCTTATATGTCTCTGGTTCTATTTTTGTTCATCAGTTTATGTTGTTCATTACATTCCAAAAATGAGTGAAATCAGGTGATATTTTTCTCTGACTGGCTTATTTCGCTTAGCATAACACTCTCTAGTTGCATCCATGCTGTTGAAAATAGTAACAATCCATTTTTTACACCAGTATAGTATTCCAATTTGTAGATGTACCACGTTTTTACCCACTCATCTGCTGATGGGCACTTAGGCTGTTTCCAAATCTGAGCTATTGTAAATTGTGCTCCTATGAAATTGGGGTGCATATATCATTTCTGGTTGGTGTTTCTGGTTTTTGTTTTGTTTTGTTTTGTTTTTTTGTATACATTCCTAGAAGTGGGATTACTGGGTCAAATGGAAGTTCAATTTTTAATTTTTTGAGGAAACTACATACTGTTAACAAAATGGTTTAACCAGTTTTCATTCCCACCAGAAGTGTAAAAAGGTTCCTTTTTCCCAGCATCCTCACCAGCACTTGTCATTTGTTGATTTGTTGATGATAGCCATTCTGACAGGTGTGAGATGATATCTCATTGTTGTTTTGATTTTCATCTCTTGGATAATTAGTGACTTTGAGCATGTTTTCATATGTCTCTTGGCCTTCTGTTTGTCCTCTTTGGAAAACTGTCTATTTAGATCCTTTGCCCATTTTTTGTTTGGATTGTTTATTTTCATTTTGTTAAGTTGTGTGAATTCCTTGTAAAATTTGGAGATAAAAGAAAAATCAAAAACAAAAACAAACAAAAAAACTAAACAAAAACCCCACTGCATGGTAGAACACATTTAACAATTACATTTTAAATTGTATTATCACTAGAGAAACTAAGAACAGAAAAAAGTTGGAATGCGTATTAAAAGAAACTCATTACCAGATTGCTGGAAGTTGTCAGTATTGAACAAAGAATGGCAGAGAATTATTAAAACATATAATGCCGAGAGTGACAAAATGGTGGCGGAATAGATGGATGTGTCTGGAGCTTTGTCACAGAGCAAATAGAGTGAGTGGCTGAAACAGATAGAATTCAGCCAGAATTGTGAAGAAGACTCAGCTGGTGAGACAGTTTGCAGCCAGGAAGGGTGGAGGTCCCCTGGAGAAAGGATCTAGGCAGGAGAGTCTGCCAGACCTCTGTGCCCAGAGGATCAGGGGAAAACCGCATGGCACCAAGCTGCATCCCTGGGGACAGGCAAAGCATCTGAGTGTGAAAAAAGAGTCCAAGGGACTAAGGGAGGCAGGGGATTTTGGACTTCATAATTTTGATTTTGGACCTGAGCTCAGAGGTAGCTCTGACGGACTGGCTTGACGGCACGGTGCTGGCAAAAGGGGAGCTTGCAGAGATACAGTCCTTCCCTGCTCTGGGGCATGTGCTTTTCTTCACTGAACCTAGTTTATAGGACCTTTTAGATACAGACACTTACCCGTGGCTGAAGTACAGGAGAAGGTGTGGACTTGTGGAATCTTGGAAGAGGAGGTAGTCCAGGAGAGTCTGGTACTGAGTATACCTGAGCCTGGATCCTGGGCGGCCATTTTTCCCTGAGAGATAGCCCCTCCCTCCAGTCTCCAGGCAACCAATACAGCCACTACCAGATTCCACCCTGAATGATACAAAGGAATCTGAATAGTCTCTGAGAGTCCACAGGGACTGGCCTAAAGAGAAACTTTCAGCCCCAGCAACGGGAAACTGAGAAACAGTACAGTATAGACAACTGGGATCATAAGCCAGCCAAAGAAATGATACTTCACCTTTTTCACTTCTATATACTTTTTTTATTATTTTGTTTTCCCTTTTTTCCTCCCCCCCCGTTTTTGTTTGTTGCTTTCTTTTCTATTTTTCACATTATTTTTCCATCACTATATTTTATTTTATTTTTATTTGCTATTTTTAATTTTTATACCATTTTTGAAATCAATTTTTTGTAAAATTATTCTTATTATTTTTTCTCATTCTCTTTCTTCTTTTTCCCCCATTTTTTAAATTCATTTATTATCTGTGAATTCCCTTTCTACTTCCTCAATACTGAACTGAGGTCCTCCCTATATTCCAATTCTTAATATTATTTTCAATATATAAGCTCAGACTCTACAGATTCTATCCCAACCCTCTTTGATGGATATTTGGTGATTGTATTTTCTTTCTTTCTTTCTTTCTTTTTTTTCCTTTTGGTATCTATTAGTGGTAATCTTACATATATATATATATATATATATATATATATATATATATTTGTTTTTCTCCTTTTTCTTCCTTTTTTATCTCATATTTCTCTCTCTCTTTGATATCATTTGTGCTCTCTTTTATCTCCCTTAATTCTTTTTCTCAGGTGGTCACTTATATTGGGGTTATTGGTGTTATGAGTAAATTTTTGCTTAGTTCCCTTTGTGTTGTGTTTTGTCAAGGTGAGAACAAGCCACATAACCAGACACCTGGAGAGGAAACTTCATAAAAGATGGGTCAATAACACTCCAGACCCAACTATAGAGGCAGGAAGAATGTGGCAGTGAGTGAGTGAGTGAGTGAAAGAGCAAAGGAGGAGTGTGTGATCAGGTGTGTGTGTGTGTGTGTGTGTGTGTGTGTGAGAGAGAGAGAGAGAGAGAGAGAGAGAGAGAGAGTGAGAGAGAGAGAGAGAGAGAGAGAGAGAGGCACAGTTAGATCCCACAGGACCTTCAGGGACAGGCAAATCAGGCTCGCCAAAAGAGGCAGCTTCTGCTACCATTGCAGAGTACTGAGAGACTGGCTCGTTCTCAGAAGCCTAGTCTTTTTGAAACATAGAGCTTCTATAACTGGGTGCCCAGATTCAACTCCACCCAGAGTGTCCTCAGATAACACCTGGGACTCTACAGCCACCACTGCCAGGGACCTGCTACCTAGGCTTTGATCCCATGGTCAACAAGGCTCCAACCATCCTGGGAACAGGCTCCTGTGAATTCTGAAGTGCACTCCCTTCTGATTGGCCCAACACTTTAGCCCAGGGCACTGCAACCACGTGAACAGCAAACATGTGACAGCCCACTCTTATCTAAAGAACAGCAGCCCCATAAGCAACCGACATGGCCTGCCCCTGTCCAAGAAGCAGCAGCTGTGTGAGCAGCCTGTTTCCCCATCTGAGGAGCAGCAACCATGTGAGCAGATCACCCTGTCCAAGTAGCAACAGCCACATGAGCAGCCCACCCACAACTGAGGAGTGGCAGTCCCACCCAGCCAAACCCCATCTGAGGAGCAGCAGCTGTGTTCAGCCTGCACTCTGCACCTTTCTGAAGATCAGCAGTTGTGCAAGGAACCTTCCCCTATCCAAGGAGCAGCAGCTGCATGAGCAGCCATCCCTCTTTCAAGGAGCATCAGCTGTGTGAACATCCCACCCTCATCCAAGGAGAAGCAGCCACACAAGCAGACTGCCCATGTCCAAGGAGCAGCAGCCTTGTCCAGTCCACATGCATCCTGCACCTGTCTGACTAGAAGAAGCTGAGTGAGCAGCCCACCTTCGTCTGAGAAGCAGCAGCTGCATGAGCAGACCACCACCCATCTGAGGAGAAGCAGCTGTGTGAGCAACCCGCACCATATGAGGAGCAGCAGCCTTGCAAGAAACCTTTCCCTGTCCAAGGAGGAGTGGCATCAAGAGCAGCACACCCCATCTGAGGAACAGCATCAGCATGCAGCCAGCCCCCATCTAAAGAGCAGCAACCACATGAACAGTCTGCACCTTTCTGAGGAGCAGCAGCCATGTGAGCAGCCAGCCCCTGTCAAGGAACAGTGGCCACATACAAGCAGTCCCCATCCAAGGAGCAGCAGCCTCATAATCAGCCCACTCCCATCCAATGAACAGCAGCTGTGTGAGCAGCATCCCCCACCAGCCAGAGGAGACACCACTGCTGCAAACAGATCCCACCAGAGGAGCCGCTGTCAACTGAAAAGCAGCTGCTACTATGACTGCCCAAGAAACAACCACAGCCCAAGGAGCCAATGCAACCCAAGGGGCAGCCCCTGAACAACTCAACATCTAGATCAGTTGGTGAGAACAAAAATGGGTAGACAAAGAAACCCCCAAAGGAAAGAAAAGAAGGCATTGCCAGAAAAAGCAACTAAGTTAAACAGAGGCATGTAATATGTCAGAAAAAGAATTCAGACTAAGGGTCATAGAGTTCATAAATCAGATGGAAGAAAAAATCAGCACCTTATGTAAGAATCAAGAAGAAATGGATGAAAAAAATCAACAACTTAGGTAGTAAACAAGAAGAAATGAAAAGTGATATAGCTACAAAAAAAAAAAAAAAAAAGGAAAATTTCAACAGTAGGCTAAGAGAAGCAGAGAACCAAAGTAGAGAATTACAAGGCAGGGAAGCAAAACACAGCCAAACTGAATTGCAATTGGAGGGAAAAAACAACAACAACAACAAAATACAGTAAATACAGTAAGAGAGCCTAAGGGAGCTATGGCATAACATGAAATGAAGCAACATATGAATAATGGGAGTGCCAAAACAATAGGAAGAAGAAAAAGGGTTAGAAAACCTATTTGAAGAAATAATGTCAGAAAACTTCCCTGATGTAGTGAAGAAAAAAGACACAGAAGCACAAAAAGCCCCTAACTGGATGAACCAAAAAAGACCCACACCAAGACACATCATAATTACAATGACAAATATTCAGGACAAAGAGAGAATCTTAAAGGCTATAAGAGAGAGACAGAAAGTTACATACAAGAGATCTCCCATTAGTTTATCAAGTGATTTCTCAACAGAAACACATCAGGCCAGAAAATAATAGAAGAAATTTTACAAAGTGAAGCAAATAAAGGGACTGAATCCAATAATACTATACCCAGCAAGCCTATCATTCAAAATTTAAGGGGAAATAAGCAGCTGCACAGATAAATAAATAAATAAATAAAGCTAAGGGAGTTTATCACTACCAAACTAGCAATGCAAGATGTCCTAAAAGGACTGGTGGAAAAAGAAGAAATCAAAAGGTAAGAAGGAACACAGGCGAAAACAATAAAAATGGTTACAAAAAAGTAACCTACAATAATAACTTTAAACATAAATGAACTAAATGCTCTGATCAAAAGACATCAAGTGGCTGAATGGATAAAAAAAAAAAGAACACGAACATATATATGCTGTCTAAAAGATATCCACCTCAGAAAAAGGAACTCACAGACTGAAAGTTAAGGGAAACGGAAAATTTTTAAAGAGCTCGGGTAGTAGTACTTATATCTGACAAAATAGACCTCAAAGTATAGGCCTTAAAAGAGATAAGTAAAGCTGCTTCATAATAATAAAGGGATTGATACAACAAGTGGGTATAACCCTGGTAAACATATATGCACCCAATGCAGAAGCATCTAAATACATAAAAAAACAAAAACAACAACAAAAGGTAAACAACTCCTGGAAGATATCACAGGAAATATTGACAAAAATAGAATCATAGTAAGGGACTTTAATACACCACTGATGTCACTGAATAAATCCTCTAGACAAAAAATCAGCTAAGAAACAGCAATTATAAGTGACTCACTAGATCAAATGGACCTAATTGACATCTTCAAAGAATTTTACCCCAAAGACACAAAAATATATGATCTTCTCAAGTACATCTGGGATATTTTCAAAAATAGACCACATATTGGGTCACAAGCAAAGTCTCCTCAAATTCAAGAAGATTGAAATCATATCAAGGATTTTATCAGACCACAATGGCATAATAATAAAATAAACTACAATGAACACATTCTAAAAGAAGCCAAACACTTGGAAGCTGAATAGCATGCTTTTAAACAGTGATTGGGTTACCAATGAAATCAAAGAAGAATTGAAAACATCCTGGAGACTAATGGCAATAAATACACAACAATGCAAATGTTATGGGACACAATAAAAGCAGTCATGAGAGGGATACTTAGAGCTCTACAGGCCTATCTCAAAAAAAAAAAAAATGTAATAAAATATCAAACTCTATAACTCAAAGAATTAGAAAGAGAGCAACAAAAAGCCCATAGTGAGCAGAAGGAAGGAAATAATAAAGATCAGAGCAGAAATGAATGACATAGAGACAAAAAAAAAACAAACAAAAAAAAACAAAAAAACACACAAAAGATTAATGAAACCAAAAGCTGACACTTTGAAAGGATAAACAAGAATGATGAACCTCTAGCAAGGCTTACCAGGAAGCAAAGAGAGAGGACCCAAACAAACAAAATTAGAAATAAAAGAGGCGAAGTAACAACAGACACCAGAGAAATACAAAAATTGTTAAAAAAAAAAAATACTATGAACAATTCTATTCTAACAAACTAGACAACCTGGAGAAAATAAACATAATACTAGAAAAATACAATCTACCAAAAAAGTCAATAAGGAATATTCTAAAAATCTCAATAGACTGATAAATATGGAAGAAATTGAAACAGCCATCAAAAAGCTTCCAGCAAACAAAAGCCCAGGGCCAGACCACTTCGCAGGAGAGTTTAACCAACCATTCAAGAAAGAACTATAACTTATCCTCCTCAGACTATTCCAAAAAATTCCAGAGGAATGAACAATTCCAAGATCCTTCTATGAATCCAGCATCACCCTAACACCAAAACCAGATAAAGACAACAATGAGAATAACAGGCCAATATCCCTCATGAACATATATGCCAAAATCCTCAACAAAATTCTAGTAAATCAGATCCAACAGAACATCAAAAAGATCATACACCATGAACCAGTAAGAATTTATCCTGGGGATTCAAGAATGGTAAAATATTCTCAAATCAATAAATGTGATACATCACATAACAAGTTGAGAGATAAAAATCTCATAGTCATATAAATTGATGCAGAAAAAAGCATTTGACAAAATCCAACACTGTTTCTGGATTTAAAAAAAAAACAAAAAACTCTCAGCAAGGTGAGAATAGAAGGATAATACCTCAACATAATAAAAGCCATATATGACAAATACACAGTCAACATCATACTCAATTGGCAAAAACAAAAACAATTTTACCTAAGAACAGGAACAAGACAGGGAGGCCCACTCTCATCAATCTTGTTTGACATAGTGCTAGAAGTACTAGCATTTGTGATCAGACAACAAGAAGAAATAAAAGGCATTCAAATTGGAAATGAAGAAGTAAAACTCTCTTTATCTGCAGATGACATGATACTGTACATAGAAAACCCAAAAGACTTTATTTAAAACAAACAAACAAACCTACTAGAATAGACAAATGAATTTGGCAATGTATCATAGTAAGATACAAAATAACGCCAAGAAATCTATGGCATTTCTGTACACCAATAGTGAACTTACAGAAAGAGAGACTAAAAAAAAGGCCATTTACCATTGCACCAAAAAATTAACATATCTAGGAATAAACTTAATTAAGGAGGTAAAGACCTATATGTGGAAAACTACAGGACACTGAAAAAAGTGATAGAGAAGACATAATGAAATGGAAGAACGTATTGTGCTCATGGATTGGTAGAATCAATGTTATCAAAATGTCCATACTACCCAAAGCAATCTATAAATTCACTGCACTCCCCATTAAAATAACAATGGCATATTTCACAGATCTAGGACAAACTTTCTAAAAATTCATCTGGAATAAAAAAAAAGACCCTGAATAGCTGCAGCAATCCCGAGAAAGAAGAACAAATTAGGTGGGATCTCAATACCAGATATCAAGCTATATTACAAAGACACTGTTCTCAAAACAGTCTGGTACTGGCACAAGAACAGACATATAGATCAATGGAATAGAATAGAGAACCCAGAAATAGACCCAAACCACTATGCTCAATTAATATTTGACAAAGGAGGCATGAACATACAATGGAGTCAAGACAGTCTCTTCAATAAATGGTGTTGGGAAAACTGGACAGATACATGGAAAAAAAAATGAAACTAGACCACTAACTTACACCATACACTAAAATAAACTCAAAATGAATCAAGAACTTAAACATAAGACAAGAAACCATAAAAAATACTATAGGAATCCAGAGGCAGTGAAAACTCAGACACATGCTGAAGGAATTTCTTCACTGATACTGCCCCTAGGGCCATGGAAGCTAAAGAGAAAATAAACAAATGGGACTACATAAAATAAGGCCTTTTTTATAGCAAAGGAAACCATCAACAAAACAACTTGAAAGTCCACTCCTTGGGAGAACATATTTGTGAATGATATCACCGATAAGGGTTTAATCTCCAACATTTACAAAACCTCACTCAACTTAACAAAAGGAAGATAAAGAACCAAATAAAAAAATGGGTAATGGATCTAAATAGATACTTTTTGAAAGAAGATGTAAGGAAGGCCAAGAGACATATGAAAACATGCTCTAATTTACTAATCATCTGAGAAATGCACATCAAAACAATAATGTGGTACCATCTCACACCTGACAGACTGGCTATCATCCACAAATCAACAAATGACAAGTGCTGGTGAGGATTGGAAGAAAAAGGAACTTTTGTGCATTGCTGGTTGGAATGCAAACTGGTGCAGCCACTGTGGAGTTTCCTTAAAATCTAAAAATGGAACTCCCATTTGACCCAGTGATCCCATTTCTAGGAATATATCCCGAAAACTAGAAACATGAATCAAAAAGGATATATGCCACCCCTATGTTCATAGCAGCACAATCCACCATATCTCATTTTGGAAACAGCCTAAGTGCCCATCAGAAGATGAGTGGATTAAAAAACTGTGATACATTTATATACAATGGAATACTATGCTCGGGTAAAAAAGGAGTTCTTACCATTTGCAACAACATGCATGGAGTGGGAGAGCATTATGCTAAGTTAAATAAGCCAGGAAGTGAAAGATAAATATTACATGATCTCATTTATGGAAAATAACGAACAACATAAACTTATGAACAAAAACAGATCCAGAGACAGAGAAACATCGATCAAGACTTTAAACTTAAGGCAAGTTAGTGGAGGATGGGGGTAAAGGAGAGAGATCAACCAAAGTACTTGTATGCATGCATATAAGTCTAACCAATGGACACAGACAACAGGGGAGTAAGGGCATGAATTGGGGGGGGGATGATGGGAGGGTAATGGGGAATAAGGACACATGTATTGATAATAGCTTAATTAATAAATTAAAAATAATAATAAAAATAAAAAACACATAATGACTTCTAGGTTAGCATAATTTTTACAATTGAATAAAACTTATCTTACTTATTCTTAAAATCAAGTTTCTCAATGTTATAGTGACAACAAACAGATTTCAAAACCTTAAATTATTTTAAAGAAGAACAGAAAAATATATTTTGCCATGTTTCCATAAAATCTGGCAAGTTTGTTTAGGAGCAATTCAAAAATGTTTCTCTAAAAGGAGTCATCAAATTTATCCCACAAAAAAATATCACACTGTGAGAGCAAATAATTATAGTTCATGAACACCATGTACTTCATTTACAGATTACAGGTAATTCTATAAACATTTACAGTTGTTTATTTTGCATGTATAATCTCATATTCACAAAGATAATTTAATCATTTGTAGCTTATGTGTAGGGAAAAAATAGTATCTAATCATGCATCCAGATTTATTAAGGGTTTAATTTGCTATGGGAAAAATCAATGTCATACCAGACAAAATGCTCTTATTTAGCTTTCAGAAATATTGAAAACAAAGAAAAAAATGTTCAATGACAATTTTACTTTATATGGTGTCCATATTGATTATAGGAAAATGTAGCAGATTTTATTACATTTGAGTACTTTTCCATGAATTTTATGGTACCCATAGAAGTCTGTTCCACTTAGTCCTAAAGATTAGATTTATGAACGTGATCTATAGTTCCTCTATTTTTCATTTCATTAAGCCGTCAAAATTTGGTGGCATTTTAAGATGGCTGTGGAGTAGCCAGAAGCTCCATCTGTTCATACCCACCTCTGGACTGGACTTTCAGCTAAAGCACAGAACAATCAACTTGAAGGAACACTTGAAGTGTTTCTGATCTGAAATGTTATAAACAGGAGCACAGAGCAAAACAGGAGGAAACATAGAGAGGGTGAGAACCCTTGTGCAGGTGTGGTGGCCTGGAAAAATTCCCAGTGGCTGGAAATTTGTGTCCAGCCTGCTTGGTTTGACAGTGTGTGGGAACTGGGCATTTGACAAGTATGGAATCTGTTTGTAGCGGCGAGTTTCAGCCCTGCCCTGACATGGCTGACCTTGTAGACAGATTGGAGAGCCAAGTAGAGGTGCCAGGGAGGCATGCAGAGCGTTGTTTTCTTTTGTTTTTTTTTTTTGTTTTTTTTTGTTTTTGTTTTTTTGTGATTGTGTCTCTTTGGAAGGCTTTTGTCCAAGAGTCAGATATGTGTATGCTGGCTCTAGGGCTCCATTACAGGGATGCTCCAGGCTCACCAGCAAGTCAGCCTATGTAGCCCAAAGAAAGAAAGAAAGTGACTGCCCCCATGCTATAGTTTACAGTCATAATCCCTAAAAGGAGACTATTTTAATCACCATCACCAAGTTCCAGTTACCCACTCTGAGTTTAATTCTGCGGCAGGGGGTGGGTGGGCGGTGTGAAAAGAACATCTCAGAGTGGGACATTCTAAGTGAAAGAGTCAAGTCAGACCCAACTTCTGGGCTCCAGAGGCTGCGCAACCTGGACTACTAAGAGCTCCACAATGCCTAGCAAACTTTGAACAGGTTGCTGAGGAACAGGTGGGAAAGGCATCTGACATTGACTTGCACCAGAGAACCTCCTAGGAGGCCTGGGATCAGCACATCAAGTTGTCAGCTTCAGAAAAATTGGAGCAGTATCTAACAAGCTTCACAAACAGTATATCTAAAGAGTGATTGCAACAGGCACAAAAATCTGTTGAGGCAAATCCCCCTCCCCCATTTTTTTATTTCATTTTTCTTCTCTTTTTTCATATCTCTTATTTTCCCCTTTCTTTTTTAATCCTATTTTCCTCTAGTCTTTACTTATTTTTTCATGTTTTTCTTTTCCTATTATACTTTTATTTTTACTTTAACTTCTTCTTTTTTCTCTTCCTTCATTCATCTATTTTTCATTTTCTAATTCCCTAGTTCTTTTTTTAATTCTTCATTGTCTGAAGTAGTACATATAATATTACACATGTCTCCTTTATTCCCCACTGACATCTCCATGGCCACTCTCACCTCCCAGCACATGCTCTCACCATCATAGTGTCTATGTCCATTGATTATGCTTATATGCATGCATACAAGTCCTTTGGTTGATCTCTTACCTCTCCCCGATGGCTTCACTCTGAAGTTTGTCAATCTGATTGATGTTTTTCTGAGTCTGGATTTTTTTTGTTCATCAGTTTATGATGTACATTATATCAGCGTTTTTCAACCACTGTTCCGCGGCACGAGATGTTGCCTGGTGTGCCGTAGGTGCAGACAAGACAAGAATTTTATAATTTTTCACTATTTTGTTTACTTAATATTTCATAATAAAGTAATTATAAAATACTTTCTTTGTGTTTATTTGATTCCTATTCAAGAGAATTACTTTATATATAGTCAATATAGGCACAGAGTTAAATTTTTTAACATTTTCTAATGGTGGTGTGCCTCGTGATTTTTTTCATGAAACAAGTGTGCCTTTGCCCAAAAAAGGTTGAAAAACACTGCATTATATTACACAAATGAGAGAGATTGTGTGATATTTATCTTTCTCCAATTGGCTTATTTCACTTAACATAATACTCTCCAGGTCCATCCATGCTGTTGCAAATTTTAATAGTTCTTTCTTTTTTATAGCAGCAGAGCATTCCATTGTAAATGTACCACAGTTTTATTTTTATTTTTTGTATTTTCTTTTTTCTCCATTTTTTATTAAGGTATTATATGTGTACAAATCTTACTATTGCCCTTCCACTTCACTCCAATACATGCCCTCACCACCCAGAGTTTTGTGTCCATTGGTTATGCTTATATGCATGCATACAAGTCCATCGGTTGATCTCTTATCTCCCCCACCTCTCCCTTACCTTCCCACTGTAATTTGCATTCTGTTTGATGCTTTATTATCTCTATATCTATCTTTTTTAAAATTTTATTTTATTGTTTGAAGTATTTCATATAGTAGTACATATATCTCCATTTCCCTATTTACTTTCCCCTAGACTCCCCTACCCCCTGTCACATGCCCTCATCCCCTGCCCCCTCCTCACCAGTGTCTTGTGTCCATTGGTTGTGCTTATATGCATGCATGCAAGTCCTTTGGTTGATCTTTCTCCCCCTCTACCCAACACTCCCCAGCCTTCATGCTGTAATTTGACAGTATGTTTGATGCTTTATTGCCTCTGTACCTATCTTTTTGTTCATCAGGTTATAATGTTCTTTATTTTCCATAAATGAGTGAGAACATGTGATATTTATCTTTCTCTGGGATTTTCTATAAACACTATCATTTCATGTGCGAATAAGGACAGTTTTACTTCTTTATCAATCTTTTGTATTTCTGTGGTATCCATTGTCATATTGTCTCCTACATTTATGATTTTATTTATTTGGGAACTCTCTGTTTCTTGATGAGTCTGGCTAAGGGTACATCAATCTTATTTATTTATTTATTTATTTAATTCTATTTTTTTGTCCTAAATTGTTTATTAGGTAAGAATTTTACAAACATTACTTATATTAGCGGTAACGGTGGAGCTGGAGAGTATTGCACCTTCTCCAAGCTGTGCAGGGAGAACCACCAATAGTGTGATGGAACTTGTGGCCCTTCCCAAGGCCACAGCTCTTGTGGCCTGCAGATGTCAGCCCTCGCATCTCCCTGTGCTTGTGGACTGGTTTGCTGATCCATTGGGTGTCAGGATTTCTTCTGATAGCTTTATGAAATGGATCAATGAGGATAACCTCAAAGAATTTGTAAGTGGAATCTTCACCAACCCAGTAAGAATTCAGGACTCTCAGACCCCCACAGTGGCTTCCAGCTCTCTCTTCGGCAACAGACTGAAGACTTCGAGCAGACTTCAGCTGGTTAACACTGTGATGGATAGGCTTGTCATAAGTCGCACCCTTAGGAACTGGGCGTTTGCGGCCACCAAGGCTCACAGGAATCCGATATATGACGTAACCTTACTTGGCCTTGTAACCCAGCCTGCTCACTTTGTCGGGCCAGGTGGGGCGGGCTGGGGGGGAGGGGGCTGTGGAGAGAGCTGGCTGTACTGCCAGCAGTGCACCCTGAGAAGGAAGCGCATTACATCCGACTGCTTCTTCCTCCATAGCTCCTGGATTTACTTGTAAGCGCCCATCTTGACCTACCTGATGGCTGCGGCTAGACGGAAAGAAAAGTTATTTATTTTTTTTAAAGAACCAGCTCTTAGATTCATTGACCTTTTGTGCTGTCTTTTGTTTGTTTGTTTGTCTGTCTGCTTGTTTTGTGGGTGTACTTTTTTTTTTATTTTTTGTCTCTATGTCATTTATTGCCAATCTAACCTTTATTATCTTCTTCTTTGTACTTCCTTGGGCTTTTCTTGTTGTTCCCTTCCCAATTTGTTTATTTCTTGAGTTAGATAATTCATTAGTATATTTTCTTCTTTCTTGAAGTAGGTCTGTAATGCAATGAACTTCCCTCTCAGGACTGCTTGTACTCTGTCCCATCGCTTTTGAGTGGTTCTGTGTTCATTTTCATTTATTGCCAGAAAGGTTTTCATTTCTTCCTTGATCTCATTGGCAATACATTGTTTAATAGCATGCTATTTAGTATCCATTTTTGTGTTTTTCTTATAGTTAATTTCTAACTTCATGCTGTTGTGATCAGAGAAGATGCTTGGTATGATATGTATCTTCTTTAATTTGTATAAATTTGTTTTGTGTTCTAACTTGTGGTCTATCTTTGAAAATGTTCCATGTGCACTTGAGAATAATTTTTATTTTGTTGCTTTGTGTGAAATGTTGTGTAAATATCAGATAGATCTATCTAATATCTGTGTCATTTAGCTTCCATTTGTTTGCCTATTTATTTATTTATTTATTTACTTATTTATTTTTTCTGGAAGATCTATCCAGTGATGTCAGTGGGCTGTTAAAGTCCCCTACTATTACTTCCATCAACCTCTCCCTTAACGAATTTTAAGATATATATATATATATATATATATATATATATATATATATATATATATTTAGGTGCTTTTATATTAGTTGCATATATGTTTAGAATTGTTATATTGCTGAATAATTCTCTTTAGTAATATTTAGTGTTCTTCCTTTTTTCTTGATATGGCCTTTATTTCTAAGTCTATTTTGTCTGATATGAGTGTTGCTATCTGAGCTCTCTTTCCCCTTTCCATTTGCCTGGAATATTTTTTTCCGTTCTTTTACTTTCATTCTGTGTGTACCTTTTGTTCTAAGATGGGTCTCTTGTAGACTAAATATATTTGGATCACATTTTCTTATCCATTCAGTCACCCTATATCTTTTGTTTGGAGAATTTAATCCATTTATCTTTGAGGTTATTATTAATAGGTATTTATTTATTGACATTTTTATTTACTTTATGACTGTGATCCTCTCTCTCTCCTTTTCTTCTTCTTAAATCAGTCTCTTTAATGTTTCTTGCATTGCTTTTTAGGTGGTAATGTACTTCTTTAACTTTTTTTTTTTTTTTGGTCTGGAAAGATTTTTATTTCACTTCCATTTTAAATAATATCTTTGCTAGATACAATAGTCTGGATTCAGCTCTTTGCTTTTCATTACTTTGAATACTTCATGCCTCTCCTTTCTGGCCTGAATTATTTTTATTGAGAAGTCATGGAAATGGAAACTCTTTTGTAGATAATTTTCTGTATCTCTCTTGCTGCCTTTAAATTTATTTCTTTGTCTTTAACATTTGCCATTTTAATTATGATGTGTCTTGGTTTGGGTCTCGTTGGGTTCCTCTTATTTGGGACTCTTCTTCCAATGCCTCAGCTCTGCCTGGCTTGTTAGCACCTCCTTGTTGCACCTGAATGGGCACATATTTTCAGCCCATGCTGTCCCCCATTGCCTTAGGTGTCTGCAGGTTAGGTAAGATACAGCTGTTTTGCCAGAGGGAAAGAGGGTACTTCCCTGAAATTCACGTGGGCAGGCCTGATCCTTCTTCCTATTCCTACTTACCAGTCCTCTTTCTGCTCACCAGCATGTGTTCCTACAAGAAATAAAGAATTCCCCAGATTCAATGCTGGGTGTTTCCTGATCTTTTCTGTGAGACCCTTTCCACTAATAAGTAGGTGCTTTCTAGGCTACATGATGGTGGGATGATAGTGCTACTCTATCTATGTACTTCAGCCCCAGCCTTCCACATCTGTACCCATTCAAAAGTCTCCACAGCCTGTGCCCTCTGCAGCACCTCTCTGTCCCAGGCACTTCTGTCTCACCTACAGAACTGCAACATCTTCAGTCTCCTCTATTTCTCAGTTATAGTTAGTCCAGAGTAGGAGAGAGTACACCCACCTTCCTGGCCTTTAGCACAGTTCCTTCCCCCAAGCCTTGGTGGTGGAGCAGAGCAGCTGAGCATGAGGGTGGTAGTGGCAGCACAGTGGGGGTGTCCTCACAGTAGTGGTAGTGGTGGTAAGTCCAAAGTAGAAACAAGAGTCCTGTTGGGTCAGTGCAGTCATGAGGGTCCAGATGGTGTCCACTGCAGGCACACAGGGTTCCACTTATGTTCGTGTCAGGTGCTCAGGGTTCTGGTTGGGATGGGTGTGAGTTTGGGCCTTGGCTGTAGCAAGTCCAGGTGGTGCCAAGGTTGGATGCCTTGCTGCTGCTGATCCCTGAAGCCTCCTCCCAAATAGGACATGATTTCCAAGCTGGAGCTGCACCTGGGGAGTGGTTGTGGAAGTAGTAGTGGCTCCTGGGCCAGGAGAGCCTAACCACTCACCTTTCCAGAACTCGTGCATGATATCTGGCTCACACACAGACACACACACACACACACACACACACACACTCACACACTCACACACTCACCCTCTCACTCCAGTTCTGCCAACCCCCAATGGCATAAAAGTACAAACCAAAAACCATAACCATAGAAAGACTTTAAACAGTGTGGGGACATATTAACAAAACCCACACTGGCCAGTGTGGCTCAGTGTTGAAGTCTATTACTCTGCTGGGTCTTTGAGAGAGTGACTGTTCTTTCATCATACATGTGTGGAGCTATTGCTCCTCTGGGTCCTATTTCAGGTTTATCTAGCAGTGGAAGTAGTTGCAGAGGTAATCTTCCTATGGATAATCCTGAGTTCCCTGGATTCAGGGCATTAAAATGATTCAGCTTCTCATTTTCCTTTTATTCCTGTGTCTTGCTTTCATGGAGGGTTTGGAAAGCCAATTTCCTTCTCTGAATCATTAGTTTGTTTCCTTTCCTTGCCAAATCCTTATTTGTAAAGAAACAAATGTCTGGGCATAGAGATTTTGTCCCATTTCCCTGACTGTTGTTAAAACAATTCCAACTGTATGATGGTGCAGTAATTTGGAAAACTGTTTAGGGGCCACTTCCCCAACCAAGTCTAAAGTATACATAGGCCAACAAAGCAATGTTACAATAGGAAACCAAATCCTTCTTTATAGTTGTTGGATCATAATTATATATGGACCAAACTTCTAAAATTTGGACCAGTGAGCTAATTTCAGGAATCAAAACAGAACAACCCCCAATGGCACAAAAGTACAAACCCAAAACCATAACCATAGAAAGTCTCCAGACAGTGAGGGAACAGATTAACAAAACCTAGACCCACCCTGGCCAGTGTGGCTCAGTTGATTGGTGCATCATACCATACACGGAGGGGTGGCATATTTGATTTCTGGTCAGAGTACATTCCAAAATTGTAGGGCAAGTACAGGAAGCAATAATATATGTTTCTCTCATGTTGATGCTTCTCTCTTTCTCCCTCTCTCTCTAAAAAAAAAAAAAATACAGTAAAAAACATATCCTCAGACAAACAAAGATTAAAAAAATAACAACTGAGATCCATAATTCCATTAATCCAAATAAGTGATCACAAGCAAGTTCTGGTGTTTCAGGAATGCCAGCTGAATGCAGTCCTGACCAGATCAAATTGGCATGAAACTCAAGTGGCATGAAGTTCAAATAGCACGAAGCCCAAGTAGCATGTAACACAAGCAGGAAGGATAGCCTGCTAACCAGTACTATAAATGGTCTTAACCAGACAAAAATGGCACAGAGACCAAGTGGCACAAAGATCAAGAAGCAAGGATAGAGGGCCCCTATTGTGCACACCGGTTTGGCTTATCCTGTTTTGGAGTCTGTCTGCACCACAGAGACCCATTTCTTTTCACCAGCCAAGTATTTCAGGCTGGTGAAGTCTTGAAAGGATTACAGAAAAATTTCCTAAGAAAAGTTATTTGCAACTTCTGGGAAGTTCTTATAGTCCCACTTTCAGGATGGATCTGCCATAGGCAGCTGGGACCCCAGTCCAGGCACTCCAAGACCTACTGAGCTCTACACTGTTCCATATGGGTATCCCCAAAACGGTAATAAAATATACATATTTAGCTGCCTGATACAAAGAAAGCCAAACTTGTGAGGCAGTGTTGGCATAAAAGGAAAGAGGTTTTATTAAGATGTCATGAAACCTGGAAAAATGGTGGATTCCTGACTCAAAGACTATCTCCCCTTTCTGCTCAAACCATTGATTCTTATAGGAACAGAAAGTGGAGGTCTTATTTTCTATCCAATTACCTTGCTTACTTTTGGTGTGCTTAGGTTCTGTACACTCATCTTTCTAGCTTTCCACCTTCTGGGGTCTAATCTATTTATATTTTTTAGCTTTTGCATGCTCATTGTAAGAATATTCCCCAGCACCATCTTGGCCAATGAGGGAGAATCCCCAGTGCACCAATTCACTGTCTATGACAGTGGTCAGCAAACTCGTTAGTCAACATAGCCAAATATAAACAGTACAATAATTAAAATTTCTTTTGAGAGCCAAATTTTTAACACTTAAACTTCTTCTAACGCCACTTCTTCAAAATAGACTCGCCCAGGCCATTGTATTTTGTGGAAGAGCCACACTAAAGAGGCCAAAGAGCTGAATGCGGCTCACAAGCCACAGTTTACCAACCATTATGATAACAGTTGCATCTCTATCTCATGATACTTGCTGCTGAACAGTAGTGACACATCTACCTTTTTTTCCCTTCCAACTCAGGAGGCAGTGGCTTCCAGCTGTTGTTAATCCCCAGGATAACTTGCTGTCACTTGTTTGATTTCTCAGGTTCTTTCCTCAAGTATAAAATCATTTATCAGTATTAATTTCCTTTTATTTTAAATATTCAGATTTATTTGTTTTTCTAATTGGAAACTGAGTAAGTCCACTCTATAATACTATAACACAGAACATTTTCTTATAACTTTGGTAAAAGCTATTATTCTTATAGTGAGGACAATATTCTGTGTAAAAGTACAAGTTCTGCTCTGTAGGCTCATTGTCTTTACTGATTTTTTTGGGGGGGTTACTTTAAAATATTATTTGTATTAGTTATACTTTTGTGTTTATAAAATAAATAGTATATACATGTGATATATATTTCAATTAGGTCAAATAGATATGTGGTTAAAAAATATAGCAAAACCTTTCTCCCAAATTTCCAACTTATCTATTCCTCCTCCAGTAGTGTTGTACATTGTCCTCAGTTACTTGAATTTTCTTCTAGAGAATAAACACACACACACACACACACACACACACACACACACACACTGATTTATAATGCACACTCCTTTGTACCTTCTTTTATTTTTATTTCACATTATATCAGAACATTTTTCTTTATCATTGCATTAAAAGCTGCATCATTTTTTCATATATAGTGCTATATTATATTATACTAGATGATCAGTGCACAAAATTCGTACATAGTGGGTGTTCCTCAGCCCAGTCTGCACCCTCTCCAATCTGGGATCCCTCTCACAATTCAGGACTGCTGGCTTCCAACTGCTCGCCTGCCTGCCTTCATGATTGCCCCTAATTGTATCTGCCTACCAGGCTGATCATCCCCTAACCACTCCCCTGCCAGCCCGATTTATGCCTAACTGCTCCTCTGCCAGCCTGTTTGCCCCTCATTAGCCTTCCCTGCAGGCCTGGTCTCCCCCAACTGCTCTCCCATGCAGGCCTGGGTCCCCTAACTTCCCTCCTCTGCCGACTTGGTCACCAAGGGTACAAGGTACAATTTTAGGTAATGGTGGTAACACAAATCTGGGAAAGGCAGAGTGATGGTTAATTTGCATATTACCCTTTTATTAGATAGGATTTTACTTTTACAATAAATGGTGGACATTTAGGTTGTTTTCAGTATTTTGCCACTGCTTACAATGCTGCAGGTAATATTCTTCATTATTAAACAAGTTGCACCATTGGATGAAAAGAGACAATATCTCTGAATTATCACTTGGAAAAGTGCTCTCACCCTAAACTTTCCAAAACTCCTTTCACAATTAAGGATTCAATTGTGACATGAGTGAGAAGTAAACTTTTATTTTTTCTTTAATCTTTATTGCTAAGAGTATTATAATGTTTTCCTTCCTCCCACCCATACTCACCTCCACAGGGTTCCTATCGCCTCCCTGCCAGGCCTTTACCACCTTATTGTCTGTGTCCATGGGTAATTTGTAAATGCATATAAGATTTTTGGTTTCTCTCTTTCCACTCCCCCCCTTTCCTCTAAAATTCATAATTGCGTGCTTCTGGTTCTATTTTATTCATCAGTTCATTGTATTCATTAGATTCCTTCTTCACTTTAATTTTTAGATTCAATTATTGATATATATGTATTTATTACCATTCTATTGTTCATATTTCTTCTCCTCTCTTCCTCTTCCTCCTCTTCCTCACCTTTTTTCTCCTCCTTCCTCTTTAAATATACTCTTTAACATTTCATATAATACTGTTTTTTGTGTCTGATTAATTCCTTTAGCTTTTCTTGTCTGTGAAGCTTTTTATCTGACCTTCAATTCTAAATGAAAGCTTTTCTGGGTAGAGTAATCTTTGTTATAGGTCTTTGTATTCATCATTTTGAATATTTCTTGCTACTCCATCTGGCCTGCAAAGTTTCTGTTGAGAAACCAGCTGATAGTCATTGAGTACTCCTTGGTAGGTAACTAACTGCTTTTCTCTAGTTGCTTTTAAAATTTCCTCTTTGTCTTTACTCCTTGTCATTTTAATTAGGATGTGTCCTCGTGTAGGCCTCTTTGGATTACTCTTATTTGGCATTCTCAGCACTTCCCAAACTTGTAAGTCTATTTCTTTCACAATTAAGGGGAAGTTTTCTGTCATTATTTCTTGAAATAGGTTTTCAATATCTTGCTTTCTCTTCTCTTTCTGACTTTCCCATAATGTGAGTGTTTGTACCCTTGCAGTTGTCCCAGACGCTCCTTACACTATCCTCATATTTCTGGATTATTTCTTTCTTTTTCTCTCTTGATTAGTTGTTTTATTTTGCTTCCTCCTATTCCAACTCATTTATTTGATTCTTGGAATTCTCTACTGTTGAACCACTGTACATTATTCTTTATTTCAGTTATTGTATTCTTAATTTCTGACTGTCGTTTTTCATATCTTTGAAATTCTCACTAAGATAATTGAAAGTCTTACTAAGGCTATTGAAGCTCTCATTAAATCCATTTGAAGCTCCCATTTAGATCCTTGAGTAACTTTGTAACCATTATTTTGAGCTATGTATGCAGTAGTTTGCCTACTCCCATTTCATTTCGTTATTTTCTGGGATTTCTTCTGTTCTTTTATTTGTGACATGTTTCTTGGTTTCCACATTTTTTTCACTGCTTCCCTTTGTGTGTTTCTATGTATTAGTTATGCCTGCTATGTCTCTCAGAATTGACAAAGTGGCATTGGATAGTAGGTATTGTGTAGAACCCAGTCACTCAGCCTCCCCAGTCACCTGGGCTTAGTACTCCAGGTATGCCCCTGTGTGATGTGTGCACAGTCTTTATGTAGTTGAGCCTTGGTTGCTACTGGTATCACTGGGAGGAATTGACCTCCAGGCCAATTGTTTGTAAGGACCAGCTCCCACGTGAAGAGCTGCTATGCAAAAAAACAACAACACTCTTATGAAGCAGGGCTTGCTTTAATGGGGCTTTGGTCATCACTGAGCCTCCCCCTTGAGTGTGTCACTTATAGATATGCAGAGTTGTAATCTGGTGTGGTCTGAAGCTGTCCACCATGTGCATTGGCTCTGGGGTCTCCCAGAAGTGCAAATATATCCCCTGCCTGGGGTTAGCCTGGAGGAGCTACAGAGTGATCTTCAGATTACTGATACTTTTATTGGACTTGGAAATATGCAGGTGATAGAAAGCTGTGAATCAAGGAAGACTGGTGCTAGTGCTGAGTCTTAGGCCTCTTTATGATAAGTATGGGACACACTGACACCAACTTCTACCTGTTTGAGAAATTTAGGAAAGTCTGAAGCCTAAGCTAGAACAAGCTATTCATATGGAAAACTTGTTTCAAACAGTTTGGGTGAGGCTTCAAATTGGATGGGGCATAGTCTAATGATATCACTAAGAGGGAGTGAACAGCGTGAGTCAAACTGATGGAAACTCAGATATGGCTGCCACTCAGCTCTGTGACTGGGAAGTCCCACTACAGAGAAATGATCTGTACAAGTACCCCATCTCAGAGAAAGCTGTCCCTCAATTCCTGCCCTGATACCATACAATGTAGTTCCTCCTCATATATTCCTGGATCCTTCAATTACCCTCCCCAGCACTAGAATTCAGAGGGAGTGGGACCATGCAAGTTTGTGTACTGGCCCTTTAAGAGGAACTTCCTGGGACTACAATAGCCTTCATGTAACTCAACCACAATTCCCACTGTTTTTTATAGTATGAAGTTAGGGGGACATCTCGTCCCACCCCCACCAAAGAATCCTGGACTAGGGGTCTGGTGTAGGGCTGAAACCCCTTGCTTCTCATGGGAGGTCTCTGCAGCCTAAATATCCCTGCCAATTAAACACACACACACACACACACACACACACACACACCATATGTGGGTGATGGACCAGCCCGTTCCGTGCTTCTGCCCTTGCTACCAATCTCATACTTCTTTTTTTACTTCTCTAGTTGTAGGAATTCCATTCAGTCAGATTTCTAGCAGTTCTGAAAGATGGTTGTTCTGTATTTTACTTATAATTTTGATGTGATTTTTGAAGTCTGCAAGTACTAGCATTTACTTATACCCACTATCTTGGTTCTCCTTCAAGAAGTAAAGTTTTCTTAATCCACTATATTTCCTGGGATAGTATGCAACTATAAGCAATTACCCCAACTGATATGTCAAGTGAAAGCAGTGAATATATCCTAATGCAAGTTTGGTAAGGAACTGTGATCCTCAGAGATAGAGAAGGTTCAGTTCACAAAAGGAATAGAAAGAGCACTTGAGAAAAAGTTGAACTAGAAAAGAGATAATGTATTATGACCATGGTCTTTGAATATTGAAGATCAAGGTTGAGTAGCATTTCTAGCATTTACCAACTGTGTGACCATGGGCAAGTTACTTTAACTCTATAGACCTCAATTTTTCCATCTCGAATTTTAACATAAAACCTACAAAGTGAAATTTTTTAAGAATGAAATTCATCTTCATAAACAATAGATATAATCTGTAGGAAAATAATAATTAGTGTCTTTAGATGTTATGGATGATAGCCTGAGGAAAAAATTAGACAGTATAGTAGAAAATTAGACAGTATGGCAGATAAATAATATCAATTAGGGCCACTAGTTCCATTGGGGGGGTTGGAGAAATAAGTTGGGAAGAACTGGTTTGATAAATGGGAACACTGAAAAGGCAACAACTTTACAAATGAGTGTAAGAACAATACACAGAGTCCAGATTATATTTCAAATATTGGTTTGGCAGTGTGGGACACTGTAGAATCTTCTCATGCTGGAAAGCTTGGGGATAAGGCCAGGGAAAGAGAAGTTGAGATGTTGATTAATACTTTAAAAAGAAGTTTGTGTTTATATTGCATAGGCCGTTATCTTTATTATAACCAAAGACCAACCAGCCAGCCAAAAAACTAAAAACACACACAAAATAACAATAACAAAACATTCAAAGGCAGAGTATCTATTAGAAAAAAATGAGAATTTTGGTCACTTGAATCTTGTGAATAGATCATTGATTCTGCATATATAATATTTAGAAATAGAGACATTTGTATTAGTATTTGGAAACATTGTAGAGGTAATGTTATATTTTGGGTTAAAATATAAAATTTTATCCTTTCCACTCCACTTTCTCCAACAATGTCAAATTTTAATCACATTAATTAAATTAATTAGGTATTTTAATGTTCTATTCTTTTGAAAATTCCATGTGCTCTTAGAAGAAGTAAGAAGGCCATCACAGAGGTGAGTAGAAATACTCTAAGTTGAAGTTATTTCCCTTCCTCCCTCACCTTACTTTTCTCAGCATGTCTCTCAGTTTCCCTTCCTTTGATTGCTGAAGCAGTTGTTTTCCCCATTCTGTGTTCTTTTTTGGTATGAAAACATAAATGCTGAATTATGCCAACTTAGGTAACCCTGAGGATAATTTTTTAAGCAGCAGGAAACGGGGCTATCTGGCTGCGCAGATAATGATATCAGCTGCTTTCTTCTAAAACAACAGGTGTTTTGGCATAAAAATGTACATCATCATACTGAGATGGTGACATCAGTTCATACTTCAGCTTAATTATGAACTACCTCCATTAATCCTCAAATAATTAAACATTTTTAGTGTGCCTCAAGGTGAAATGTGAAGTTAAAGGTGCCTGGCTATTTATTACCGGGGTTTGAAAATGTATTTTCTCCACAGTGCCTTTCTTTGCACACCAACAGAATAAAATTTAAAGGGTATTTAAAAAATCATATTTTGCTTCTATCAGAGAAACATAAAGGTTAAGATAATTAATAAACTACAATATTTATCTGCTTTTTATTTTATTATTTTTTAGACATGAAGGGGAGAGAGAGAGAGAGAGAGAGAGAGAGAGAGAGAGAGAGAGAGAGAGAGAGAGAGAGAGAAACCTCCTTTACATGCCTTTATGGGGATTGGGGGATTGCACCACAACCTGAGTATGTGTCCTGAGAGGGTATCAAACATGCCACCTTTTGGTGCACATGATGACACTCCAACCAATTGTGCCACACTGGCCAGGACTTTTCTGTTTTTATAAGCTTAAATCACCACAAGAAATGTTAATAGTTATGTAGGATATGTGTGTGTGTATATATATATATATGTATATATATATATATATATATATATGATTAAGATTTAATAGCAACAGGATTTTAATTAAAAATATTAAACATTTGAAGGCCTCTCATTAATATTTAAATTTTGTATTTACAGTCCTAACCGGTTTGGTTCAGTGGATAGAATATCAGCCTGTGGACTGAAAGGTCCCAGGTTCGATTCTGGTCAAGACCATGTACCTTGTTTGCAGGTACATCCCCAACAGGAGGTGTGCAGGAGGCACCTGAAGGATGTTTCTCTCCCATCAATGTTTCTAACTCTTTATCCCTTTCCCTTTCTCTCTGTAAAAAAAATCAATAAAATATATTTTTAAATTATTAAATTTTGTATTTCCAATAGTATATCCTAAATACTTGCATTGATATTTCATTAAAAATGGATATTCAACTTAGTAGACTGTGATATGTATTAATAACACGTAGGTTTATCAATACTTTTGCTAAAAATAAAACATTTTATGAAAGATATTTGATTTATTGCCTAAATTTTCAATATTTAGACTTTTCATTGAAAAATTTTAATCATATTATTTATATCATCAAACACAAATAAGAATTACAAATTTTAATGCCTTTCTTGGTTCAATACTGAAATATAACAAGATTACTGTGCCCTTCCTTTAACTTTAAAATAGAGCTGACCTCTTTAAAACTGTTGCTACTTTTATGAGACAGATGTGTTTTCTAAGCAAATTAATTATATAAAATATATCCAAGGGCATAGCCATTTAAGACTCAATAAATTTTGCATTTGTCATTTGCTATTGGGTAACATTTAAGCTGACATCTTTGACATGCATACAAGTGCTCTAAAACTTAGAATTACATTAGCAATTTAGCAGAGGTGATTGGTTCAATGAGAGAACAGTGGTTTATAAAATTATTATCATACAAGTCAATATTCACACAGACTTTAGTTATTCATTATACCTTATTAAAAAGTCCACTATTCCTAGGTTGCATTACAATTGTTATAAAAATTATGTGAGATCCCAGCAGTGTACCATTATCACCATTATTTGTTTATCATGAAGATTTACAAAGTTCTTTGGGGATTATTTTTTCCATTTAAAAATTGTAGCCAGTTAACAAGATTTATTCTATTGGTAGACACATAATGATATATCCATACAAGAAGAAAGAATTCTTCTTTACGAGTACAATTCAGGCTTGAAATATTCAGTGGCTTTAGCTGGAACATTTGGGTGACCATATGGAGCTCTCTGTGGCACCACAGGACCATGCAGCAATGGAATCTGATCACTGTCTCCCCAGTGACAGCTGGGCCTTTACACCATCAGAAAATTTTTAGACTTCTAATTTGTCATAACTATCTCCTTTGGAAAGAAAATATGTTATGTAGCCAAATACAAAAATTCTTAGTACCCAGGACTATAAACTGTTAATTTCTTAACTTCACTTTGTGATTCACTGATACAACTCTTACATCAAAAACAAATGGAGTCTTGTTTAGTTAGAATCAGCCAATTGCTCCACCCATTCAAAAAGCCATTTTCAGGAAACTATATCCAGAGAAAGATTTTGTCATGGAGCTTAGCATTTTAAATACATTTTACTTCCAATTGCTCAAAAAGTCAGTGATGCAGCTAAGAAGTTTCATCTGAGTTCTATTGGCCCTTTTTGGTCTATTTAAGTCAAATGATTATTCATTTTAATACTTGAATATTATGCTATGGTTCCCAGTCCTTGTTTATTTCTACATAGTGAGGCTGAAACTTTTTCTGATGTGATTATTTTACCTATCAACAACTCTTAGGCTTATTAAATATCCCTTCAGCCACCCAAGGATAGAGAGCTGTTTTGCTACTCTTCCTTTCTGATTCATTACTTAGAATTTCTGCTTGGGAATCCCTTCATAACCATTCCCATCATAGAGAAAGCCTTTAGGAAGTAATTTGTATTTTTCCTGAACCCTATTGTCATTGAAGACGCAACTTTAAGAAGTGACTTCAACTTTCACTACTACTGGTTAAATATTTTTGTTTGGTAGCTTTTGGATCCCATTATTCATTAAAAAAAATTACTTGCCCAAGCCAGTTAGATTCAGTGGCGAGAGAGTCGGCCTGTGGACCAAATGGTGCCAGGTTTGATTCTGGTCAAGAGCACACACCTCAATTGCAAGCTCCTCCCTGGCCCAGGCCCTCGTCAGGACTTGTGCAGGAGGCAACCAACCAATATGTTTCTCTCACATTGAGATTTCTTTCTGTCTTTTCACCTCTCTTCCACTTTCCATAAAAATCAATGGAAAAATATCCTTGAGTGAGGATTAACCAAAAAAATAAAAATTAATAAGTAAAGAATTACTTGCTGTATTTAATTTTCTAAATTGATTCCCTAACACAGTATTTAAATTAATGTAATGAAAAAAAGTCTTTGTGGTGGTTTTCATTCATCCTCTTATTTATCTGTCTTCACATTAGCTATACAATAATTATTACTGTACTTTAAATTCATCACCAGGTGCTCTATTTCCTTTGTAACCCAAAAGTACAAAATTAATTCAAGATAATTTCAAAGTATAGTTTATACAACAATAATAGCTAACATCTACTCAGCACTTACAATTTGTCTGACATCAGTCTAAAAAATAGATCCAGACACATAGAATCATTGAACACACTGTCAAACCTCAGAGGGAAGTTATAGGAGGGTGGGTTGGGGGGGTAGGAGATCAACTAAATAACTCATATACATATAAGCATAAACAATGGTCACAGACAATGGGGGGCGGGGGGGCAGTGTGGGACAGGGAGGAAAGGGAATGTATGTAATACTTTTAACAACAAAGAATTTATTAAAAAAATAAACAAATACTTAAAATAATGGACTCATTTATACTCTACAACATTCCTCTGATATTGACACAATTTTTATTCTTACTTTAGATGTGAGAAAGCCAAGGTAATATTTTATTAAGGTCATACAACTTAGAAGTATTAGATTTAGGATTTCTATCCAGGTTGTCTAGTCTTAGAACCAATGCTATTAACCACTACACCATTCTCCCTCTCAATCTAGGAATGTGGAGAATTAGCTTGGCATAGAAATTAACAGTAAACAAAAAAACTTTACTTTGAATTCTATCTATTAGTTTTGCCACCTTGAACTAGCTCTGTGACATTGACAATGATATTTGCTTGGGCCTCTGTTACCTCCTTTTTAAGGTAATAATTGCAGCAATAAAATTATAAGGTATAGGAGCTCCAGTAGCACAATCAGTTAGCCCATGGTACTTATAAAATTATAAGGTATAGGTTCTTTAAAAACTAGAGGCCCTTTGCATGAGATTCGTGCAATAGGCCTTCCTTCTCCTGGGTTCCAGCACTGGTTTTTCTCTGGCAGCTGGGTCCCATTCCTTCACTTTTGCCACAGTGGAGAAGCCAAGCATCTTCAGTCTTCACTCAGCAATAATCTACAGTCTTTGCTCTGGGCCAATGTATGCAAATTAACCCACCATTAATTGTTGGGGTAATTTGCATACTCACTCCTGATTGGCTGGTAGCTGTTGTGGTGGTATGGCCAATTTGCATATTTCTTTTATTAGTGTAGATGATGATGGTTCACAGCTATTCATGTACATACAGGCTATTTTATAGACACTACTTATTATGATATTATTTTTTAAATTTTTTCACATTGCTGGTACTACTGTCCATATACAACTTTTTAAAAATACATCCAGCACAGCATTTTCTATTATTTATTCTTCAGTACTCTTCTATCATCTACATAAAAATCAATGCCAAGCAAAATATTGCTTTTAATGTCACGCATCTAATATTCTCACATCCCAAACCAATTATTCTAATTTTTCAATGTCAATCTTATTTCTCTGACCTTATCCAATTTTTTCTTCATGCCAATTATTACAGCCTATTGCATACATTAGCCATTCTCTACTTCCCTTCCTCAAGTGAATATTACATTCTGTCCATGGAGTAAATCAGGGTTGAAGGAGGGATCTCCTCTCACTTTCCAACTTTGCTTTTAAGTTGTACTCTAGACATTCTATGTAGTTTTTCCACTTACACAAAATGCCCAGCTTTTCCCCTTTACTTAATTCTTCCAGAATGTCCACTATTAACTGACTATGGATTTTAAGCATGTCTACAAAATGCCTATACCTTAATACCTAGGGTAGTATTTGACAAAATAACAAGTAGGGACAATAGGTTAACCACGTAGACATGTGGAAAATGCCATCACATTTTATCCTTTGCAAACCTCATGACGTGTTTCCTTGAAACGTATCTCCTTAAGTCTTAGATAATATCCAAATAAAGACAATAACAAAGTTATATTTATAATGGACATGATGTATTGTAATTATCTTGAGTACATCCAAAAATAAACTAACCCTTTCCTTAGAAGGGAATGAAAAAATTTTGGGTGATGTCCACTTACTTCATTGGATATCCTGAAGCTTAAATACTGTGGGGTAAATTGAACTGTTGTTAATGCATTCTACATCCTATCTAATAATAGAGTAATATTCAAATTAACAATCACTGTGCAACAAAAATGGTGGCCCCCATAGACACAAAATGGTAGTGCCCAGTCATCTCAGGCCTGCCAGAGACACTTAGTCCCGAGGGAAGGCTGCCGATGAGAGCCAGCAGAGTGGCCCAGACTGAAGGCCTGGGAGATGACTGTGCCCTGGCTGATCTGCTACTAGCCTCGGCCTGTGCACCCCTGGCACATTCTGCTCCCAGCTGCAGCCCTGACCATCTGCCTTGAGGCTCCCACGACCCATCCCCATGTGATCCACTTCCAGCCCCAGCCCAGACTCTGGGCCTGCAAGGTGCCCTCACCTCCAGAAGATCCACTTCCAGCCCCGACCCCAGGCCATGAGCCTGCAAGGCAGCCACACCCTCAGGCGGTGCGATTCACTCCCAGCAATGACTTGGGTGGTAGGCCTATTGGCTGGGAGGTGTCCGTGCCCCTCTCCATGTGTTTTGTTTACAGCTGAGGCCAGGACTGTGGATCTGGGAGGCAGCCACAGCCCTCTCCGCATGCTCTGCTTTCAGCTGCCACCAGGGCTGAGGCCTTTCAGCTATGAGGTGACCATGAACCTCTGGGCTTGTCCAAGGCTGTAGACCTGGGAGGCATTTGCACCGAGCCCCCTTCCCTTCCACAGATCAGCTCCCAGCTGCAGTTGGGGGTGTAGGCCTGGGAGGGAGCCACACTCCCCAGAGTGATCCTCTCCCAGTAGAAGTCTGGGGTGTCAGCCTCCAAAGGGTCTGCTCCCCCATGGAGTGATCCTCCCCACAACTATAGCCTCAGAACTTCCCTTGCCCACAGCCAAGTGATTGGAGATGGGGGGGGGGGATATCTGGGTGATGTTGCCCAGCAAACCTCTCCCATTGGGTAGAAACTTCTGACCAGATTAGGGAGGTAAATGGGTTTTGTTTAAAATCTTTAGAAACTACAAATGAAATGTCTGAGGTAGGGTTTCACATCAGAAGTAACTTATAACTAATTTGTGAAGGCAAAAGGGGACATTGCAGTTACATTACTGGAGAGTACCCAAAGGTCTGGAGGTTAGCTCTGCAATGGCAGTGGCGGGTGCTCCACACCTTAGGCAGGGCTTGAACCACCCTGGAAGGCCTTATCCCCTACAGTTTTCACCAAGGCAGGGAGATTTTTTTAGACATGAATAAGAAGCACCCATGCACAAGTCCTGAAGTTGCTGGGGCCTGCAGAAATGACAAACAAACTGGGAAAAGAGCAAAACCAGAAACACCACTGATCCCAAGAAGATCATATTTTTCTTCAGATGATGGTGTGCTTCCCTATTCTTTGTTTCCTGGAAGCATGACAGATTCACGTACTGATGATTCTACCACAGGAAAAGTTAAGAAAAAGAGAAGACAGAAAAGGAATAAAAGGAGAAAAGAAAGAAAGGACAAAAGATGAAACATCAAGAAAAAGAAAGAGAAGGAAGAAACAACCACAAGATATCACCTTTCCAAGGTCTCATGAAATTCCTGTTTAAGGAGTTTATTTTACGAATCTTTTAGTTTGGGTTTACAGTTTTACTGGTTTGTCAAGACCATGGTAGGTACACTGCCCAATGTGTTAAAGAAAAAAAAAACCCTATGTAATAAAGAGGGAATATGCAGGGGAGGACATTTGGGGGTGACTGGGCTGTCAGGGGAGGGCAGTTGGGGATGATCAGGCAGGCAGGGGAACAATTAGGCAGGCTGGAAGCAAAGTGGTTAGGGGCAATCAGGCAGTCAGGCAAGCAGTTGGGAGCCAGCAGTCCCAGATTATGAAAGGTATGTCCCACAGGGATTGGGCCTAAACAGGCAATAGGACATCTTCCAAGGGGCCCCAGATTGCAAAGGGTGCAGGTTGGGTTGAGGAACACACACCCCCATGCAAGAATTTTGTGCACTGGACCTCTAGTATCTTTATAATCTAACTAGAGGCCCGGTGCACAAAATTCTTGCACCGAGGGGGTGTCCCTCAGCCCAGTCTGCATCTTCTCCAATCTGGGACTCTTCAAGGGATGTCTGACTGCCCATTTAGGCCCGATACCTGTAGGATCAAACATCCCTCTCACAGTGCAGGACAGCAGGCTCCCAACTGCTTGCCTACTTACCTTCCTGATTGTCTCTAACTGCTTCTGTCTGGCAGCCTGATCATCCCTAACAACTCCCCTGCCAGCTTGATTGATGCCTAACTGCTCCCCTACCAGCCTGATTGCCTCTAACTGCCCTCCCCTGCAGGCCATATTGTGGTGGCCATCTTGTGTCCACATGGGGACAGCCATCTTGTATTTTGGAGTGATTGTCAATTTGCATATTACTCTTTTATTAGATAGGATAGAGGTCTAGTGCAATGGTGGGGGCCAGCTGGTTTTCCCTGAAGGGTGTTCTGGATCAGGGTGGGCATGGGGTAGCCTGAGCAAGGGGCCTGTGGTGGTTTTCAGACCGGCCACTCCCTCCACCCAGGTGACCCAAGCAGAGGCCCTAGAGTATATGGGGTTTATTTACCTTCTATAATTGAAACTTTGTAGCCTTGAGTATAGGCCTGGGCTGGCCAGGGCAGCAGAGAAGCTTGGCTTCCTCCATTGCTGGGGAAACCCATGCCTTTTGCTTGCTGCAGCCATCTTGATTGGGTTAATTTGCATACTCACTCCTGATTGGCTGGGGAGGTGTAGTAGAGTTATGGTCAATTTGCATATTACTATTTTATTAGGATAATAGAAGAAAGGAAACAAAAATTTTTGGTTGATCTACAGGGAGGGGCTAAAATAAGTTTATAGTTGTATGGGAAATAATACAACAATAAATAGTAATGACAAGAATGAATTCTGTTTTGTATACACACAATTGTAAGCCTATATATACAGCCCAGTATTCATAAACAAATAAGAAAGAAATGTTTATGATGATTATAATCTTTGTTTCTACAGTGGTCATGTGACCACACCTGGTATTTGTAATTGCCTTCTGCCACTACTCATTCCATATTTCCTTTGCCCTTAGCTGGTCATCATTTTTCACTTAGTGGCATGATTCAAAACTTTCTGAAGGGTTTTCACCATTAGCAGTCCTGCCTGAATTGGGTTGTTACAGTTTTTAATTTACTATAATCACAGGATTTGATAATACAAAGAGATGTCTTTAGTGATCTCCTGAAATCCAAACATACTCTTCCTTAATACCATTGTGTAGTAGCAAACCAAGTTACCCTGCACCATAGCCAAAACAGTAACCCACTACCTTGCCTATTGATTCATATACATGAGGAGCCCAAAGTGGTTTTTTCACAGCCTCAATTTTCAATTCATTGGAATCACTCTTATGCCTACTGATAGAAGCAGTTTTTATTTTAAAACCAAGACCTCTAGACCAGCAGAGTATAAGATTGTGAAGAAAATAAACAAACATTTTACCCTTGGATCACTATAGCTAGTAGTAAGTGATGCCACTACCATTTCTACTCTTTGATCTTGCTCCTCTATATCCTGATTATGAGAGAAAGATCATTATACTTTGAATGCTAATCAAGAGTATACAAAGCATTCTGGAGCTTGTCCAAGTCTGCAAGATATTGTCACCTATCTGGCATTGTAATTGAGTCTTCAAAAACCTATTCCACTACTCTGGATAGCCAGCTGTTTCAGGATAATAGGGAACATAGTAAGTCTAGAGAACTCCATTAGCATGGGCATATTACTGTGCTACTTAATTTTCTGTGAAGAAAGTTTCATAATCAGAAGCGAAGGCATGTGAAATAAGATGATAATGGATAAAGCATTCTGTAAGTCCATGAATAATTTTTGGCAGAAGACTCATGCTCATAGAAGGAAAATTAATATTAAGAGTAATTGTGTATTTGAATAAGAACAAAGTGCTACCTCTTCCATGATGGGTGTGGTGTAATGTAATCAACCTATCATTAGGTAGCTGACTAATCTCTCCAGCGAATGATGTCATATCATGGACTCAGTGTTGGTCTCTGATGCTGGCTGAGTGAGCATGCAGTGGGTATAGCCAGGTCATCTTTGGTGAGTGGAATTTTATATTGCTGAGACTATGGATAATCTCCATCTCTGCAACCATGGCCACTTTGTTCACGAGCCCATTGGGCAATTAGAAGAGAAGTTGTGGAAAGACACATTAATATTCACAGAGTATGTCATTTTATATAATTGATTATTATAATCCTCTTCTGCTGTCACCCTTTGTTAGGCATTAACATAGATGCAAGTATATTCATTCTTTGACCATTCCAAGAAATCTGTTGACATATCTCTCTCCTAAATATTTTTGCTGCCAAATTTCAAATTGGTTTCCTTCTCAAGTCCCTTATTATTCCTGCAAAATATTGGCTAAATGCCATAAACCATATTGACTCTTACCACACTTAAACAATAAAATTTTATTATCTTTCAGTTCTGTAGGTCAAAAGTCTGACACTGTTTCTATAGGCTAAAATAAAGATTTTAAATCAAGATTGTAATCTTTTGGTAGGATATGCTTCCTTGCCTTTTCCAGGTTCTAGAAGTTTATCATGCTTTGAAATTTGTAGATCCCTTCTTCTATATTCAAAGCTAACAGAGGTGAATTAAATCCTTCTCATAACCCCCACCTGACATCATTCTGATCTCTTCCATAGTCAAATATCCATCTGTCACTCTTTTCTTTCTTTTTCCTTATTTTAATGACCCTTGTGACAATTCAAGATAATCTCTTCATCTCAAAAGTTCTTAATGTAATCACATTTGCAAAGTCCCCTTTGCTATATAAGGTACCATATTCACAGCTTCCAGAGATTATGATGTGAACATCTTTGGATAACTATTATTTTGATTATCATAGCTAATATTTGACTATCACAGAATCTTTGTACTCCAAAGATCCAAATCCATCCTGTGTACAAAATATATCCACCCTATTCAAAAGTCCACAATATCTCAACCCATTATAACATCCACTCAATTTTCAAAATATCATCTGTCATCAGCATAAAATATCCAAAACCAATCATCATTGAAATTATATTAATTAGGTAAAAAGTATAATGAATGCATCCTGGTGCTAAATTTCTCTCTATTTGTCGACCAGTGGGACTAGAAAATAAGTCATCAGCTCCCCAAATACAATAGTGAGAGCCATTCTTTCTTTAAAAAAATGGACAAAATAAACAACAACAAAAAAGAATCACTAGTCCCAAACAATTTCAAGATTCAGCCAGGCAGACAATGAATACCTTTTAAGGTCTGGGAATATCAGTTCCAGCAACTGGACTCTTTACTCTGTAGTCTGAGATTCACCTTGTGAGTCAATTTTTTTTTTTTACAGCAACTCAGTTTATTACATGCAGATTCTTCTGCATTGTTGCTAACAGTTCACTGGTCCAAAATTACTAAAATACTTAAAAAACTATACATTATGTAAACAAAACATAAATAAGACAGCATAGTTCTTTGTACATATAGTTTAGTACAGGTTGTTAGGAATTTAGGAATATGTACAATTTTACACCATGGGCTGCATTTTCACAATGCATAAATTTATAGTGAGTCAATTTTTTAAAATAAATGTAACATATGTTTGCTTCTGAGTAGTTTTACCAGCCTATTTCCTTCTTGAAGAATTTTGGGGATCAGAGAGCCTTCATTCTGTTTTCCCTTTGTTCCTTTCAGTCCAAGTTGGCAGTGTATCTTTTGGCATAATATTCTCAAACATCTTGTGGCTCTCTTGTGTATGTCATGGAATTTCATTCCAGTAGAAAAGGGTCTCTTTCTCAGATCTTTCCTAAATAATCTAATCTCTATTTTTGTTTCTGCCTAATTGGATAGGGGAGCTATGAGTCACATAATAAACATTAGTTATTGAATAACTTCACATATTTATCTTCCTTAGGTATTAGCTAAAGGTTGTATAACCCCACCCTTCACTTTTTATCTCTAGAGCCTACTTTTTATCTATTAATGTTAGGTTCTTTGTCAATTTGAATAGGCTGAGAATTCCCCAAACCATCAGGTACTGGTTCCTATGTGTTTAACCATTCTTTTCTCATTTTTCCTCTATGCATTTCACTACAAGCAACAAGACAAAATAATGCCTCAGTTCACCAATTTGTTTGGAAATATCATCAGTTAAACACCAAATTTCATTACTTCTGTATTCTTCTTTCCACATAACTTTAGGTGACAATTCTGCCACTATGTAGCAAAAATCTCTCTCTCTCTCTCTCTCTCTCTCTCTCTCTCTCTCTCTCTCTCTCTCTCTCTCTCTCTCTCTCTCTCTCTCTGTCTCTCTCTCTCTCTCAGTTTCTAATGTGGTTCTCATTTCCTTCTGACTCCTCACCAGCAGTATGTTTAACATCCATATATCTACTAAGAGTGTGTTCATCACAATGTAGGTATTTGTTTGTTAAAGTAAAAGTTTCCTCTTTTATGGTCCTAATTTTCTTCCAAGTCCTTGTTAGTAGTATCAACAACCATATTTCTACTAATAGTATGTTCAAGCAATCTGTGTTTGTGTTTGTAGGTTTAAAAAACAATTATGTTTCTCAAATTCTGCCAGCCTCTTCTCATTGCCATTTTCAAAGGCACTTTTATATTTTTAGGTATCTGTTAGAGCAGTCCTGTACTTTCAGGTACCAATCAGAATTAAACCAGAGAATTAGAACCTGTCAGAGATACATATTAAGAGGTTTATTACAAGGAATTGGTTTATGACTCTTAGGCATGTGCTAAAGTTGTCTACATGTTAAATTTCTTCTTCAGAGAAGACTTAGCTCTGAGTTTAAAACATTTCAATGAACTGAATAAAACTTACCTATATTACCAAATATAATCTTAAAGTTAACTCTCTATGGAATTTAATCATATTTATAAAATATCTTCACTGCAACAGATAGATTAATGTTTTATTGAATAACTATGGACTATAGTTTTGCCATATGGACACATTGAAAAGACCACTATAGTATATTAAGTGTTAATGTAACATTCCTAGTTTGAATTCTTGATCATGCACTTCTAACTAAGCCACCAACTAACTTAAAAAATCTAGCCACAACTATCAAACATTTAAAAAGGAATAGTAACGTGTACTTGATATAGTAGAGGGATTAACACTGTAAATTTTTGACCATAGTACCAGCTCTATAGTAAATGTTTAATAAATATTATACTTTTAAATCAGGTTTTTGCATCTCAAAAGTGGAAAATAGGGACTTGAAACTTTTTATTTATAACTCCCAGAAAAATTAAAAATTGGTTATAGACATTTAATTAGGATCTATAATATCATGCTGCAATTAGTTTACTTCTCTTTCTCTTTCTCATCAGTTTGCAAAGTTGTAGAGTTCCTAAGCCATTTTCCATCTTTGTCCCTCCAATTTCTAGTCTACATTCAGTAAATATTCACACTAACTAGGAACTATGTCTCTTTTATTTCCTTTGAAGTTTTGCTATTAAGGCATAAATTTCATAGTAATAATAGTACAGTATTTTTCATGATAACTGTGTTGATGATGATGGCTTGTTATAGACTGACAAGTAGGGTTGAGCACACCATATCTGCCAGACACTCTGGATACAAATAAATGGCAAATGACCACAAATGAATCATAGTCTAAGGATGAGACAAATATTAACAAATTGACTAATATGTGATTAATTATAAGAGTAGCAAAAGCAAATAGCTCTTGAGTATGTATTATGTTCCAGTACAATTTTACATACTTCATAAAATTTATTTATTTGGAAGATATAATTGTCTTTTTTTTCTTTTTATGTGCCCTTGACAAGTATCCACCCCAGGACCCTTTGATTCACAGGCTGATGCTCTATCCACTTAGCCAAAAAAGCTAGGAAATGTACTTGGGTACTAAGGATTAAAATCAAGAGACAAATGATCTGCATTTAAAAAACAAACAAAAAAAGTGTGCATCATAAAGTAAACTGAAATCTCACTATAAAAGCTTTTATTTTATCTGTCTATTGTTTTGTTACACACTTTTTAAGTACACTTTTATAAAAACACTTACAAATTCTAACTAAATTGTGAGAAAAATTGTTAAAATATTTGGGTATGGGAACACATGATAATTTGAAAATTTTTTATTTGAAGTAATTACAACCAAAGAGGTTTTGAAAATAAGTGATCATCTTGCAAATCCATTTTAGATATAGTTGGCATTCAATAGATTTTTTTTATCACATCAAAACTATATTCTCAGTGATGGATATCTAACTGGTAGCTGTGTAAAGGGATACAGTTGGGACTGTTTCTAACATGACGTAGTATGCTTTTTGAGAGGGGTCCCTAAAAATCTAATTTGTATGAGCTTTCCCCCATCTCTAATTTTTATTTTAAAATTCTGTTAAAACTGAAACAGTTGTAGTATTCTATTACTATAGTTTCTAAAAATTAAACAAAGTTTAACCTACTCAACCTTATTATTGAACCCCATGAAATCAACAAAAGACAAAGAAAAATAAATTAAAAAAGAAAAAATACTTATAGAAAAATATATACTGGCAACGTAACCAAAGTTCAACCTTAGCCCTTTTGCTGAGCATGGCAACTGAGTGCAATCTTGCTGACATGTTGGAGTTTGGTATAATATGGGATAAATCAAGCAAACCCTATATGCAGTGATTAAAATGAGATACATTTACTGATCTGTGTTTCCTGGCTTCTGCCACTGCCAGGATAATTGCCACTGCCAAGACTTTATGTTCAAGGAACTCAATCAGCTAGTCCAAAAAGTCATGTGTTGATGCTGCCTGGTGCCAAGCAGGGGGAAGAGTTGCTGGGAAGCTTGGGATGGGGGAAAGCTCATACAAATGAGCCTTTTGGCAAAATATAATTCCCTTTGGAAGTACCCCTACCCCCTACCTTTAAAAGAGCAAATACTATTTTGCTAGAAACAAGTCCCAACTGTGTTCCTTTACAGAGAACCCAATTAGGTTTACCATAATTGATAATATAGTTTTGATGGTGGCAAAAATCCACTTAGTTCCTATTATCTCTAACATAAATTTGCAAGATGATAATTTATTTTCAAAATATATTTTGTTGTAATTTCTTTCTTCAAATAAAAAGTTTTCAAATTCTCATGTCTTGCCATACCTAAATATTCCCATAATTTTTCTTTCACTTCATAGAATATATGAGTGTAAAAAAAAAAGTATATAAAATGTGTGTAATACAAAACAATGGGCAGATAAAATTAAGGATGTTTGTAGTGGGATTTCAGTTTTTTAAGATGTACATTTTTGTGTCTTTTAAATGAAGATTATTTGTTCTCTTGATTTTAATCCAAGATATCTAGGGGTATTTTATTTACCTACCTTGTAACTTTCTATAAAACTGAACACAAGAGTCTCTTTTCTTCTTAGTTCAATTTTCCAGACTAGATATAATTCATTACATCAAGTTTTCATTACTTTATTACTCTGGCATGTTATGTTTTGTTATACTTGCTTTCTTGAGAGCATGAGAGCATAGTTGCTACAGACAGTGCTAAATAAGTCTTTCATTTTTTCAGCTGGTAGAATATAGAAAGTAAGAGTTGAAATTGAGCAAAGTAGACTTTGTAATGACAAAACTGCTTATAGTTTACCAGAGGCCCAGTGCACGAAATTTGTACCCTGGGCAGGTCCCTCAGACCAGCCTACACCCTCTTGCAGTCCTGGACCCCTTGCTCCTTACCACCCGCCTGCCTTTGAGGCAGGAGAGGCTCCCATCACCTCTGCTGTGCTCACCAGCCATGAGCCTGGCTTCAACTGAGTAGAGCTCCCCCTGTGGAAGCTCAGTGACCACCACAGGATAGCTCCAGCATTGAACATCTGCCCCCTGGTGGTCAGTGAGCATCATAGTGATTGGTCTATTTGCATATTAGGGTTTCATTATAGAGGATTCTTGGAAAATGCTGAGGTTTTAACCTTTGTATGACTTTTATAAATATTTGTATTTTAATTTATTTGTTTTGCCAAAATGCTTTACTTAAAATTATTAATAAGAATGAAAAGGTCAAATGTTCAAAAATACAAATTACCTCCAAAATTATATTTTTTTAGATTTTTATCACTCAAAGAACTGGTGTTATTAAGCTCATATAAATTTATATTAAGCTCATATAAATATAACTTAAAATCTGTGCAATAGATCTTTCTAGATTCAGGGATACAAAGGAAGCCTAGAACTATTGTGTGTGCACATGTGTATGCTGTTAATTTCCTTTTTATATTGTTTACTAGAGGTCTGGTGCACAAAATTCATGCATGGGAGGGTTTCCCTTATCCCAGCCTGCACCCTCTCCAATCTGAGATCACTCTCACATTCCAGGACTGCTGGCTCCAACCGCTTGCCTGCCTGCCTGCCTAACTGCTTCTGTCTGCCAGGCTGATCACCCCTTAACCAATCCCCTGCCAGCCTGATCAATGCCTAACTGCTCCCCTGCTGGCCCGATTGCCCCTAACTGCCCTCCCCTGCAGCCCTGGTTCGCCCCCCCCCCCCCCAACTACTTTTTCCTAAAGGCCTGGTTGCCCCCAACTCCCCTCCCCTTCAGGCCTGGTTTTCCCCAACTTTCCTCCCCAGCAGGCCTGGTCCCGCCTAACTACCCTCCCTTGCAGGCCATCTTGTAGTGGCCATCTTTTGTCTACATATGTGCAGCCATCTTTGACCACATGGGGTCAGCCATTTTGTGCGTTGGAGTGATGGTCAATTTGCATATTATCTCTTTATTATATAGGATTTTTTTTTGTTTGGAGAAATTATGTTTAAACATGTAAAAATAAGACAAAGTCTATAGATACTATGATTGTGTAAAAATCCATCTCTAGTAAAACTAACAATTCTTAACGTTTTACACTACTGCAAGGAAAACTAATACAAATTTATAAACCACTTAATTAATAATATCATTTCCTAAGAAAAAATAAATGTAATTCTTTTTATTTTCTTATTTTTTATACCCTTCACTCTTATCTTTTTTATTACCATCATCTCAGTCAAGACTTTACCAATAAAAGGCAAGGCTTTCTGGGGTCTATAAAGCTTTAATGAAAATGTCCCTGAACTAATAAGTATTAGCAGTTTTTAAAGTCAAAGAAAAGTGGCTCAATCTAATAAAAGGTTTATTAATTTTATTGTACCATTAATAAAGACCCAAGTGAGATTCACATCAGTTTTTAAAGCAATTTCCTTCTTTAATTTTAGAGTCAAGAAACAATTGAATATACAATGGAGATTTTCTTTCCCTGACTTTCTCTTCTCCACCCCACCCACAGTGGTCTATGCCCACACCATGTTGAAATTGTTAATCTCGCCCCCCCCCTTTTTTTTTATGTAAACCATTATTTAAGAGATCTTGAAACAATTATTCTAATATAGAAAAATACTTTAGATTGTTGAAATTCCTGGATCATTCTCTCTATTATTGTTAGGGTTGGCCATTGCCAGTAACCATGTTTGTATTGTTTTTATTGATTATTTCTTGAAATTGGTTTGAATATGTGAGCAGATTAGGAACAAATAATCAAACGATTTTCAAACTTCATTACTTTATATCTTGAAAATTAAATATTTTTCTTCCCTTCACTTATGTAAACTTTTATCTGTTTTTACTAATCAGATTCTCTTGTCTTCCCTAAGATGATGCATCACTGCTGAAACAATTTTTAACCATAACTTGTCAAGACTTTCATGTAATTAGAATGCTCACAATTTCCCTTTGTTTTATTCTTTGAAAACATAAAATTATAGCCTTTATTATCATTTGCCTGGAATTAGGTAGAGAAATACAAAAAGTATGTATATAATTGCTCTTCTTTTTAAAAAAATATATTTTATTGATTCTTTACAGAGAGGAAGGGAGAGAGATAGAGAGCTAGAAACGTCGATGAGAGAGAAACATCGACCAGCTGCCTCTTGCACACCCCCTACTGGGGATTTGCCCGCAACCAACGTACATGCCCATGACCAGAATTGAACCCGGGACCTTTCAGTTCGCAGACCTACGCTCTACCACTGAGCCAAACCAGTTTTGGCTAATTGCTCTTCTTAAAAGAAGTTATTACACAAGGATCTCTGAAGTCTTGAGGAATGTCAGCTCCTACAATTAACTGGTCAACAAGTCTTATTAGCTCTCCCTCTAGGATTCACTCCTTCAATTTCCTTTACTGTCCTCAATATAAACCTCTATCATTGGTCACATGGTCTCCAAATTACCCTTACCTTCTATGCTTTAGTTCCTTTACAATAAATACATTCTGCACACGTAGATAGACAAGTTACATCATGTCATACCTGAGCACAGAATCCATCAGTAGCTTTATCAGATCTTGAATTTTAGACCTAAAATCTTTTTGAAATGTGACCTTCCAGCTTCTCCTATTTAATTTCATACCAAGATCTCCTGGGCTCTCTGCAGTCACTGGCCACCTGCTTATCCCTAGGACATGCGCTAAGCATGGAGTTGTCCCAGGGACAACTATGATCTTTCATGATCTTTTCATGATCTTTCCTTTGCCTGACCCTATCTTAGACAGATCAATCTATGACTTCCTGTCCTCTTCAACTATAAATGATCTCATTTCTGCATCCCAGAGTGGTATTTCAAATGATCCAATCTAAAGTAGTTCTCCTCCCCTCTAATTTAATCACTCTTTAGGCTGAGCAGCATTACTCACTTTTTAGCCATCTTAACTCATATCACCAGACCTTTCTTTATCCATTCATTTATTTGCTTATGTTCTCCTTTGAAATATGAATTCCATGTGATATTCCATGTGAGTACAGGTTACAGTTTCACTGCTCTATCCCCACTTTAGGCACATAGTAGATGCATCTATAATAATCCTATATAATAAAAGCCTAATATGCTAAGTGTCCAGTGGTCCAATCATCTGTTCAACCAATCAAAGCATAATATGCTAATGATATGCTTAGGCTACTCAAGCATTTGCTATGATGTGCACTGACCACCAGGAAACAGATAGTCAATCAGTTGGCCAGTCACTATTATGTGCTCTGAACACCAGGGGTCAGATGCTCTGACCAGTAAGTTATATTTCTACTGGGCTCTGGCCAATCAGAATGGGCAAGATGGGGCTGAACAGACCCTGGAGCCCTCCTGCAGTCCCTCCCTAGCCACCCACCCTGATTGACCCTGATAGAGACTGGGAGAAATGGCCCTGATCAGCCTAGATCACCGGCCAGGCAAAGACCTCACCTTCATGCACCAGCCTCTAGTAAAACCATAATATGCTAATTAGATCAGGCATGCTTCCAAACAAAGCCAGGGAAGCCCCAGTCCTGGGTGCCTGCCAGTGACCAGAGGGAAAGCCAGGTCCCATGTGCTGGAGGGAAGCTGGTGCTGGGAGCCAATATATTATGTGAAAGAAATTATAGTAAAAAGCTATATTTTATTATTATGACTTTTTTTCTAAGGCAGTGCTAATAAAATTCAGTCTGTAATTAACATTTTAAAAATCCACAATATATGATGTTTAGCACTGTATATATATATATATATATATATATATATATATATGAATTTTAATGAGACCTATAAATCTGAAATAGCTAATAAATGACTATATCTTATAATGCCCCTTTTTAGTCCCCTTAGAATTGATGGAACCCACTGGAGGGGGTAGATAGAGGACAGGTGAGAGTCCTGCTGAGTGTAAAGCTGGATAGGAGTTTATCTTATGCATGGGACAGAGTGAGAAAAAGCCTTCCCTTAAAAGTTGCTCACTGCCTGGAGATTAGTTTGTCTTATCCACATTCATCTAGGGTGTGACAATTAATTCCTTTTGTTTTAAAAAGAAATTACAAACCTGGTATAGGATTTAATGTTTTGTTCCTAAATCTTCCATTTTTAGTCTTGTTGAATGTTGATTTTTCAATCCACTCAGAAAACATATGCTTACTTAAAAACTTTATTTTCTAAGATGCATTTAAGGACATATAATTCTATCCAGAACTCTGGCTCATTTTCCCAGGGTTTGGGTAGGGAACTATGGTAATATTGTATTATGTAACAGAAGTATCTTTACTCCATGGAATTCTGGAGAGTGGTAGTTTAGTGATTCTTTCCCAATAGGCAACTAAATATAGAGTTTATGGTAGACTTTCTATTTGTGATAGGTTGCTATAAACACCTTCAGTGAGATTCAGATCATTAAATGCATCTAGCAAAATCCGTTATCAACAGGAGAGCTGGGGAATGCAGTTCACCTGAAATTCACATAAAGTCTGAATAAAAAAACATAGTGGTAGTATAAATGATAAGCCAGATTAATTTATACTTGAATCTGAAAGAATGGCCTCAAATCTGTATATTACACTATGATATTTATGGATGAAAGTTATTCTATATAATAAAAGCCTAATATGCAAATTGACTGAAAGACAGAACTATTGGTGGAATGACTGGTCACTATGATGCACACTGACCACCAGGGGACAGATGCTCAATGCAGGAGCTTCCCCCAGCCTGCAGGCCACAGGCCAGCCAAGGCAGTTGCCAGTTGAGGACCCCTGAATAACCTGCAATTGCTCCACAGATTGGCCCTTATCACTGGCCAGGCCTAGGGAAAATACCCCTCCACGAATATCATGCACTCAGGCCTCTAGTAGAACATATTTGTTTTCAAGTTTAGTTAACATCTACTATGTCTTCAGACTGTGTAAGCTTTGTTCCAAACCCTTCTTTTACATTTTATTACTACTATAAAAAGTATCATTTCTAGTGCCAGCTGAGGATACATTAAATATGAAGAATACACAGTTGCACCTAGAGGTTACCTAGAGAATTAGGGTTAATTCTGAAGCAAGCTTGTCATGATGAACATTACTCAAAGTACAAGTCATTTTGTATAAAATGGCTTTTATGATTTGTTTTTTATTGTTGCATATGTCCCATTTTAATGGCCTAGATGATGAAACAGGTGCCCAAAGCCTTCTAAGTAAACCTAGAAAAAATAAGACTTCTAAACACTCACTATGTTTGGAGACCCTTCACTCTCAAAGTCCCTTGAATGGGAAGAACAAAGTTCCCATTCAAGACACATTAATTTTCATTCTTCAAGATGTTTCTGAGAGTTAAGTCCTGATACATTTGAATAATTAATTCATTGGGCAAGATGGCTAGAACTATCTTGCATAACCATGACTTTTATATAATAAATTCATTTTGAACATTATTTTTAATAAGTTTAACAATGAAGATGTCATCCTCTGGTATTTGTTACACTGTTTGGAATATCTGAAAAACTGAAAATAATTTACAATAAAAATCACCCTTAATAAAAACATTTTCTTATTTAAGCATCTAAAAGTTGGAAAATCACTGCCTGAAATTAAATGTCATCTAATTCTTTAACCAGTTAAAAAATGCCCTTCTATCAAGCTGAATGTATTTAAAATGTTTGTATTTCCTGGGACATTGATATGTTTTATTATTTTTTCACACTCAATCTCTTATCCCTTTCCCCCTTTCTGTGAGTGTGTGTTTATTTCTGTGGGAAATTTTCAAGAATTTTACAGCTTTTAGAAGAGAAAGAGAAAATAAATGCTCTTCTTCATGTATCCATTATTATAGCAGTTAAAAATATATATAGGTAGCCAAAATCGGTTTGGCTCAGTGGTAGAGCATCAGTCTGGGAATTGAAAGGTCCTGGGTTCTATTCCAGTCAGGGGCATGTACATTGGTTGTGGGCACATCCCCAGTGGGGGGTGTGCAGGAGGCAGCTGGTCGATGTTTCTCTCTCATCGACATTTCTAGCTCTCTATCTCTCTCCCTTCCCCTCGGTAAAAAATCAATAAAATATATTAAAGATATATATATATATATATATATATATATATATATATATGTATATGTATATGTATGTATATGTATATGTATATGTATATGTATATGTATGTGTATATGTATATATATATGTAAAAGCAGGGCAAATAAAGGGAAATAGAATGGCATTTAGTTTTCAGGTCTCTTTCTATCTCTCCTTATTTTGCTGCAACATTTACCTCTTAGTTTCATATAATTCTGGTAAATGCATGGGATTATCAGATTGTTCTATCATCGATTGATCACTAAAATAATTATTTTCTTTTTAAAAAACTATATGTTATTGATTTTTAGAGAGAAAGGGAGAGGGAGAAACATCAATGATGAGAGAGAATCATTGATCACTGAACACCCTCTATTGGGGTGGAGCTTGCAACCCAGGCATGTGCCCTTGGTCAGAATCAAACCTGGGACACTTTGGTCCACAGGCTGACACTCTATCCATTGAGCCAAACCAGTTAGGACTAAAATAATGATTTTCTAAACAAACAAAATTTTGGAGATACATACATAAAACTTATTCTCTATTAACATTGATGTTTCCTGAAAAAACAAGACTCCCCATTCTTCTCAAGCTACAAATACTTCCCATTACTTATACCTTTCCTTGTTTCATGATTGTGATTATTACTTAAATTGTAAATGGTTGGGTGGTTGGTTTATTAATAGGTGATTTTTGAAGCTGGCATAATTTTACTAAAATATTGAGTGGTTTCAAAATCATCATTGCTAAATAATTATTTATTTAGTAATTACTTTTAAATATTACCTTGGAAATAAAAGTATATTGGTCACCGACTCTGAAACTTCTAAGACCTTTTGGCTTGGCCTTAGAAGTTTCAGAGTCAGTGACCAATACACTTTTATTTGTTGACTACTTTTTCTTTCATGCTTAATAAAGACACCTATTGTAGCAATCATTATACTAAATATAATGGTTCATTTTCATGTTTGTGTTCCCCATAAATCTGAGCTCTGAATGATGGGGATCTTGCTTTTTAATATATGTACCTATCTGAGTAATGCCTACCATATACTATGCATTAACAAATGTTGATTAAAGTAAGTATTTTAATTTACTTAATTCCACTTTTCTGATTATAAAATAATAAAACTTATTGTAGAATATTTGAAACATACATAAAGTACATGAAACATTTATTACTTTTTAATTCTAGCATCCTTAAATAAACACTGCTAATATTCGTTTCTTAATTAATATTTATTAACTAGCTGTACTCAGCCACGTGTTGTTGTGTCTCAGTCCGGTTAAATGGAAAAGAAAGAAAAGAGAAAGTGCACTTTTCTAATATGTTTAATTTCACAATGCATGTGAGTATACAATATTTTTTGTTGTTCCATTGTCTGTGAAGATATAGAGATTGTCTGGTTTGCTGACTCTAGAACAGGAAACATATAATTGTCCAAGTGAGAAGCAATCAGTGTCTAGATCTAAACCGCACAATTCTAAAGATTGGCCCTGAGCTTTGTTGATGCTGATTGCAAATGCCAATCGAATTGGGAATTGCAATATCTTAAATTTAAATGGCATATCCGTTGGAATCATAGGGATGCGAGGAATGAGTAAATCTTCACTTTTAAAGGTCCTGTCAAGATTGTTACTTCTATGACGTTGCCCATTAACTTTTTTACTGCAAGCCCCGTGCCATTGCAAAGCTTTGGCAGGTTGATATTTCACAACATGATAATTGGCATGCCGATTTTCAATTGCAATACGTGCAGTGGCATCCCTGGGAGATCAAATGAATTAAAAAATTCTGTTGGATAAGTAACCGCTTCATCTGCTTCCACAACAGTGTCAACAGACTTGTAAGTGACTGTCTCGCTTTGAATGTTAGACTGAATAATATGGTTAAGTTCATAGACATCTTTGTTCTTGGCCGCAAGAATAGCTCTCTCACTCAGACAATCGTGATTCTTATAATTGGCTTGAATATTGGAAAATACTTTTTCAACCAATTCTTCCTTTGATGTCACTAAGTTGAAGAAGTTATGAGGCAATGAAATTTGTCCTGAGGTCAGATCAACCAGCACCTTTCCGTTCCCAATTTCCAGCAATTTATGTGAGAATGTCTCAGCTGATCAGTTGTTTTGCAACTGGACACACGTATTTGTAGTAAATTTTAATGTCTTTACATGTAGCCACAAAGTAAAGTATTTCAGGCAAGCATTTATTTTGTCCACTGGTGTTGATCAAGGAATTACAAGGTGCCTGAAATCTCCTGCAAACAATATTAACGCGTTTCCAAATGATCTATTGTTTCCAAGCAAATCTTGCAATGATTGATCAAGAGCCTAGAGCTATTTTTTTGTGGACCATTGTGCATTCATCCCAAACAATAAGTTTGCATTTCCACAATACTTTTGCCATGCGGGATGCTTTGGAAATGTTGCACATGGGAGTTTCAATGAGTTGCATGTTCAGTGGCAATTTCAAAGCGGAATGAGCAGTTCTTCCACGTGGTAGCAATGTAGCTATTCAGGAAGATGTAAGAGCTAAGGCTATGTCATTGTAGGATCGATTTACTGCCAGAATTAATCTAATTAGGAACGTTTTACCAGTTCCTCCTGGAGCATTTAAGATGATTTCTCCAACCCCATTATTGACACTGTGCATTATTTGATTGTAAATGCCTTTTTGCTCAAGTGTTAGCTTCGGAGATTTCACATATGACAAAAGATCACCAGTGTTGTAATTTTGTTCACGATGCAATTCTACTGAAGCAGCAGCAGATTGATTTGGTGATGGCATTCCCAATTGATTGAGAATTTTGTTCTCAATTTCTAAGCACAAATCTTCAATCATTATCAACATTGAAATTGAATTGTAAAATTGGAAATTTGGAAATTGTAAATGGATCATAAATCGGAAACATTGAAATGGAATTATAAAATATTTAGTATAGCCTGTGTTGCTTTTATGTCCACAGATGGCGCTATTTTTTAAAAATAGAATGTTTTTACCTGTCATATGTGTGGCATCTATATAACAGTAGGTTTATGGTATACACAAACAGGTGTGTATTCAAATACAATGTTGTGTCAAAATTTCAAAGCAATTGGTGAAGAACTTTAGGAAATTTGAGATTTGAACAAACGAACATTTACATTTTTATTTATATAAATTGAATTTAATTTGTGGGTTTTGATGAGAAAAAAGAACCACAACAGTTTCTCAAACTTCAAAAATCTCCCTTTTCTTATCCTTGACTGTGTTTTTTACATCTTACTTAATAAAATTATAAATTTTTTAAAGTTTCTCTTATATGCTGACTCTTGCAGTTAATTAAGATCAATTTTGTCTTCCTTTATGCAGGTATGTGTTTATTTTTATTCAATAAATATTTATTGATCTCTTGCTATGTTTCAGGTACTATACTGGTTCTGAAAAAATAATATTAAGCAAATAGACATTTTTATTTTTATGGAATTTATAATTAGGATAATATATGGTGACAGATAATTTACAAAAGCGAAGACTGAGATTTCAATTTTGAAAGTATGAGTACTTTTCTAAGTTAGTGAAGAAAAGGAAAACATGGATAATCTGCAATGTTCCTAGTCATTCAAGGAATTGTCTGTGTTTGAATGCCTGCCATTGTGTATGTGCATATTTATTTGCATACTTCTCTTATCCTGATCATGCAATGAAAGTACTTGCAATTTTCTATCCTAAAACCTTTTATCTATAAATTTAGGTACTCAAATCCAAGTATTAGACAATTATTTGATCTTGTTCCTGATTTATTATTAGTTTAATAAGCAAGTTGCAGCTTATTAAATTAATAATAAATTTATTATTAAACAGCTTTTGGAAGAAATGACAAATTTTCAAGGGTTTAGAACACTGAATATTCTCTCTTAAATTTTAAAAATTTACATAGAAATTTCATTATTATGTAGAAATCTCATTAGGAGCACACCTATATTTTAAAAAAGAAAACAAACCAAAATCAAATGAATTCAGAAACTCATATGTAGGGTTGAAACTGAGAGATGCTTTTCTAATGTAACAATTTCTTTATAATAAAATAAATGATCTGTAGATTATTTCTGTTATTTGTCAGTAAAAGAACAATTCAGAATATTGTTATTCTCACAGAATAACCTATTGTATAAGCAGGCAATATTTTTTCCATGAATTTATCCAGAATAAGACTCACATTGGAACTATTTTAAAACTGGACAGTTCACTTTCTGTGAATAGGAATAAGCTGATGTCAGAAGAACTTTCAGGTAAACAAAGGTCAATCACTTTGTAATTATATTCTCTCAATGTTCCTTAATTCTGAATGGCAACTATGTAAAAAGTCTCATTCAGGAGGAAAAACATCACTAAGAATGTGAACATATCATCTCGGAATGTCCTTGTATTTGGTTAATTTAAATTTCTGGACATTGATAATAACTTTATATTGATTGCTTGCCTTTAGGATGTAGCATGGGAATCTCTTTTCTGCCTCACTGAACTGTAAATTAAGTCCAGGTTTTCTTTCTTTTCTTTTTTTTAATTCCCATCTATTTTTTTTTTCATTATTTAAAGTATTGTACATAGTGGTACATATATTTCCTTTTTTCCCCCATTGACCTTTCCCCAGCCTTCCTTATCCCCTGTCTCATGCCCTAATCCCACCCTCCCCCTCAGTGTCTTGTGTCCATATCATGCATACAAAACCTTTGGTTGGTCTCTTTTCCCCCCTCCCCAATACTTCCCAGCCTTCCCTCTGTAATTTGACAATCTGTTTGATGCTTTATTGCCTCTGTATCTATCTTTTTGTTCATCAGTATATAATGTTCTTTATTTTTCATAAATAAGTGAGATCATGTGGTATTTTTCTTTCATTTTCTGGCTTATTTCACTTAACATAATGCTCTCCAGATACTTCCATGCTGTTGCAAATGGTAAGAATTCCTTCTTTTTTTATAGCAGTGTAATATTCCATTGTGTAGATGTACCAGTTTTCTAATCCATTCATCTGCTGGTGGGCATTTAGGCTGTTTCCAAATCTTAGCTATGGTGAATTATGCTGTTATGAACATAGGGGTACATATATCCTTTCTGATTGGTGTTTCTAGTTTCTTGGAATATATTCCTGGAAGTGGGATTACTGGGTCAAATGGGAGTTCCATTTTTAGTTTTTTTAGGAAACTCCATACTGTTCTCCAAAGTGGCCTCACCAATCCGCATTACCACTAGCAGTGCAGGACGGTTCCTTTTTTTCTCTGCATCCTAGCCAGCACTTGTCATTTGTTGACGATAGCCATTCTGATATGTGTGAAATAGTACTGCATTGTTGTTTTGATTTGCATCTCTCGGATAATTAGTGACTTTGAGCATCTTTTTATATGTCTCTTGGTCTTCCTTCTGTCTTCTTTGGAAAAGTTTCTATTTATGTCTGTTGCCCATCTTTTTAAATTGGTTTTATATTGCTTTTATTAAGTGGTATGAGTTCCCTGTAAATATTGAGGATTAAAACTTTGTCAGTGATAACATTTGCAAATATGTTCTCCCATATAGTGGGCTTTTTTATTGCTTTGTTGATGGTTTCTTTTGCTATGCAAAAGCTTTTTATATATTTTATTTATTTTTTAATATATTTTATTTATTTATTTACTTTTTACAGAGAGGAAGGGAGAGGGATAGATAGCTAGAAACATCAATGAGAGAGAGACATCGGCCAGCTGCCTCTTGCACACCCCCAACCGCCAATGTACATGCCTTTGACCAGAATCGAACCTGGGACCTCTCAGTCTTCAGACCAACACTCTATCCACTGTGCCAAACGAGTTTCGGCTTAAAAAGAGCTTTTTATTTTTATTTTTTTAAATGTATTTTTATTTATTTTATTTTATTTATTTTTTAAAATATATTTCATTGATTTTTTTGCCCCCCCCTCCCTCCCATGCATACCTTCCCTCCCCAGAGTTTTATATCCATTGGTTGTACTTATATGCATTTATGAGTCCTTCGGTTGATCTATTTTATATAGTCCCATTTGTTTATTTTCCCCCTAGTTACCATTGCCCTAGGAGCTGCATCTGGGAAGAAATTGCTTAGGCATATAGCTGAGATTTTGATGCCTGTGGATTAATCTAGTATTTTTATGGTTTTCTGTCTTATGTTTAAGTATTTTATCTATCTTGAGTTTATTTTTGTTTATGGTGTAAGTTGGTCTAGTTTTATTTTTTTTGCATTTATATGTCCAATTTTTCTGATGCCATTTATTGAAGAGACTCTTGATTCCATTGTATATTCATGCCTACTTTGTAAAGTATTATTTGAGCATAGTGATTTGGGTCAATATCTGGGTTCTCTATTCTATTACATTGGTTTATATGTCTTTTCTTGTGCCAGTACCAGGCTGTTTTGAAAACAGTGGCTTTGTAATATAGCTTGAAATCTGGTGTTGAGATCTCACCTATATAGTTCTTTCTTCGGATTGCTGCAGCCATTCAGGGTCTTTTATTTTTATTCCAGATGAATTTTTGGAGAATTTTTTCTATGTCTGTGAAATACCTCATTGGAATTTTAATGGGGAGTGCCTTGAATCTATAGATTGCTTTGGGTAGTATTTTAATGATGTTGATTCTACCAATCCATGAACATGGTATGTTCTTATATCTGTTTATGTCTTCCTCTATCTATTTTACTTTTTCCAGTGTCCTGTACTTTTTCATATATAGGTCTTTTGCCACCTTAGTTAAGTTTATTCCTAGGCATCTTAATTTTTCTTGGTGCGATGGTAAATGGGATTGCTTTTTTAGTCTATCTTTCTGTAAGTTCATTATTGGTGTATATATATCTTGGCATTAATTTTTTATTTTGCTATATTGCCAAATTCATTTATAAAATCTAAATTTTTTTTGATGGAGTCATTAGGTTTTTTTTATGTACAGTATCATGTCATCTGCAAATAAGGACAGTTTTACTTGTGCTTTCCAATTTGGATGCCTTTTATTTCTTCTTCTTTGTCTTCTCTAATTGCAATGGCTAATACTCCAGTACTATGCAGAACATGAGTGATGAGGATGGGAATCCCTATCTTGTTCCTGTTCTTAGGGGAAATGGTTTTAACTTTTGCCCATTGAGTATGATGTTGGCTGTGGGTTTATCATATATGGCCTTTATTATGTTGAGGTATGATCCTTTTATTTCCACCTTGCTGAGAGTTTTTATCAAGAAGGGGTGTTGGATTTTGTCAAATACTTTTTCTGCATCAATTGATATCACTATGTGATTTTTATCTCTCAATTAATTTATATGATATATCACATTTATTGATTTGCAGATATTGTACCATCCTTGCATCCCTGGTCATTGTGTGTGATCTTTCTTATGTACTGTTGGATCCAATTTGCTAGAATTTTGTTCAGGTGTTTGGCATCTTTGTTCATGAGGCATATTGGCCTGTAATTCTCTTTCATTGTGTTGCCTTTATCTGTGTATTAGGGTGATTAGGGTGATTCTGGCTTCATAGAATGAGGTTGGATTTTTTGGAAGAGTCTGAGAAGGAGAGGTTTTAGTACTTCCTTGTATGTTTAGTAAAACTCCCCTTTGAAGCCATCTGGCCCGGGGCTTTTGTTTGCTGGAAGCTTTTAGATGACTGCTTCAATTTCTTCCATATTTATTAGCTTTTTGAGATGTTTAGAATCTTCCTGATTGAATTTTGGAAGGTTGTATTTTTCTATTAATATGTCTATGTCCTCCAGGTAGTCCAGTTTGTTGGAATAGAGTTGTTAATAGTATTTTTTTTAACAACACTTTGTATTTCTCTGGGGATCTGTTGTTATTTCTTATCTTTCATTTCTGATTTTGTTTATTAGGGTCCTCTCTTTGCTTGTTGGTGAGCCTAGCTAGAGGTTCATCAATCTTATTTATCCTTTCAGAGAATGAGCTCTTGGTTTTATTGATCTTTTATATATATTTTTTGTATTTATGTCATTTATTTCTGCTTCTAACTTTATTATTTCCTTCCTTCTGCTTACACTGGGCTTTTCTTGTTGCTGTCTTTCTAACTCTTTAGTTGTAAGCTTAGGTAACTTATTACCATTGTTTCTTGTTATTTGAACTACGCTGGTAGAGCTATGAACTTCCCTCTCAAGACTGCTTTCGTTGAGTCTCATAGATTTTTGGATTGCTGTGTTTTAATTGTTGTTTGTTGCTATGTCGATTTTTATTTCTTCTTTGATCCCTCTGGTAACCCAATAACTGATTAATAGCATTCTATTTATTCTCCATGTGTTTGATTTTTTTAGACTGCTATTATTATAGTTGATTTTCAGTTTTATGCCATTGTGATCTGAGAAGATACTTGATATGATTTCTATCTTCTTTAATTTGAAGAGACTTTGCCTGTAACCCAATATATGGTATATCTTTGAAAGTATCCCATGTGCACTTGAGAAAAATGTATATTCTGTGGCTTTGGGGTGAAATGTTCTAAAGATATCAATTACTTCTTTTTGGTCTAGTGAGTCATTTAGGATTGATGTTTCTTTCCTGATTTTAGTTCAAAGGATATGTCCAATGGTGATAGTGGGGTAACAAAGTCCCCTACTATTATTGTAATGCTGACAATCTCTCCCTTGATATCTTCCAGGAGGTTTTTGGTTGTTGTTTGTTTGTTTTGTTTTGTTTTTGTTTTGTTTTGTTTTGTATTTGGGTACTCCTGAATTGGGTGTGTATATGTTTACCAGAGTTATTTCTCCTTGTTGAATTGCTCCCTTTAGTATCATGAAGTGGCCTTCCTTATCTCTTATTATGTCCTTCACTTTGAGATCTAATTTGTCAGATATAAGTATTGCTACACCAACTTTTTTTTCAATTCCATTTGCCTGAAAGACATTTTCCATCCCTTTACCATCAGTTTGTGTGCGTCCTTTTTTTTCTGAGGTGTGTTTCCTCTAGACCACATGTGTCAAACACAAGGCCCGCGGGCCAAATCCGTCCCGCCAGGCCTTGCAATGTGGCCCGTACCGCGCTGTCATCACTGCACTCCGCTGCGTTTCCATCACAATGACAGTTTATGACTGTTCAGTAAACCATTTGGCCCACGATTTAGGCTGGATTTTAGATTTTGGCCCCTTCTCTGATTGAGTTCGACACCCCTACTCTAGACAGCAGATATATGGGTCATGTTTTCTTATCCACTCAGTTAACCTACATTTTTTTTTATTGGGGCTTTCAATCCATTTACATTTAAAGTTTTTGTTTATAGGTACTTATTTGTCATCATTTTTATTCTTTACTCCTGTGTGCCCTCTTTTCTTTCTATTCTTTCCTTTTACAGCAGATCCTTTAGCGTTTCTTGCATTGCTGATTTGGTGGTAATAAACTCTCTTAGTTCTTTTTGTCTATGAAGCTACTGATTTCACCTTCAATTTTGATTTATAGCCATGCTGGGTACAGTATTCTTGGATTCAGACCTTTCCTTTGCTTGACTTTGTATATGTCATTCCATTGCCTTCTGGCCTGATGTGTTTCTGTTGAGAAATCAGTTGCTAGTCTGATGGGGGATCCTTTGTAGGTAACTTTCTGTCTCTTTCTGGCTGCTTTTATGATTCTTACTTTATTGTTGGTGCTTGCCAATTTAATTATAATATGCCTTGGCTTCGGTCTTTTGGCTTTCATTTTTTTGGGGGGACTCTGTAAGCTTCTTGGATTTATGTGGGTTTTTTTCCCCCCTATATCAGGAAACTTTTCTGTCATTATTTATTCAAACCAGTTTTCTATTCCTTGCTCAGTTTCATCTCCTTCTGGTACCTCTATTATGTGGATGTTGTTTTGTTTTGTGTTGTCCCAAACTTTCCTTAGGCTCTCCTCCTGCTTTTTATTTTATTTTTTTCTAGAAGCTGCACTACTTGGGTATTTTTTTTACTACTTTGTCTTCTAATTCAATGATGTGACCCTCTGCTTCTTCTAGTCTACTGTGGATATTTTCTATTGAGTTCATTATAGTAGCGGTGTCATTTTCATTTCTTCTTGATTCTTCTTCATTTTCTTTTGGTTCTTAGAGATATTGTTGAATTTGTCTTCCATTCTTTTCATCCACCTTATGACCATTTCTCTGAATTATTTCTCTGACAGGTTGATTGCCTCCATTTCATTTACTTTCTTTTCTGCTGATGTTGGCTTTTCTTTCATATGAGGGCTGTCTCTTTGTCTCCCCATGATCTATCTTTTCCTGGTGTCTGGTTATGTAGTTCTCTCTCTCCTGTATTGATTTACAGGCACAAAATACAACACACCAAGGCACAATACACAAGGCACTGATCACACCTGTATTCAAATATTAATAACCCCAAATAAAGGTGATCACCAGAGAAAAAAAAAAAATAGAGGATAAGAAAGAAAGAAGGGGGGGAAGAGTGCAAAAATGAAATTGGGAAAAGGAAAAAAAGTCAGAGAGAAATGAAGGATAGTAAAAAAGAAGAGGGGAAAAACTTTATATGGAAATAAAACTGCAATAGAACAGCCATTAATCCCAACAAATGCCAAAGACAAATGCCTAGAGATGAATGCAAACTACAAACAACAACTAATATCAAGTTAGGCAAGGAAAAACAGAAGCAAATAAACAAACAAAAACAAAGCAAACAAAAAAAGCAAAAGCAAAACAATGTCACAAATGAGCATAAAAAAACACACAATATAATCAACAATCAAGCAAACAACAACAAAAGGACAGAGAGAGAAAAAATTTGGATAGTGAAGTAAGAGAAGAGAGAGGTGTGTATGGACTTAGAGTAGGGGATTGGAAATTAAATATATAAGTAGGGTAAACTTTTAACAGGGGTAAAAAGAAAGAATAGCGAAAAGCTAAAGCAGGAATAGAGTAAGAGAAACAGGACAACAAAAGGGGAAAAGTGAGAAAGACAGTATTAGCATAAATGTAAAGTTGACATAGAGTAAAATGATGCTAGAGGAAAGATGAAAATAGAATGTAGAATGCTAATCTCAAAGTAAAATAGTAAGAGAAAATAAAATGAGACTTTTTATAAAAAGTTAAGACAGTAGTAGTAATAATACTGTTGAAAATAAAAATGTAATAATTAAAAAGGTAAAATCAAGTGAGGAAAAAGGAAAAATTCTTTTCTTAAGTAAAATTAGTTTCTTAAGTAAAAGGTGAAAATAATAATAAAAATGTGCAGTAGTGAAGGTCATTCACTTCCTCTACTGTTCTGTTTGGCATGCCTGTTTCCTAGTCAGGACAATATAAAAGTTCCATGGATTTCACTGCTCCTCTGTGCTGTAGGTCACAATCCTGATTTTCAAGCAGGCAGTATGTCTTTATTTCTTATACTTCTTTATTTGTGTTTACAGAGTCAATTTGTGATTCTACTCCTGGGTGGCAGTGTTTCTGGACTGACCTTCAGATCTATAGGTCCTCCCTAGCTATTGTTTATATTTTGTTTTCCCTGTGGCACTTAATATCAATTTGGGGGAAAAGCTCACCTCCTCCATCCCCCCACCCCCCGATCTGGTTCTCTGATCGCCAGTCCCCACTCTGATTCCAGGTTCCACAAAAACAATTTCCTCTGCAGTCTCCTAGAGTGTCCCCAATTGTGTTATCCAATGCACTGGGCTCAACAATAAAAAGCAAGGATCCAAGCAGAAAAAAGAAAAAAAGAGAGAGAAAAGAGCCAGAGCAAGCACATGAACCCCGGTACTGCATGCAAGTCTGCACAGACTCCTTTTCCCTTGGGTCCAAGCAGACAGCACACCCCCAAAATATCTTGGCTGTTCTTCTGTGCCTAGTTCAGCAAGGGTTGCTTTTTAGAATTTCCTTTTGTTAGCAGCTCTACAGACCACCTTTCATATTTGAGGGTCATGCCATCCCCAAGGGCCCATGATTTTTCTAGTTGTAGACTTCCCCAGGTCCTCCTGCTCCTGCTGCTCCCAAACCATAGACCTCACCTTATTCCAGGCAAAATCTGACCTTTCATGAGGATGTGAAGAGCTCCTCTAAATCCACATGCTCATGCCACTTGGGAACCAGTGTTCTCAGGTTCACAGCTGTTCACTGGGTGCTGTAGTTATACATTTTCAGACTTCTGATAACATCCACTTTTCCCTTCATGATGGCACAGTCTCCCTGTCAGAGCTGGTTGCTCCGGGAGGGAACCCAGCAGCAGTGGGGGCTTCCCAGACAGGGTAACCCCATCCAGCTGTCCCCCACAGTCTCCTGGAGTATAGCTGTCCCTCAAATCACTAACAAACACTTATTTTCAAGCACACACTCTCCCTTTGTTCTCTCATTAACACAGTATCTTGCAGTCCGCCTTTCTGTCAGCAGTCATCTTCTCCCTATCTCTGGGTTTTCTTTGAATAGAATGAAAGAAGGCTGATGAACTAGACCAACCTACAGGGACTGACACAGTATAATATTTGGAAGAAGGATAATGCAAACACCTTTCAAAATAGCTTTCTATTTGATGCACTATTAACTCATGCAGTACCATGTGGATGCTCCCTGACATTTGATGGTTAATGCTACTTCTGAGTTAGAAGGATCCAACTAGAGAACAGCACCCCCCAGTATCTCTGAGTGCAAACTGTTGCTCTTCATGGCATTAGGCTGGGGGGCGGGGGGTCATGACAGTGCTTAGATATCTTACATAATTCTTACCCTATTTTATTTATTTATTTATTTATTTATTTATTTATTTATTTATTTATTGTTGGGAATACAATTAATATGAACACTTTAGGTGTATAAGTTATGATGGAATATGAGCTATTAACTCTAATTTTCAGAGAGACTTAGGGCCTGAACTGTTTTAGGCTTTTCCTATTGTATAACAACTATTTTTAATTAAACAACCAGCTTTCAACTTTTTACATTTGACTTCAAAAATTTCCTAATTTTTAATGGTGTCTTGTGTGGGGAAGAGAAGCTTCCTTAGAAATAAATTATTGAGCAACTATAGGTATTGTATATATTTATTCTATAAATGAAAAACATAAATAATATTTAAGAGTACTTGCTGACACTTCAATATCCATATTGTCACAAATGGCTTGATTTCATTTTTTAATGCCTAAATAGTACTATGTACAAATATAGAATCATCATGTTTAATGAAACTAATAAATATTTGTCAGGGGATGAAAAAAAAAAGGCCACAGATAGATGGACATGTCCCAAGCCTTGTCCTGTAGCAGATAGAGTGAGCAGCTAAAACAAATAACATCTACCCTGAATTGGCGAAGGACACAACTGGTGAGACAATTTGGAGCCAGGAAGGGCAGAGGACCCCTAGAGTAAGGTAAGATCAAGGATCTTTCCATTCAACTCGGTTTCCATGAACTTCTTTTGGTCCCATTTGCAATCCTTTATCAAAGCCATCACCTGGGGTATCTGCCTGGCCAGACACATGATCATCCCACAGGTGAGCTTCGCAGCACTAAGAATGTTCCAATTGGAAGTGTTCATGACCAGGATGCCCTTCCTCATGGCAGCCTCCAGATCCATGGTGTCCATGCCCGTGCTGGCCCTGCTCACCACCTGGAGCTTCTCTGCTGCATTGATGACATCATGGTCAACTTGGTGGCCAAGTGGTCGATAAAGCCTTAACAGTCCTGAAGCTCAGCTATTAGCTCATCTTTGCTCGGGTTCTGCTTCTCCACCACCTGCAGCCCTTCATCTTGCAGGATATTCTGGCAACAAGGGTCCAGGCTGTCACTGGTGAGCAGTTTCTGTAGATTTCCGAAGGTCAAGGCCTCGGGATTCACTGTACAGAAACACCTCTAAGTCCCCAGATTTGGTTCTGATTGGTCAGTTTCTATGTCAGTCAGTGTCTCTGGGCCTATAAATGGGGCCTGATCAGAAAGGAGGCGCTGATCAACAGCCCTGGTGGATTTCTGGGGAGAAATGGAGTTGTAACTGCTGGCCAGACTTGGAGAGAAAAAGAGAGGCAAGTGCTAGTCAACAGCTGCCATAGAGTCAAGGGATCAGTCCCTGCTTTTATCTTTAGGCCTCTCTCTGGCCCTGATTCAAAGCCCTCTCAGAAGTCAGTACTGGGGCATTGAGCCTACAGCAAAAGCAGTCAGCAGCAGCCCAGCACTCACTTATGGTCTGGTCGAACTTTGGTTGTAATGGTGTTACACCTTGGTCCTCTATTATAGAGATTTTTATTTTCTTCTTATTCTCTTTCTTCTTATCTACTCATCCCCTTTCTACTTCTTCTATACTAAACTGAGGTCCTCCCCATATTCATCCAGTTATTTAAAAATATATATTTTATTGATTTTTTACAGAGAGAAAGTAAGAGGGATAGAGAGTTAGAAACATAGATGGGAGAAAAACATCGATCAGCTGCCTCCTGCACACCCCCTACTGGGGATGTGCCCACAACCAAGGTACATGCCCTTGACCAGAATAGAACCTGGGACCTTTCAGTCTGCAGGGCAATGCTCTATTCACTGAGCCAAACTGATTTCTGAAAGTTTATCTAATTTTTAACCTTATTTTCTGTATATAAGCTCACACTCAGGTCCACATTAGGTGCCGAACTCAGCCCCACGTTGGGCGACAGAACAGCCAAGGGTTTTGGCGAGCCTGAGGGAGGGCAGTGAAGGATGGAGAAAAAAGACAGACAAGAGAATAAGCTGGATCTAGGTGGATCTTCTTTGCCTGGCTGAGGCCACAGAACAGATCCAGACTGCAAAGCTGATGCTTTATTTATAGTCAGGGACAAACAAGGTAATCTACAATGTTGTAGTAAGTTTCACTTGTTTTGGCAGCACTTGCTGCCCCTCCCACAGCCCACTAGCTATCCAGGAGAGATCTAGGGAGCAGTTACAAGATCAAGCTTAATTATTCTTAGAGGACTGTGCCCTCCAAGCTGGGACTTGTTTGTGACTTTGCCAGCAGGTAAGTCCGAGGCTTAACCCTATAACCACTTCCTACATAAAGTGGCCTTCCTTATCTCTTGTTATGGCCATCACTCTGAGGTCTATTTTTTCTGATATAAGTATTGTTACCCCTGCTTTTTTTAATTTCCATTTGTCTGAAATATATTTTTCTATCCCTTTATTTTCTTGTTCTGAGTTGGGTCTCTTGTAGACTGCATACATATGAGTCATGTTTTTTATCCATTCAGCCATTGGATGTCTTTTATTTGGAGCATTGAGCCCATTTAAATTTAAAGTTATTGAAAGGTACTTGGTTATAGCCATTTTTATTTTTATTTTTTATTTTTTTTGCCTGTGTTCCTTCTTACCTTTTGCTTTTTTCTTTTAAACCAGTCCCTATAGCTTTTATTGCATTGTTGTCTTGGTAGTGATGAACTCCTTTAGCCTTTTTATTTTTTTCTGTGAAGCTCTTTATTTACCCTTCAATTCTGAATGATAGCCTAGGATTCAGTCCCTTGCTTTGCAACCTTCCTTCCATTCCTTTCTTGGCCTGATGTGTTTCTGTTGAAAAATCATTTGATAATCTAATGGGAGATCCCTTGTAGGTAACTCTCTGTCTCTCTCTTTAAGCCTTTAAGATTCTCTCTTTGTTCTGCATATTTGCCATCATAATTATGATGTGTCTTGGTGTGGGTCTTTTCGGTTTTATCTGGTTTAGGACTCTCTGTGCTTATGTAACTTTTTTCTTCCCCACATCAGGTAAGTTTTCTGACATTATTTCTTCATATAGCTTTTCTAAACCTGTTCCTCTTCTGGATGTTCTGGCACCACTATTATTCATATGTTGCTTATTTCATATTGTCCCATACCTCCCTTAAGCTCTCCTCATGTCTTTTAATATTTTCCCCCAATTGCAATTCAGTTTGCATATGTTTTGCTTCCCTGTCTTCTAATTCACTATTTGAGTCCTCTGCTTCTCCTAGTCTACTGCTGAAACTTTCCATGTTTTTTTTTTTATTGCAGCTCTATCACTCATCATTTCTTCTTGATTATGATATAAGTTGTTGAATTTTTCCTCCATCTGGTTTATGAACTGTATGACCTTTATTATGAATTTTTTTTGACATATTGTATGTTTCTTAGCCACTTTTTGACATATTGTATGTTCACTTAGCCACTTTTCTGGTAAATATTGTTTTGGGGATTTCTTTGTCTACCCATTTTTGGTCACACCAATGGATCTCAATGTCAAGTCATGCAGGGGCTGCTCCTTGGGTGGCAGTGGCTCATTGGGCTTTGGTTTCTCTTTGGGCAGTCCTGACAACAATTGCCCCTCAATTGGCAGTGCCTCCTCTATTTGGTGCTGTTCAGAGTCCTGATGGGTCCTCTGGCTGTTGAGGGGAGGCTGCTCACACAGCTGTTGCTCCTATGATGGGGAGTGGGCTGCTTGTACAGCTGCTGCTCCTCAGTCAAGAGTGAGCTGCACATGTTGCTTCTGCTCCTTGGATGAGGGCGGTGCCCAGATGCTGCTCGTAGGATGGGTACAGGCTGCATGTAGCTACTACTCCTTCGACTGATGCAGGCTTCATGTTGGTTGCCAGTCCTCAGAAGTGGTTGCTCTGTTCGTGTGCCTGCCGCTCCTAGGACCAGGGTCGGCTGCTTGGGAGCTGCTACTTCTTGAATGGGGTAAAGCTACTTGCAGAACTGCTGCTCGTTGGACAGGATTGAGCTGCTCATACAGCTGCTGCTCCTTGTACAGGAGTGGACTCATCACGAAGCTGCTGCTCCTCAGATGGGGAAAGATTGCTCATTGAGCTGCTGCTCCTTGGATGATGGTGGGCTGCTCACACACATGCTGGTCATCTGATGGGGGCACATTTCTCCTGCAGCTGCTGCTCCTTGGATAGGTGCATAGTGCAGGCTGCGCACATCTGCTGCTCCTTGGATGGGGGCGAGCTGTGCGGGGATACCACTCCTCCATCTTTGGTGGGGTGCTCATGTGGCTGCTGATCCTCAGATGGGGCGGGCTGCTCGCTTATTTGCTGTTTCTTGGACCTGGGAGCAGGCTGCTCACACAGCTGCTGAGCTGATGCTCCTTGGAGAGAAGCAGGCCACGTCAGGCTGCTGCTCTTCAGCCTGGGATGGGCTGCTAGTAGGACTGCTGCTCCTTGGACAGAAGCAGGCTGCTCAAGGATCTTCTGCTTGCATAGTTGCAGTGTCCTGGGCTAAAGTGTTGGGCTGGTCAGAGGGGAACACACTTTGGAACTCACAGGAGCCTGCACCCAGTGTGGCTGGAGACTTAGTGACTGTGGGACCACAGCTGAGGTAGCAGGTGTGGCTGTAGTGTCCCAGGTGTTATCTGAAGGCACCCTGAGCGGAGGTGAGGCTTGGATCCCAGTTACAGCAGCTCTCCCCTTCAGAAAAGAGAGGCCTATGAGGAAGAGCCAGCCTCTTTGGGACTGTTTACAATGGTAGCACAGGCTGCCTAGTTAGGCGAGCCCAGTCAGCCACCCCCTGAAGGTCCTGCGGTTTTTAACTGTTACACACACACACACACACACACACATACACATGACTACACACTTCTCTTTTGCTCCTTCACTCACTCAGGCTCTCTTGCTCACTGCTGCCTACTTCCTGCCTATGTAGTTGGATCTGAGATGTTATTGACCCATTCGTGGGTGGAGTTACCTCTCCAGGTGTCTTGTTATGTGGCTCTCTCTCTAACACATTGGATGGACAGGATAAAGTTCACCTCGACAAGACATGACACAAAGGGAAAGGGAAGAGAACACGAATGTACTCATGACACCTATAACCCCAATATAAGTGACCACCTGAGAAAAGAGAATTAGGGGAGAAAAAAAGAGCACTGAATTGAATCCTTTAATTGATCATGTCTTATATTTTTCTTAAAAATGTAGTGTTATTAACCTAGGAAATTCTAAATATATTTGACCTGCCAGCTTTAAAAGTTCAAAGTGCAAATTAAATTGGGAGAAATTATATAGTTGTGGTAATTAAATGCCAAAAGTATAAGAACTTATTTTTGAGAAAATAAAATGTTGATTTCTCTAATAATTAGAAATTCAAATTAAGTTTCTCATTATTGGTCTAATTAAAAAAAGAGGATTAATTCTGTGATCCCAACCAAAATTTTTCTATGCAAAAACTACGTTTAAATTTAATTGATATCTTAAGATAATTATAGTAAGTATTATTAAAAGCATTATAATATTTAAAACATATGAAGATATTTGTTTGATTTTTTCCCATGTTAAAATTTCAAGGTCTTAACAGAGATGATTCTTGCAAAGCTCCAAGGGCCCAGAGTAATACAAGAAATTTATTCACTCTTCTTAAAGGAAATCATTTAAAATTTAACAGGTCTAATATACATAAAATTGCATGGAAAGCCTTATCAAATGAAAAATAATAAATATGCTTTAAATGTTATAAAGATTTTGGCTTTAAGAAGAGAAAATCATACTCTTAAAATTCAATTACTAAAACAGAAAGGGGGAGATGGATGTTATGTGTCACCTCAAAACAAACTCAGTCATGTTTTTTACTTTAAATTTTTTGAATTGCGATGCAGAGGGTCATACAGCAGCTGAAAGGCATCAGGCCTCCTATACAATAGCCTTTGTGGGATTAGTCCATTAGAAATATGCACAAACTGGACAATGGTTTGAACAAGATCCAGTAATGATGTGGGGAAGACATTGTTTTGTATCTTTCCAGAAGAAGCAGCACAGCCAATTTGGGTGCCAGACCGTATGTCATCACAATGGACTCAGAGAAGCTCCTTGTTCCATCATTCAAAGTACTGAGAGTTGCCCTGATGACAGCAAAGCAATAAAGGAAGATGACAAAGGTTAAGCAAGAGATCGTGGTGCCAACAGGGGGTCAGCTGAAGAAGTTAACAACTGAGGTCCAGCAGATAGCAGAAAAGCAGGAAGTAGAAGCTTCTCCCTCAACCATGTTTCTGGCCATGCTAGCATTGGTTAACTGCCAGTCTTCTGCCAGACATTTTCACAGGGGAGTTTTACCAAACATTTAAGGAAGAAATAAAACCTATCCTCCTCAGACGATTCCAAAAAAATTCAAGAGGAAGACACACTTCCAAGCTCATTGTATGAAGCCAGCATCACCCTAATCCCAAAACCAGATAAAGGTAACAGAATGAAAGAGAGTTACAGGCCAATATCCCTCATAAACATATATGCCAAAATCCTCAGCAAAATTCTAGCAAATCAGATACAGCAGCACATCAGAAAGATCATACACCATGACCAAGTAGGATATCCTAGGGATGCAAGGATGGTATATCTGCAAATCAATAAGTGTAATACATCACATATACACTTTGAGAGATAAAAATCTCATAATCAATTGATGCAGAAAATCATTTGACAAAATCCAACACCCTTTTTTTGATAAAAACTCTCAACAAGGTTGTAATAGAAGGATCATACCTCAACCTAATAAAAGCAATATATGTCAAACCCACAGTCAACAAAAAAAAACATTTCCCCTAGGATCAGGAACAAGACAAGGATGCTCACTCTCACCACTCTTGATTGAGATAGTATTGGAAGTACTAGCCATTTTGATTAGACAAGAAGAAAAAATAAAAGGCATATAAATTGGAAAAGAAGAAATAAAACCAGTCCTTATTCGCAGATGGCATGATACTGTACATAGAAAACCCTAAAGACTCAATCAAAAAAACTATTAGACTTAATAAATGAATTTGGCAATGTAGCAGGATATAAAATTGACACCAAGAAATCTATGGCATTTTTATACACCAATAGTGAACTTAGAGATAAAAACTAAATAAGCAATCCAATTTACCATCACACCAAAAAAGGTAAGAACCATAGGAATAAACTTAATTAAGGCGGTAAAAGACCTATACCCACAAAACTACAGGACACTGAAAAAAAGAGATAGAGAAAAATATAAACAGATGAAAAAGCATACTGTTCTCATGAATTGGTAGAAACAACATCATTAAAAAATGTTCATACTACCCAAAGCATTCTATATATTCAATGCACTCCTCATTAAAATATCAATGGCATATTTCACAGATCTAGGAAAAAATTTCCAAAAACTCATCTGGAATAAAAAAAGACCCTGAATAGCCACAGCAATCCTAAGCAAGAAGAACTATGTACGTGGGATCTCAATACCAGATATCAAGCTGTATTACAAAGCCACTGTTCTCAAAACAGCCTGGTACTGGCAAAAGAACAGAAATATAGACCAATGAAATTGAATGGAGAATCCAGAAATAGATCCAAACCACTAAGCTCAATATTTTACAAAGGAGGCATAAACATACAATGGAGTCAAGACAGTCTCTTCAATAAATGGTGTTGGCAAAATTATACAGATACATGCAAAAAAAAAAAATGACACTAGACCACTAACTTACACCATACACTAAAATAAACACAAAATGAATCAAGGACTTAAACATAAGATGGGAAACCATAAAAATACTAGAGGAATCCAGAGGCAGTGAAATCTCAGACACATGCTGAAGCAATTTCTTCACTGATACTGCTCCTAGGGCAATGGAAACTAAAGAGAAAATAAACAAATGTGACTACAGCAAAATAAAAACTTTTGCACAGCGAAAGAAACCATAAATAAAACAACAAGATAGCCCCCTGCATGGGGGAACATATTTGCCAATGTTATCACCAATAAGGGTTTAATTTTCAATATTTATAGGGAACTCATACAACCTAACAAAAGGAAGAAAAACAACCCAGTCAAAAATGGGAACTGTATCTAATTAGATTCTTTTTCAAAGAAGACATAAGGAAGGCCAAGAGACATATGAAATCATGCTCAAAGTCCTTAATTATTTGAGAGATACAAATAAAAAAAAACAAGGCGGTGTCATCTCACACCTGTCAGAATGGCTATAATCAACAGATCAACAAATGACAAGTGCTAGCAAGGATGCAATGAAAAAGGAAACCTTAATGCCTGCTGGTGGGAATTCAGATTGATGAAGCCACTTTGGAGAATAGTATGGAGTTTCTTCAAAAAACTAAAAATTGAACTCCCATTTAACCCAGTGATCCCAGTTCTAGGAATATATCCCAAGAATCTAAAAACACCAATCATAAAGGATATATACACCCCTATGTTCATAGAAGCACAATTCAGCATAGCTAAGATTTGGAAACAAGCTAAGTGCCTATCATTAGATGAGTGGATTAGAAAACTGGTACATCTACACAACGGAATACTATACTAGCATAAAAAAAGAAGGAATTCTTACCATTTTCAACAGCATGGATGGAGACCATTATACTAAGTGAAATATGCCTGTAAGAAAAAGATAAATATCACATGACTCATTTGTGGAATATAATGAACAACATAAATTGATGAAGAAAAACAGATCCAGAGATAAAGCATCAATCAGACTATCAAACCGCAGAGGGAACATAGGGGAGGGATCAAGCAAAGGACTTGTATATATGCATATAAGCCTAACTAATTAACACAGTCAACAAGGGGGTGAGGGTTAGGGTTAGGGTGTGGGGTGGGGAAGCAATGGAGGGATAAGGACACAGATGTAATACCTTAATAAAGAAATTTAAAATAACAAATAAATAAATATTTGTCAGTTAAATCTCAATTGAAGATAGGAGTATCTTTATCATGAACTCAAAAAAAATTCTGCTAGTATTCCACATAAAAGTAAAGAAGAGATTGGTATGAAATATTCAAAGTAATGATACACAAGAACCTGAACCCAAGACTACTCTATCCAGCAAGGATGTCATTTAAAAATGAAGGTGAAATAAAGAGCTTCCCAAACAAAATGAGGCTAAAGGAGTACATTCTAACCCAATCAACATTGAAAGACATGTTAAGTGGACTGCTTTAAGAAGAACAAATCTAGAGAGAGAATTATAGAAATAAAGAAAAAAAAATGAAATAAATAAGTACCTATCAATAATAACCTTAAATATAAATGTACTTAATGTTCTAATAAAAATAGATAAGTTAGCTGACTGGGTAAGAAAACAAGATGATTCCAACTTCAGAAAAGATCTTCACACAGATTGAAAGTGAAGGGATGGGGAAGTGGTGAGAAGCTGCATTCAGTGTGTCTGTAGGTTCTGATGGGGGCTGTTACAGATGGCAGGATGTCATGGTTCTGCTTTCTTTGGGGCTTCAACATGTCCCTGAGTTATGGCCTAGCCCTGATCCCCCAGCTCTGGGCCACCTGCACCATGGCCACCCTGAATCAGATGTACCTACTAGGGCCTCCAAAGCAGCTGCCTCCAAAACTGGCCCCCACAGAAGCCCAGGTGCAGCTAAAGGGTGTGGTTTTGCACACATTCATTTGTAAACCCAAGAAGCGGTACTCAGCCAACTGCAAGTGCTGCTATATGCAACTCAGCACAGGCCAAGAGGCCATCTGCTTTACCTCAGGGGTGGGCCACAACCAGCAGGAGCACCCTGTGCTTGTGCTAGGTGGACACAATCAGGAATTGCCTGGTGTCAAGCTCAAGGTTATGAATGCAAGTATGACTATGCTATGTGCAGAAGTTTCTGCCAGGGGCATACTGGGCTGTGGTTTGTGTAAAATAAGAACCTTTGTCACTGGGTTCCTGCAGTATTCTTGGAAAGTAGGCTAGTTCTAGAAGCATCTGACCCTGGTTCAAATCCTGTTTCTTCTTCCATCAGAACCACCAATAGCCAATAGGGGTCCTGGGTGTGAATTAGAAAAAGTGCCCCTCTGCCAAAATCCTTGGTGTCCATGTGTAGAATGTTAGTGCAAGAGGCTTCTTCTATTGAAACAGTACACTATTCCATCTTATGAGAAGGGGTTTCAATAAACAAACACACACACACACACACACAAAAAAGTGAAGGAATGGAAAAAAAATATTCCATGCAAATAAAACACACATAAAAGCACCAAAAGCTAGGGTAGTAACACTTCTATCTGACAAAATTTACTTCAAATAAGTCATAAAAGAAACAAATAAGGTCACTTCATAGTACTAAAGAGATGGACCCAATTAAAAAATATGATCCTGCCGAAACCGGTTTGGCTCAGTGGTAGTGTCGATCTGCAGACTGAAAGGTCCCAGGTTCAATTCCGGTCAGGGGCATATATATTGGTTGTGGGCACATCCCCAGTAGTGGGTGTGTAGGAGGCAGTTGGTCGGTGTTTCGCTCTCGTCGACATTTCTAGCTCTCTATCTCTCTCCCTTCCTTTCTGTAAAAAATCAATTAAAAAATATATAAATATATAAATATGATCCTGATCCACTGAGCCTAAACAACTAGGGCAGATTTCTAACATTAAAAAAACACATGCCTTAAGAGATCCAAAATGGCAGCAGAGTGAGTGAATACTGCATGGACATGATCCTGGGGAGCGGGGCGGGGACTGGAATTACAATTAAAATACGGGGGGAGGGGGAACAAAACACTTCCTTAATAATCAAGAGAAGACTCACTGGAGAGAACCCTAATACTTGAGTACTGAAAGTGGAGACCAAATAGAGACTGGTAAGAGGGGCAGAGGTACAAATGGGTGCAGGGTACCCACAGACAGCAACTGAAGTTCTGAAGAGATATCCCAGCTTCAAGGGGTTGCCACTGAGAATTCTTGGTATTTATCCCCACCCTCCCAGCAGAAATACCAGAACTGAGAAGGGTACTCACATAACATCTGGCTGTGAAAAGCAGTAGAGTTGTTATCTGCCAGGAAGTGATAACTGAAAATTCAGGCACGCTTGTAAAAGGCCAACATACAAAATTCTCTGTGAAGCCCCCACCTTGTGCTCCAGCAGAGAGAAGGCAGAATGGACTGGAGCTATGTGACCAGATGCCAGAATTGGGAATTCAGGGGTTAGAGCTCAGAAGGCTGGCACCCCCAGTTTCTGTGCTGAGGCATTCCCTCACACAGTGTAGGACATCTTTCCCACACAGACATATGCTTCTCCTGAGGGGAAGACAGTTGACACACCCTATTGCCCTGAGACCACCTAAGAGGCTAATTATTTTTTAATAATTATTGCTTTTGGCCTCTAGGCAGAAGCAACTGCCACACCCTGTTGGAAAAAAACCTCTCACCACAACTTAGCAAGACTGGGTGGAACAATTCAAGTTGGAATCCTATCATTTTGTAAGAAGAGGCAGTCTCTGGAGGCTTTGAGTATTTGCCTGATATAATTAGTTAGAAACAGTGATTGACATTGTCCTGACTAGTGATTGAGAGATGTAGACTGTATAAAATCTATCTAATACATAGTCAAAACCCCAAACAGACAGCCAAAAAGAAGATACAATAAACAGTCCCCAAATGAAAGAACAAGAAAATTATATAGAAAAAGAGATAAGTGAAACAGAGATAAGAAATTTATCTGAAACAGAGTTCAGAGTAATGGTGGTAAGGATGCTAAACAGCATTAGAAAAGATATAGTAACTATGAAAAAAGTCATAAATAAAGAATGATATAGCACAAATAAAGAAAACAATGGAAGGAATACATAGCACATTAGGGGAAGCTGAGGATCCAATCAGAGAATTAGAAGACAGGGTTGAAAATAATCACGCAATCAGAGAAACAAAAAGAAAAAAAAACAATTAAAAAAGAAAAGGACAGCTTAAGGAAGCTATTGGAAAACATGAAATGTAACAACATTAAAATAGCAGGTGTGCCAGAAGGAGTAGAAAGAGAAAAATGAAAAGAGAATGAGTTTGAAGAAATAACGGCAGAAAAATTTCCTATCTTAGGAAAGGGGAAAAAATCACACAAGTTCATGAAGCACAGAGAAGAGCCCAAACAGGCCCATGTCCAGACACAGCACAATTAAAATGCCAAAAATTAAAGACAAAGAAAAAAATCTTAAAGGCAGCAAGAGAAAAGAAAACCATTGCATACAAAGATGCTCCCTTAAGCCTGACACCTAATTTCTCATCAGATACTCTACAGGCCAAAAGGGAATGGCATGAAGTATTCAAGGTAATGCAAAGCAAGGATCTGAAACCAAGATTACTATATCTAGTAAGGTTATCATTCAAAATAGATGGTCAAATCAAGAGCATCCCAGACCAATAATAATAATAACAACAATAATAAAGCCAAAGGAGCACATCACCACCAAGCCAGCATCACAAGAAATGCTAATGAGACTGCTGTAATGAGAAGAAAGAGAGAAACCTAAGAATACAGAATTAAAATGCCAATAAATAAATACCTATCAATAATAACCTTAGATATAAATGGATTAAATAATTCAATCACAGGATAACTGAATGGATACAAAAACATGACCTAACTATATACTGTCTCAAGAGACCCACATTAGAACAAAAGACACACACAGGATGAGAATGAAGGAATGGGGGAAAAATTGTCCATGCAAGTGGAAAAGAAAAAAGCTAGAGTAGCAATAACCACATCATACAAAATAGACTTCATAATGAAGGCCATCACAAGAGATAAGAAAGGTCACTACATAATACCGCGTTTACCCGAAAATAAGACATCCTCCGAAAATAAGACCTACTTACAGGTTTCCTTCTGAGTGAAATGTAAGTCATCCCCTTGAAAATAAGCCCCAAGCTAAACATGAGAGATTTGGTTCACTGATTCTGAAGGAAATGGAGTCACAAGAAATTCACCAGGAAATTCAGGAATTGGATTGTTATGATGATGTTCCAGAAGATGATGACATGATTGTCATAGAATAAATGAGTAAATTCTTGATACTGTAGGATTTACAGTTTGTCTGGTTTGTGTTGACAACTACCATACTACCGTACTGTATACAGGTAATAAATTTCCTTTATTTTCATTTAACAATAAATGTGTACCGTATTCTTCTTCATGGAAAAATAAGACATCCCCTGAAAATAAGACCTAGAGCATCTTTGGGAACAAAAATTAATATAAGACACTGTCTTATTTTCAGGGAAGCATGGTACTAAAAGTGTTGATCCAACTAGAGGATATAACCCTAATAAACATATTTGCATCCAATATAGGGGCACCTAAATATATATATGTGTGCAAAACGAACTTCTAGATGACTTTAATGGAGACATCTAGACAACAACAACACAGTCATAGTATGGGAGTTTAACACCCCACTGACTTCACTGGATAGATCTTCCAGACAAAAACTTAATAAGTAATCAGTGACTCAAAAGGGCACACTAGATCAGATGGATTTAATTGACATCTATAAAACATTTTATCCCAATGCAGCAGAATATACATTCTTCTTAAGTGCACATTGGTCATTCACAAAGATAGATCACATGTTAGGTCACAAAACAAGTCTCTATAGGACACAAAACAAGTCTCTACAAGGTAAAGAAAATTGAAATCATATCAAACATCTTCTCAGACTACAGTAATGAAATTAGAAATCAACTACACTTATACTTTGACAAGAAGGCAGAATATAGGAAACTACATGAAAACATGAATAATTCAGAGAAAATGACTGTAAACAGATGAGAACTCCTTTAGAACAGCTGAAAGAGACTCTCCAAGTGAGTTCTTAGTGTAGAAAAGGTAGCTAAGATCCGGAAAATCCTTAATTCGGAAATCAACTACAATAAAAAAAAAACAAAACAAAACATTCAAACACATGGAGGCTAAATAGCATTCTATTAAACAATCAATTAACTACAAAGAAGACCAATAATGAAATAAAAAACTTCCTGGGAACAAATGAAAATGAACATATAACAACTCAAAATTTCTGGGTCATAGCAAAAGCAGTCCTGAAAGGGAAGCTCTTAGCACTCAAAACAAAAACAAAACAACAAAAAAAAAAAAAACAAGAAAAATCAGCAATAAAGTATTTAATCCTACAGCATAAAGAACTAGAAAGAGGCCACAGACACTCCAGGGTGGCCAGTGCTGTCACAGAGACCATACCATTTTGAAAAACAGGACTGTTTGTGACTAGGATCCTAGCCTCTCTACCACCCAATCTGCTCTCAGAAACAAGCAGGGATCCTACAACCACTCCGGACAAAGACCTGCAGATCTATGGACACCAAGACTCCAGACATCTTGGCTGCAGATTACTGTAATTCATGGAGCCCATCCCCCTTCCCACCAGCAGCTGTGCAGCATAGGACCTGACAGACCCACTCAATACAAGCAGGCTTCCTGCCAACACAGGGTGGCTGTGCAACTTAACTTTGACTCTGAGCATGCAAACTCAGGGAGTCTGTTTCCCAGGGTGCAGGAGTGGGCCTCCTGTGTACACAGGGTAGCTGTGCAATCCACCACCTCCCCAAGCAGACCAGGATCCCTTATTCTTCATGTGAATGGCAGCACTGAGAACCAGTGACTTGACTCTTGGTGCACACACATAGGGACACTGTTTCTTATTGTGTGAGCACGGGATTCCTGATTTTCAGTGCATGCACACTTAGTGCCTGTGACTTCAATTCTTGTTGCATGCCCACACAGGGACCCTGATTAATGATATGAGGCCACACCAATTGACCGAGACTCTGATACTTGATTCTCAGCACATGCACACAGAGTCACTGACTAGTGGCGTGTGCTAGGGGACTCTGATTTTTGGTGTAAGCCTGTGGGGACTTTTCTTTTTTCAGAGTGGTGCATGCAGGGTTCCTGATTCTATGTGTGCATATGAGGCTGCATTGAGCACTGGTGACTCTGATTCTCGGCATGCCTGGCTCCCACCAACCCACAGCAGCCACACTGTCTTAGTGTCAAAGCTCTTCAATGACACTTGGGTGACATGATGCTTTCTGTGCACACAGCTCCAGCTCCTATAACTCAGTGTTTGGACCTTCTGGTGATAGAATGTGGAGACAACAAAACAATCCCCAGAGGAAAGAAAAAGAGGAATCGCCAAGAAAGGAAATAAGTAAAACTAAAGTGTGCAATATGACAGAAAAAGAATTCAGAATAATGGTCATTCAGTTCATAAACTAGATGGACAAGAAAATCAACAACCTATGCAAAAATCATGAAGAAAACAAAAATGATATAACTACAATCAAAAACATTATCAAAGGTTTCAACAGTAGTAGACTAGAAGACGCAAAGGACTGAATTAGTGAAGTAAGGTAGAGAAAGAAGCCTAATCTGAACATCAACTGAAGGAAAAAAATTAAAAACCAAGAGGAGAGCCTAAGAGAGCTCTGGAAAAACATGAAACAAAGTAACAGAGGTATAATAGGAGTGCAAGAAGGACAAGAAGAGCAACAAGGATTAGATAATCTATTTTAAGAAATAATGACAGAAAACTTCCCTGATAATGGAAAGAAAAATGTCACACAAGTACAGAGTTCCAAGCAAGATGAATCCCGAAAAACAAAAAACAAAAAGCAAAACAAAAAAAACAAACAAAAAAACATCGAGACACATCATAATTACAATGGCAAATGTTCATGACAAAGAATCATAAAGGCTGCAAGAGAGAGACAGAGTTACTTACAAAGGATCCCCCATCAGAATATCACGATTTAACAGAAACATACAAGCTAGAAGGGAATAGAAGGATGTATACAAAATGATGCAATGCAAATGACTGAATCCAACAATACTCTATCCAGCAATTTTAAAAATATAGCCTAGTTCAACTTAAATAAGTAAAGTCTAGTAGCCAGTCAGTCAAGATAAAGAAAAAAAAAATACGCAAAAGAAACTATCAACCGATCAGTTTAAAATTATCATTATACTGTAGCTTAGATATTACTGTTTTGACTTCTCAGTCTCATGAGAAAAAAATGGCTAAGAATGACTACAACAAAACATTCATTAGTATGTCACATGGCGAAAATAATGAAAGAGGGACCCAACAAATGTATTCAGGTTAAAATCTTGAAGCTCTAATCAATATATATAAAAAGCCAGCAACTGAAACACTGTAACAACCAGAATGACAGTTCTCTATGACACCCACTGTAGCCAGCAAACTGGCCAGATCTGGAGGTGAGAATGGCCAGCCAAACTCTGGTGGCCCCTCCCCGCAGCTGCCTCACCCCTAATAAGCTTCTCTCACCCCAATCATCCTGCAGCCCATCCCCTGGCAGGCCCTGTCCCTGATCGCTCCCCCTATCCTAATAGGGGGTGGGGCTCACTGGCAAACCTCCTCCAGCCTCTCCGCCCAGACAGATCTATTCCAGATTGGCCCCTCACCCTGATCAGGGCCAGGGCCAGCTGGCCAACTACCTTAAACCTTTCCCCGGAGCTGGTTCTGCCCCCAATGGTTCCCAAATTGGGGGTTGGCCCCAATCAGGGCAAACAGGCTGGCCAACCTTCTACCATCTCCTCCTTCCATCAGGCACAACCCTGAACCACCCCAATTGGGGCCAGGCTGGCCAGAGCCCACCTATGCACAAATTCATGCACTAGACCTCTAGTTGTAAAATAATAATATTAGCCTTAATGTTAAGCAAGTATGGCATATGACTAATATGATTCCAAGTAAAATGTTGATCAGAACTTGAGAGCTTTTATTTTATATAAATTTTATTCAACAACTTGTTCAATGAATAAGGCTGTCTTCTGAAGGTGTTATTCGTGTACAAGTTACAGAACAGTTATGTGCTCAAAAATGGTGGCCGAACAGTAAACTGAGAAAGGTTGGAGTGTATACTCAGATGAGGAAAAAAAAAAAAAGATATGCTCTTCCCAAAGATGCAGTATTCCAAGATGCAGGCAATGTTCTTAATATCTAGATTATATTTCTGATTATGTGAACATCTAGATTGAATTTCTGCCTGATGTGACTCATCATAATAGAATCGTTTAAAAAAAGTGTAATCTAGTTAAAGAACTTACTTTCATGTTTCCAAGCAAAGTTTGTAGAATTGATCATATCCTAAAGTCTGTGTTGATTTTGTTTTATGAGTTTCTCTGTAATCACAGATTTATAGATCATGGTGTATGATGCTTAAAATGTAAAAATATATCAGTAATAGATCTCTGATTAATATATTTTGATACAAAAGTGATGCGAGCTGTATAATGTTCTTATTTTAAGTGAGTTACATATTTTTTCTTCAAATAACTGCTTACATTATGTGTTTATTAATAAATTTCATTTATAGCTCACAAGGAAATAATAAAAGAAGGATCTCCATCTGCAATAGACAATGAGAATATTTTCCATTTTAAGTAGTGCAATTATTTTATTAATATCAGAAGAAACTGTTAAACTTTTTTTCAGAATAAAATACTAATTGTCAGAATAAAATTAGACCTAATATTAAATGAAAAATTGTTGAAAATCAAAATAATTCAAGAAAGTTCTTAGGGTATATTTCAAATATTTTTTCCATCAAGTTATGACATTTTGTCAGTTAGCCTATCAGGTTAATTTTATAGGAAAGGAAAAAGCAAAAACAAACCAGTGATATCAAGATCAAAATACTTTTCCAAAAGCATACATCTACTCAGCACTAGAATAAGAACTTTACCAGCCTACAGATGTAATTATACAAATAAGATGTGATTTCCAGAGATGATAAGAATCCAAGTAAAATAAAATATTAAAAAATGTGTGCTAGCTCTTCTTTTAAATCTGTTTTTTGTCATTATTGTTTTACAAAATAAAACTGATCATGACAGCTCTCTGTTGCAGCAGCAATTCCCCCTATCCTTTTTCCAATTCATTCAAATTAAAAGTCTGACTTTATAATGCCCTGACAGAATCCTGATGTCCTATCCCTCCATTATTACACTCTGCCCTCATCTCCCCTGATCTGTTATCCCCCAACTTACTCTGCCTCAGTTCCAGGAAATCTCAGTCATAAAACCTTTGCAGTTCCCTCAGCCTGATATGTTCTTTCCCCAGACCTGCCCTATATCACTCTCATACATTCTGCAAGTCTGTGGCCAGGATGACTACTAAATATGGAAATGGACTTCTTTTATCCTATGTTTGATCTTTTAGATGTGCTTGTTTTGTTCTTTTTTATGCTGAGCACCAGCTTGAACAAAGCAAATAGTTCAACAAGCCCAGGGCAATCCTATCTGAAACTGGCATCCTTTCATAAGTGCCCTGTCATTTTTAAGAGATGTCCAACAAATATTATAAGTGAAGCTGCTTTACTAGTGAGAGCTTCCCCTATTATCCTATCTAATAAAATAGCAATACGAAAATTGACCATACCTCCACTACAACCACAAGCCATAACCACCAGCCAATCAGGAGTGAATATGCAAATAAACCCAACCAAGATGGCTGTGGCTACTGAGAGCAGGAGGGAAGCTTGGGTTTCCCTGGCAATGGAGGAGGCTAAGCTTTCCGCCTGCCCTTGCAGGCCCAGGCCTCCTTTCAATACTACAACGTTTCAATGATAGAAGATAAAATAAATACCAACAAAAATGACGGCAGCCACAGAGCTGGAGAGAGCCAGAGGTTTGAGTTGCCCCCAGAGATGGAGTACGTCAAGTTTTCCACCTGCTCTGGCCTGCCTTGGCCTGCGCTTAAGGCTACAAAGTTTCAATGATAGAAGATAAATAAATCCCAACAAAAATGGAGGCAGCCTCAGAGCTGGAGACAGCAGAAGGCTTGAGTTCCCCCCAGAGATGAAGGAAGGCAAGATTTCCATCTGCTCTGGCCCACCCAGGCCTCCATTCCAGGCTACAAAGTTTCAATTATAGAAGATAAATAAATCCCAACAAAAATGGTGGCAGCTACAGAGTGAGCAGGAGGCTTGGCTCCACTTATGGCTACAAACATTCAAATACAGAAAATAAATAAATCCTAGATGCCAGGGCCTCCGCATGGGTTGCCAGGGGATGTTACCAGCCTGAAACCACCATAGGCTTCTCATCCAGGCCACCCCACACCCCAAGGGAACCCCCACCCTGATCTGGGACACCCTTCAGGGCAAACCAGCTGGCCCATATCCATGTACCAGGTCTTTAGCCTATCTAATTCTAGCTAATACAAGAGTAATATGCAAATTGACTGTCACTCTAACACACAAAATGGCTGCCCTCATGTGGTCAATGATCTTGCACCCATGTGGACACAAGATGGCCACCACAAGATGGCAAGCAGGGGAGGGTAGTTGGGAGGGACCAGGCCAGCAAGGGAGGGCAATTGGAGATGATCAAACCTTCATGGGAGAACAGTTAGGAGTGACCAGGGAACCAGAGGAGGAAGTTGGGGGCAACCAGGCCTGCAGAGAAGGGCAGTTGTGGGGGACCCAGGCCTGCAGGGGAGAGAAGTTAGGGGAGACCAGGCCTGTAGGGGAGGACAGTTAGGGGCAAACAAGCTGGCAGGGAAGTTGTTAGGGGGTGATCTGGCTGGCAGGAAAAAGTGGCTAGGGGCAATCAGGAAGGCAGGAGAGCAGTTGAGAACCTGCAGTTCTGGATTGTGAGAGGAATATCCGACTGACCGTTTAGGCCTGATCCTATTAGTCTGACAGTTGGACATCCCTTGAGGGGTCCCAGATTGGAGAGGGTGAAGGCTGAGCTGAGGGACACTCGCTGCCCCCCAAGCATGAATTCCGTGCACTGGGCCTCTAGTTATAATATAAAGCAGTACAGACATGCAGAGGAGGGCAGTTAGGGGTGACCAGGCTGGAAGGGGAGGGAAGATAAGGGCAATTGGGAGGGCAGGTAGCTATCAATCAGGCTGCCAGGGGAGTGGTTAGGGGTGATCAGTCTGGTAGGCAGAAGCAGTTGGGGCAATCAGGAAGGCAGGCAGGAGAGAAGTTGGGAGCCAGCAGTCCTGGATTGTGAGAGGTATGTCCAGGTGCTTGTTTAGGCCCAATCCTATAGAGATTGGGCCTAAACGGGCTGTTGGACATCCCTTGAGGGGTCCCAGATTGGAGAGGGTGAAGGCTGAGCTGAGGGACACTCGCTGCCCCCCAAGCATGAATTCCGTGCACTGGGCCTCTAGTTATAATATAAAGCAGTACAGACATGCAGAGGAGGGCAGTTAGGGGTGACCAGGCTGGAAGGGGAGGGAAGATAAGGGCAATTGGGAGGGCAGGTAGCTATCAATCAGGCTGCCAGGGGAGTGGTTAGGGGTGATCAGTCTGGTAGGCAGAAGCAGTTGGGGCAATCAGGAAGGCAGGCAGGAGAGAAGTTGGGAGCCAGCAGTCCTGGATTGTGAGAGGTATGTCCAGGTGCTTGTTTAGGCCCAATCCCATAGAGATTGGGCCTAAACGGGCTGTTGGACATCCATTGAGGGGTTCCAGATTGGAGAGGATGCAGGCTAGGCTGACAGACATACACCTCCTTGCACAAATTTTGTGCACAGGACCTCTAGTACCACAATAATTACCCAGATCTCCATCTTTTACTTTATGACAGTATGTATCACAGTCTAACCTAGTGTACATATTTTATTACCAATTGTATCTGTGTTCTTCTTCTGGGATGTAAACTCCATAAAACAGGAATTTCTGCCTACTTGTTTGCTACTGTAGTATCTTATTCCAAACAGTGCTTGGCACACAGTGTATTTTCAATAATATTTTCTGGTTGAATGAGTATTTTAATGAAGGGAACAAAACTATTTCTATCTTTTGAATAGCTATAAAGATGATGGAAATTCATTTGGAGACATTATACTACTTTCAGTTCATCTTTCTCTCTCATGGAGACTACTCTAAGGATTCAAATCTCCCTCCTGAAATCCATCAAGTACTGTCAATTTTTAAAATGTCTTTAAAGTATTCCAGTTTAATTAATATTAAACTCTATAAAATGGATTAGAAATAGCCTATTTTTCTTAATTTTATAACTCTAGTTGAGAAGTTATGCATAAATGGAATTCTCCTTTGAAAACAACTATGTTTATCAATTTATAAATTCTGAATTAACCCTTATAGGACAGTCTGAAGTCTTACTATCAAACCTAAAAGATACCAGCTTCCCAAAGTTGTGAAAACTATTTTTTGGTGCAACATTTCCCACTCTGAGTTCCATAAATATTTTATAGTTTGAAAAATATTTACTTATGACCTGAACAGAATATTGTTTTCAGGATAAACTAGTCCCCAAATGAGAAGTAGAATTTTTTAAAAAATTCTTTATTAAACTGTTACTGCTTGCTGTTGTGTTTAATAAAAGCAAGACACTGTCCTCAGTAGAGAGGGAAAATAAGAAATCACACTATTTTATAAAACTAAGGACATTTATATCTAATATCTTTTCCAAGCATTAAAGCAATGAATAATAGGAAGTATTGCCAAATATATTTCAAATAGAACCTTCACTGTAGCACTGTTATCTATAGAAATATTAACATCTTATCATGCTATTTTGAGTGCCTAAAATAAAATTTTAGATTCTTAGGAAATTTAGAGATCATCTTAATTCAACCTCTTTATTACACTAATGAAAAATCTAAACCTCAAATAATTTAAGCCAGAAATAAACAGTGCACATGAGCGTTAATAAGGAAATATTTTATATTCACAGATGAGCTTCTATTTTGTAGGGAAATAGGAGTTTTGGAGAACAAGTATTGAGAAGATGAAGGCACAAGAGAAAGAATGAAGGAGAGAATGCTCAGAGGGTATGAAAAGGAAGAGTGAATGCACTCGTTTGGCATGTCAGGGGAAATGGAGATGGGTGAGAAGTAAAATCAGAGTATGGTAGTCTTTACCAGATAGTGGCTGAGCATCAACCTATGAAACAAGAGGTCACCAGTTCAGTTCCCAGTCAGGGCACATATCTGAGCTTTGGGCTTGATCCCCAGGAGAGGGTATGAAGGAGGCAGACAACAAATGATTCTCTCATCATTGATGTTTATATATATATCTCTCTCTCTCTATCTCTGAAATAAAATCCTATATAATAGAAGGCTAATATTCAAATCCACTGCTCAGTGTAATGACTGGTTGCTATGATGCACACTGACCACAAGGGGACAGATACTCAATGCAGGAGCTGCCCCCTCGTAATCAGTGTGCTCCCAGAGGGGGAACACCACTCAAATCTGGGCTCACTGCTCACAGCTAGAAAGTACAACACTGGTAGCAGGATCCTTTCCTTCCTCAGCAACAGTGCTATGGATGTCTGACTACCAGTTTAGGCCTGCTCCCTGCTGAACCTTGTCTAAGCTGTCAGTCTGACATCCCCCAAGGGCTACCACACTTCCAGAGGTTACAGACTAGGATAAGGTACCCCATGATGAGTGCACAAATTTTTTGCACCAGACCTCTAGTATAAATATACCTAATATCATGGTAGGCTTTTTCTTGTAGGCTTAAGAGTTTAGATTTTATACCAGAAATAATGAAGATCCATTGTTACTTATATGGGAAGGTGATTGAAATTATGTTCAAGAATATAATTTTTCAGTAATTAAGAAGGTCAGTGAGGTGAGAAGAGTAGATGCTTGGAGATCATTGGTGCTATGAAATGATTGATACTCTTTGTAATTATATTAAATCATTGTGATATATAATTCAGGAGGAAATTCCACCTGAATTCAAGTCATAGGGGTATAATGCAGAAGACAGGGTAGAAAGAAAAAAATACTTTGGAGTGGGTTTAAAAACTGATATATTTTTCACTCATTTGTGGAATATAATAAACATTATAAACTAATGAACAAAAGATACACAGACAAAGAAGCAACAAACAAACTGTTAAACTTCAGTGGGAAGGTAGAAGAGGGATGGGGGTTGAGAGTAAGAAATCAACCAAAGGACTTGTATGCATGCATATAAGCATAACCAATGGACACAGACACTAGGGGGAGTGAGGGGATTTGCTGGGGATTGGGGTGGCTGGCGGGAGGTCAATGGAGGAAAAAGGAAACATATGTAAAACTATATGTAATACTTTAAATAATAAAATAAAACTTAAAAAATCCTATATAACAAAAAGGTAATATGCAAATTTACCTTCATGCCCTTGCATAAGATGGCCACTCCCATGTGACCAAAGATGGCCAGCATGGGAGGGTAGCTGTGAGCAATTAGGCTAGCATGGAGGGCAGTAAGGGATGACTAGGCTGACAGGGAAGGGAAGTTGTGGGGGACTGGGCCTGTAGGGGAGGGAGGGAAGTTTGGGGGAATCAGGCCTGCAGGGGAGGGAAGTTAGGGGTGACCTGGTTGGCAGGGGAGGGCAGTTAGGGGGAACCAGGTCTGCAGAAGAGGGCATTTGGGGGCAATCAGGCCAGCAGGAGAGGGAAGTTTGGGGCAAATGGACCAGCAGGGGGGCAGTTAGGCATCAATCAGGCTGGCAGGGGAGTGTTTAGGGTGTGATCAAGCTGACAGGCAGAAGCGGTTAGGGGCAATCAGGCAGACATGCAGGAAGGCAGGCAAGCAATTCAGAACCAGCAATCCTGGATTTTGACAGGGATTTCTGACTGCTGGACAATTTGAACATCCCCTGAGGGGTCCCAGATTGGAGAGGGTACAAGCTGAGTTGAGGGACAACCTTTCCCCAGTTCATGAATTTCATGCTCTGGGCCTCTAGTAAATAAATAAAAATTAAGGAATTTGAGAAATAAGTGCATATTTCAGCAAAATTTCTCATGTGATTGGAGTGCCAACAGACTCTAAATTTGTGTATAATAGTTTCATTGGAATCATAAGATAAACCATAGTAATAAAGAAAAGAGGGATCCATTCAACATTTCACTGTCACTTTTCCCATTTTAAAACTAGATTGATCTGTTCTTTGTTGTTGAGCACTCCAAGACAAATGATCAAAATTCCTTCTGTTTTATTTGAAGGAGGGACTTACCTGCTATGATGCAAATTAAATGTAAAGAATAGAAAGCTCAGATAGTGTTGGAGAATAATTATTAATGGAAAAATTAAACAATTTTTTTCTATAGAAAAATTTTCTAATTTAGTAATGTAAATCAATAGGAAAGATAATGTAATTAAAATATTTTAAACAATTGTCCTGCAAAAATCACTATTTCAAAAGTGTGCTATATCTGTAGTTAAAATATTTTCAAAAAGTAATTTACATTTGATTCAATTACTTTTTCTCATTGAAATATACTAGGTATAATGAATTACACATAGTTACTTAGGAAATACTAATAGTAGCAGTATAAACCTATAGGTATTATGGACATACCTCATCTAGAACAGTTGCCATTAATAAAGCGTTATTGCCCACAATAAAGAACTTTTAAACAATTTTCCACTAGGATTGCTGTATTGTCTTACAGGTTTTAAAGATTCTCTTTTTGGCTTATAAATAAAAAATAAGTGTCAAAACCCCAAGTGTGAAGTTCTGCAACTATTTAAATTTTATTAATTCCTGATATAAGAAGAGAATAATCAAAAATAAGATACATCCCGAAATGAGTTTAACTATCCTATCTAATAAAAGAGTAATATGCTGATTGACCATCACTCCAACACACAAGACCAAGATAGCTGCTCCCATGTGGTCAAAGATCCTGCCCCCATGTGGACACAAGATGTCCACTACAAGATGGCCAGCATGCTAGGGCAGTTGGGAGGAGCCCAGCCTGCAAGGGAGGGCAGTTGGGGGTAATCCACTCTGTAGGGGAGGGCAGTTAGGGGTGACCAGGCTGGCAGAGGAGGGAAGTTGTGGCAAACAGGCTGGCAGGGGAGCAGTTAGATGTCAATCAGGCTGGCATGGGAGTGGTTAGGGGGTGATTGGGCCTAAATGGGCAGTTGGACAACACTTTAGGGGTCCCAGATTAGGGAGGATGCAGGCTGGGCTGAGGGACACTGACCCCCAACCTCCTCCCCTGTGCATGAATTTTGTGCACCAGGACTTCTAGTTTTAATTTAATAATCAAAAAGAGTAATTTGATAAAAGAAGATAATTAGAAAAACTATAATTTTTTTTTGCCTCACCACATTGACTTTCTATTTATCACCTACCTTATCATATAAATTTTTATGTTTTATTCCAGCTTTCCCAAAATAATTGGAAGCTCCTGTGTTGTAAAAAAAAAAAAAAAAATATATATATATATATATATATATATATATATATATATATATATTTCTTTAAACATGAAACATTTCTATCAGAGCAAACATTTGATAAATCTATAATGCTTAATTAAGAATTCTCTATCATCTATTTTAAAAATATCCTATATAATAAAAACCTAATATGCTAACTGTCTGGTTGTCTGGTGACTGGTCGAATGTTCAACCAATCAAAGTGAAATATGCTAATGATATGCTAAGGCCACTCAACCACTCACTATGACATGCACTGACCACCAGTAGGGAGACAGTCAACTAGTCGACCAGACTTTATGATGTGCACTGACTACCAGGGGGCAGATGCTTTGACCAGTAAGTTAGCTTGCTGTTGGGGTCCAGCCAATTGGGACTGAGTGAGATAGGTTGTACACACCCTGGAGCCCTCCCACAGTTTCTGTCTAGCCCCAATCATGCAAAGGGGGGGTCGGGGTCCCTCAGCCTGACTTACACCCTCTCACAATCAGTGACCCCTCAAGGGATGTTGGGAAGCAGGGTTCAGTCAGATCCCGCAGGTCACTCCCTTTGGAAGAGTGCCAAATGCCGGGCTCATGGCTAGCGAGTGCTGTTGTGGTGATATGAGCCTCTCCCATTAAGGATTGATTGGGCGCAAGCCCACAGCAAGTGCAGTGGAGCCAGCATGATCAAGAGTGGCAAGTAGGAGCCTCAGGTGGCATTGGACTGTGGGTTTCAGCCCAATCCCCATAGGCCAACCCAAGGGACCCCACCTATCCACAAATTCATCCATTGGACCTATAGTTAAATAAAATTATTAACTAGAATATTAGTTATTAATATTCTGCTGAATATTATCTATGTGCCAGTCACACCTTAAGTGCTAATTTGTATTATCTAATTTAATTTTTAAAAAACACTTATTAGCCAGAACCGGTTTGGCTCAGTGGGTAGAGCATCAGCCTGTGGACTAAAGGTCCCAGGTTCAATTCCCAGTCAAGGGCATGTATCTTTGTTGTGGGCACATCCCCAGGAGTGGATGTGCAAGAGGCAGCTGATCGATGATTCTCTCTCATCGATGTTTCTAACTTTCTATCCCTCTCCCTTTCTCTCTGTAAAAAATAAATAAATAAATAAATAAAAATAATAATAATAAAATAAACACTTACTAAATAATTTTAATATTAAAATACCAGTCTGCCTTTAGAAAGGTAAGACAGAATTTTTAAAAATCTATATTATTCTAGGTCCCTCAGTTGTTTGTGATAGATACAAACAGGATTTCAAACTCAAGAATTTGGAAATCAGTGTCTTACTCTGACTTTATCCTGAGTCCACACTTTTTTTTTCTTCCAAATAATTCTTTATTATTATTTTAAAATGTATTTTTATTGTTGAAATTATTGCAGACATCCATATTTTCCCCTATTGATCCAATTCCTCTCTACTCTTGTCTTCTCCCCATACCTTCACCCTTTCACATAAATGACCTGGAGAGTTTTTTAATATAACTAATATTATAATCCAGAAATGAGCAAAGTGCATTTCTCGAATTAGTTCTCAGGATGCTCAGTTGCATAGCCACATGCAGTAAGCAACTGTTCTGGTTATTCACAAGGTCAAAGATGGCTGCCCCCATGTGGACACAAGATAGCTGCCACAAGATGGCCCACAGGGGAGGGCAGTTGGGAGAGACAAGGCCTGCAAGGGAGGGCAGTTGGGGGCAATCAAGCCTGCAGGGGTGACCAGGCTTGCAAGGGAGGGCAGTTAGGGGAAAACAGGATGGCAGGTGAGCAGTTAGGCATCAATCAGGCTGGCAGGCAGAAGCAGTTAGGGGCAATCAGGAAGGTAGGCAGGCAAGCAATTGGGAGCCAGCAGTCCTGTATTGTGAGAGGGATGTCCGACTGCCTAGTTAGGCCCGATCCAGGTGAAATTAGGCCTAAATGGACAGTTGGACATCCCTCAAAGGGTCCCATAATGGAAAGGGTGCAGGCTGGGATGAGGGACACACACCCCCATGCACTAATTTTGTGCACCAGGCCTCTAGTAGTTTATATAAACCTCTTTGTTTCCAAGATAATATGATCTATCATCTATTTTTCAAACACACTTGAATCTTCTTTCCTTTGAGCTCACAATTGATGAAACTGTAGTGGCATTCTTTAATTTTGGACCCATCTAAGTTGTCCCTGATGTAAAGAACATTTGTTATATGTTTGTTTGCCAGCCATTGACTTCTTATTTTGGTTACACATCTTGAATTCATTTTGGGGAAACACTACCTGCCACACTTGTCATTCTTTGCTGCCATAATAAATAGTGAGATATGCGTGATTTAGGCTGAAGAGAAAGGTATTCTATTTTACTCTTCACATTAATCTGAAGGAATACAGTTAGAATGACCAGGAATGAGGAAAGTGTGTATTGAGGAAGTGGAGCAGAGAGATGGAGAAAAATATCCTGATGACAGTGTTTGAATCTTGAATCAAAGACTTTCCAATGTAGGAGACATTAATATAATCTTACATTTTTTTCTCAAAATCTTACTTACATTGTATTTTGTGTTGCTTATTTCCATTTGCCTCCTCCATTAGCACTTTACTCTATTCGGTACTCTATAGAGGTAAGTTTAGAATAGTACCAGTGAAGAACATGAGGTTTACATGATATGATTTCTGTCTTTTCTGAATTTGTGTCTTCACATTCATTCAAAAACTTAATTAGAAAATTTAGATTACTTTATTTTCATGGTGAGAATTTCCATCTATATATCTATTCATATATATATTCTATTTTAAAGTAAGCAAATTAAAATTACAGAAAATACTTGGTAACATTTCTAAAAATAAATAAATTCATATACTTTGTGGGTGCATAATAAAGGTCAGTAGTATTAAGAGATTTCCTCTTAACTCTACATCAAAGAGCAAACAGAAGTGATTAGGGGCATTCAAGCAGGCAGGCAGGCAGGCAGGCAGGCAAGCGGTTGGGAGCCAGCAGTCCCAAATTATGAGAATTAATTCTATCACTGATTAGAAGTACAATGAAAATACATTTGTAAATGTATTCTATAGCTTGGTGTGTGCAAAGTGCTTTACGTATGTCTCATAGCACTCAGATCCCTCCCTGACCTCAGTTCAATGTGAGAGTTGACTTTACATTATATTCAGAGCTCCACCAGTGATGGCACAGCCTAGCTGCTGGATCACCAGAAGAATACCAGGGAGAGAATAGCTATTTTCACCCACTGTGCATGAAAATAGACAGCATTAAATGTCATCCACACACAGATCATCTTTTGTACAAGGAACAGAAAATAATATGCTGGGATAGTATATTTTTCCACTAAAAAAAATATTGTACTATTATACATGCATTTAAAATATAGATTTTTTCCTACTTATAAAACACTAATGGCCCAGTGCACAAAATTCATGCATGAGGGGGTGTCCTTCAGCCCTGCCTGCACCCACTCCAGTCTGAGACCTCCTGGATGATATCCAACTGTGGGATTGGGACTGCAGTCAGACATCCCTCTCATAATCCATAACTGCTGGCTCCTAACCACTCACCTCAGGATGCTCAGTTGGATACCCTTCCTGATTACCACTAATCACTCTGCCTGCCATCCTAAACTCCCCAAACTGCCACCCAGCTGGCCTGATTGCCCCCACTTGCACCCCCCTGCCAGCTTGCTTGACCCCAACAGCCACCCCCTGGCAGCCTGCTTGCCCTCAACCTGCCCCGCTGGCCTGATAGCCCCCAACAACCCCCCTGTTGGCCTGATCACCTCCATCGCCCCCCACCAGCCTGCTTGTACCTTACTGCCCCCCCCAGCTGTACTGATCACCCCGACTTCTCTCCCCTCTCAGCCTGATTGCCTCCAACTGTCCCCCTGTTGGCCTTATCGCTCTCAACTGCTTCCCCTGCCAGCCTGATCACCCCCAACTGCCCCCTGCCAACTTGCTTGCGCACAACTACCTCTCCTATTTGCCCTGATCACCTCCATCTTCCCTCCCTTCCTGGCCTGATCGCCCATAACCACCTCTGCCTCCAGCCAGGCACCATGACTTTGTCCAGAAGAATGTTCCACAGGTCTCCCAGTCTAATTAGCATATTACCCTTTTATTAGTATAGATTAATTGTAATAGTGTAGATATTCCATTGAAAAGTAAGATGTTTTAATTTTTTTCAGTTTTGGATGTGTTAATGCATAGAGATTTATTCTATGACTAGCAAATTTTAATCATGTTGTAGCAAAGTTAGGAAGGAAAAGTTTTCCTGATAAGAAACAACTTTTTTTTTTTCTTCTCAATCCCTCAACCTCCCCCAAAAACTCACCACCACAATTGTCTGCCTACTTTCTATCACCAGTTCCTGACCACAACCCAAGTGGCATTGAGGGACTTTCGCTCACCTGCCTTTTTAAAATTCAAAATAAGAGGAATAACTTATAGACCTGGGCAACAGTAAGGTGATTCGGGGGATGTGTGGGGAATGGAGGTGGAGGAAAGTGTAGGGGAAATGGTGATAGAAAAATGAAGTAAAATAAAGCGAAAAAAATGAAACAATTTAATTTAATATATAATCATTTTGTATGTGTGTTATATGTGTTTGATTATGCTGTGTATAAAAATTTTATATTTAAGATTTTCATGACATTAAATCTCATTAAAACCATCACTACAGGTGACAGAGAAGGCTTTTCATGGAAGCATTGGCTGTATTTCTGATTATAGGTCCCTGAACAAGGAAATCTCATTGAGCATGGAGAACCATGGACCATTATCATTTGGATCCTGTAATTTTCTACCCTGAAAGAAGTATTTATAAATGTGCCTTAAATTAACATCTCATTTTCTACTTATACCTCTTACAATCTCTTTTTCTGAAATTCACATTTACAAAACCAACATTTTTAAATAGTTTTTATTTTACAATTAAAGACAATACCCCTCCACACAGATGCAGTAGCATAAATGGATAAGATTTTTTATTTTATTTTTATTTAATTTATTGTGTGCTTTTTTACTTTTTAATTTATTTATTTTTATTTTTAACTACAGTTTACATACAATATTATATGAGTTTCATGTGTATAAACCAGTGAATAGACATTATATCTTACTAAGTGATCATCCCAAAAAAATCTCATACCCAACTGACACCATACATAGTTAGTATATTATTTACTACTAGGGGCCTGGTGAATGAAATTCATGCACTGGGGGTGTCCCTCAGCCTGGCCTGCCCCTTGTCACAGTCCGTGAGCCCTCAGGGGATGTCCTCTGTGGGAGGAGACCGGCCAATCAGGGGAAGGCACCACCTCCATAACACCCTCGATGCTCCTTCCTGCGGCTCTTCAAACCCACCTCCATCATTCCTCAATGCGTTCGGGTCATGGTCAGGAATCAGTGGAGGTCTCCAGGTGTTGGGGAAACCAATGTAAGGAATTTCCTCTAGCAGCCAGATCCAGTGACCCAGGGCCAGAGGAAGACCTGCACTCTCCCCTACATTAGCTGGCCGCTGTGAGGGCGAGGCTCAGACAAAGCGTGCAGGGCGTGGATCAGGCAGCATCATGTCTGGCAGTGGAAGAAGCAGAAGCATGATGGGGGCATCCCCTTCCCCTAATCACAGGGTTGCCTCTGCAGCAGCATCGAGGGTGTTATGGAGGTGGTGCCACTCAAGTACTTATGAAAGGTATTATTCTACATCATGGTATTCCAGATAAAGTCATTCCTGACTAAAAAACTCATTTAGTAAAAAAAAAAAAAAAAAAAAAAAAAAAAAAAAAAAAGCAATGGCATCACACTCATGATATCCTCTCTCTTTGTTTAGAACATACTCTACTAGAGAAGCAGGTGACCTTGTAGAACAATGGAATAATTGTTTTGAAGAATGGTTGACAGCTGAAAAATAAAATCTTGCATATCTTAACAATGTTAATATACACTTTAAACCAACAATATTCCATATCCAGCATATATAGGTCTAGTAATTAACAAATGAAAGTCTAAATATTTTTTCTCTCTCTTACAAACTTAATATCTCACTTGCAAGTTTTCAAATTTCTATCTAAAAACTTTGGCTTTAAAAGTCTTAGTTCAAAAGAAAGAAATAATTTTGCATGTTTGTTTATTTTGTTAACACTAAGGTTATTTTTTCTTTGATTTTTAGAGAGAGTGGAAGAAAGGGGAGAGACACACAGAAAGAAACATCAATGTAAAAGAGACACACTGAGGGGGAGAGAAAGAGAGAGAGAAACATTAATGTAAAAGAGACACACCAATTGGTTGCCTCTTGCACACTCCCAATGACAAGGGCTGCGAATTGAGCTTGCAAGCAAGGTATGTGCCCTGATAGGAATCAAGCCCAGAGACCTTCAGTCCACAGGTAGATGTTGTAACCACTGAGAAAAAGCTGCTAGAGTGGGAGAAATAATTTAATAAGGGACAAGATATGATTTTTGGAACTGGAAGTTGTGATAGCTATCTGATTTTTTGGGAATCCTCATGCCATAAACCATAAAAGAGGGTACTTTACTTTGTTGTTATAGATGCGAATTATTAAGGAGAGAGATATCTCTTTGTGTAGAGCCCAAGGGTTATTTGGAATCTCCCTTTGTAATTCAATAATGAATGGTAAAAATAAATAGAAGACCAGATGTAAATAAAGACCTAAACAAACATTAGGTTGTTAGGTCATCCTAACACAGAAAATTCAAGCCAGATAAGGTTAATAAAATGGTTAATGGAAGCAGGATATAAATATCAAAGGCCACCTTGTGCTCAATTATTTTCCTCACTCTGTGTGTGTGTGTGTGTGTGAGTGTGTGTGTGTGGCTATTTTTTCCCCTTTTCTCCTTCTTATTATAAATAATGTTGAGGATAAAATTGTGACTGAACTAGAAGAGGAATGCACATCCTCCAAAATAGTTACAGTGGCCTAGAAGATTATTTTTCTACTTTTGAAGTGGTGGTGAGAATAAAAGTGTCATCATTTATATGAGGGCTACCTGATACATGTTAGTAAAAACTGGTGTTGTATTATTGTTCTATTTAGAAGTTTAACATGGTAAGATAGTATATGAATGCTGAATAATCAAAGGGTTGGCAGTTCTGGATATTACTAGTAGACACTCAATCCTATCATATACTTATATCTTCTGTCCTTTCTTTTGTACCATCAGGCCAAAGCCTGCAAGTTACATTCCACATATACTCTTGCCAAGTATGTTCTGATTGTCTTCTGCTAATTGAGACCCAGCACCAGGTAAGAAAATCAGCAGGTAGAAACCATTCTATTTTGTCAGTGGTTGGTAAGTGACTGCAGAGTCTTGCAATAGCATAAGTCTTTCCAGCGGTTGTGCCAGAGTTCATGTAGATGAGTTAGTGATAGCAATGGGTGACTCCGGATGACTGAAGGCTATGGTAGGGTTTTCCAATAGTTTTGGAGTTTGGGCAGTGAGAGTAGTTGTTACTATGGTGCCTTTAGGGTAATATCAAACAGATGATAACATTTCTGATGCAACCTCAGTGGGTATAGTGGCTCAAATAAATTATTGCAATTGTGGAGGCTTTAATGTCTTTCTGCAGTACCTAATCTTTGAGAAAGAGTGACTTCCTCTGGCCCATACCCATGTACCAGGCCTATAGCTTATCTAATTCTATCTAATAAAAGAGCAATATGCAAATTAACCATCACTCTGCCACACCCACAAGCCAAGCCCACCAGCCATGTCCACCAAGCCATGCCCACCAGCCAATCAGAGCGAGTATACAAATTAACCCCACAAGATGGCTGCGCCACAGAGAGCAGTTGAGAGGCTTGGGTTTTCCCAGCAATAGAGGAAGCCAAGCTTTCAACACACCCTGGCCCGCCCAGGCCTCCACTCAAGGATACAATGTTCAATTATAGAAGATAAATCCCAAGAAAAATGGTTGCAGCCACAGAGCTGGAGAGAGCAGGCTAGGGTTGCCTTCCGCAATAGGAAAAAACGCAAAGCTTTCCTGGCTGGTGTAGACCTCCACTCAATGCTACAAAATTTCATTTATAGAAGATAAATAAAACCAAACAGAAATGGCGGCAGCCAGAGTGAGCAGGGGCCTTGGCTTCTCTCCAGGCTACAAAGTTTCAATTGTAGAAGATAAATAAATTCCAGATACCAGGACCTCCACTTGGGTCACCGGGGGGCATGGCCAGCCTGCAAACCACCACATGCCCCTTGCCCAGGCCACCCCACGCCCCAAGGGAACCCCCACCCTGATCCAGGACACCCTTCAGGGCAAACCAGCTGGCCCCCATCTGTGCACCAGGCCTCTATCCTAACTAATAAAAGAGTAATATGCAGATTGACCATCACTCCAACACACAACATGGCTTCCCCCATGTGGTCAAAGATCCTGCCCTCAAGTGAACACAAGATGGCCACCACAAGATGGCCAACAGGGGCAGGCAGTTTAGAGGGACCAGGCTGGCAGAGGAGGGACGCTGAGGGTAAACAGGCTGGCAGGGGAGCAGTTAGAAATCAATCAGGCTGGCATGGGAATGGTTAGGGGGTGATCAGGATGGCAGGCAGAAGGGGTTAGGGGTAATCAGGAAGGCAGGCAGAAGGGGTTAGGGGTAATCAGGTAGGCAAGCAGTTCGGAGCCAGCAGTTCTGGATTGTGAGAGGCATGTCTGACGACCCGTTTAGACCTGATCCAGATGGGATCAGGTCTAAGTGGGCAGTTTAACATCCCTTGAGGGGTCCCAGATTGGAGAGGATGCAGGCTTGCCTGAGGGACAGCTCCCCACCCCATGCCCAAATTTCATGCTCCAGGCCTCTAGTAAAAATATAAAAGAAGCCTGGCATGTGTGGCTCAATGGTTGAGTACAAAACTATGAACCAGGAGGTCATTTTTAAATTTCCAATCAGGGCACATGCCTGGATTGTGGGGTCTATTCCCAATAGGAGATGTGCAGGAGGCAGTCAATCGATGATTCTCTCTCATCATTGATGTTTCTATCTCTTTCTCTCTGCCTTCCCTTTCTCTCTGATATAATTCAAAATATGTATTTAAAAAAAGGAAAAAGAAAATAAAAGATGATTTACTCCTCATATTTTATAATTCTTAGTGGTGTTCTGACTTTAACACAGACAATACATTTTTTAGCTGTACAAAAATACAACACAAAAGTAAGTGTCCATACTAATATTAGGAAGTTCATTTAGATAATTAAATCTCCTTTTGTTCCCTTTGCCTTAGTCCCATCTAATGCATCCTTACTAAGAGCTTTGGAACTTGCACTTATAGATTATCATCAGAATATAACAAAAAATATCTAAAAGTCAATTTTTTATTACTGGATTTAGTGTCTTTTTACATTTTACCTTTTTATGTTTATAAAAACTCATTTTCAGCAGAGAGCTTTCAGATTCTAGTGTTTATCTGTAGCCCTAGTGAAAGCTATGGCTGTCTACTTTGGCTTGTGGGCTTCTTTCCTTTGCGGTGGTGGCTGATGCCAGAATGGGAGGAAATATCATGCTCTCCAAGAGTCAAGAGTAGCTGGCACAATTGCCCTGGTGTTTATGGAATAATATAGTCATAAAGGCACATTTGGAGCTGGTTGGGGAAAGAACTTAATGTTTCTTTCTTTTATCTTTATAATTCACTTTCCTAGCAAGAATTATTCTACCATTCATACTAATTTTAGCAAATGCAGGGTAAAATTACAAAATGAAACAAAAACTAGGCTTCCACAAAGTATTCTGAGAAGGCAATGTATATGCTGAGTAAACTTCAATAAAGACACAAAGACATTTGTTCACATTGTGTGGGGGGTTTTTTTTAAACAATAAAAAAAAACACTTTTACAAGAATTAACAAGAGAGAGTTGTACATCTGGCAAGCTGTGAACACAGTTTCAGTTTTGGAGAAAACTGGCATTACTGTTTTAAAAAAAGTATACACCTGCTATAGGATTCGATTTGTCAAGCTTGGAGTGCCATAAAGAGAAATTTGCATTGCATTTTTACTATTTATTTTCAACTAGAATCCTGGTGCACAAAGTTGTTCCATGGGTGGGGTCCCTTGGCAGGACTAGTGATCGGGGCCAATTGGGGCCATCTCACTTAGTCTGGGGAGTGGGACCGAGAGAGGTTGGCTGTAGGAGCACACTGACCACCAGGGAAATCTTTTGCATTAGCACTTGCCAATTGGTGGTTAGTGCATGTCATAGCTACTGGCTGGTCATCCAATCATCCAGTCATAATGGTCACTTAGACTTTTATATATATAGACTAGTGGTCCAGTGCACAAAATTTGTGCATGGGAGGGAAAGGTGTCCCTCAGCCTGGGCCTGCACCTTCTTCAATCTGGGATCCCTATCACAATCCAGAACCACTGGCTCCTAAACACTCACCTGACTTCCTGATGTCCCTAACTGCTTTCCCTTCCTGGCCTGATCCCCCTAATTGTCTATCTGCTCTCCCCTTCTGGCCTAAACCCCCTAGCTTCCTATAAGCTTTCCTTTCCTCTCCACGCCTTCAGACCCCAATGCAAGAGTGCTGAGAGCTCTCTGCTGAGGCCCCACCCCTGTCCTGACAACCCCTTCTGGGACAGGTGGCACTAGGGGCCTGAGCATGACTCCACTGGGGGGCCGCCTCCTGCGGCAGCCTCATATCCTGGTGGTGCAAGTCTCTGCCCCTATCCCCGCCTATCAGCTCCTGTGCATGTGCAGCCTGGTTGTGACTGTGACACCATTAGAACAAATTAGCATATTACCTTTTTATTATATAGATTATTTAGACTAGAGGCCTGGTGCATGAAATTCATGCATGAGAGGGGTCCCTTAGCCAGGCCTGCACCCTCTCACAATCCAGGACTGCTGGCTCCTAACCACTTGTCTACCTTCCTGATCACCCCCAACCACTCGACCTGCTTAATTGATTGCCCCTTCCTGCCTGATCACCCCTAACTGTCTCTACCTCAGCCCTGCCACCATGGCTTTGTCAGGAAGGATGCCTGGAATGGTGTCTGGAAGGTCGTTTGGTTGTCTGGTCTAATTAGCATATTACATTTTTTATTATTATAGATGGCATCTTTATTTGGCAGAATTTGTATAATGTATGTTTTTTGAAGCAATAGAAGCTTAATATAATAAAACTAGAGGCCCAGTGCACAAAATTTGTGCATGGGGGTGTGGGGGGTGTGTCCCTCAGCCCAGCCTGCATCCTCTCCAATCTGGGACTCCTTGAGAGATGTCAAACTGCCTGTTTAGGCCCAATTTCAGTAGGATTGAGCCTAACCAGGCAGTCGGACATCCCTCTCACAATCCAGGACTGCTGGCTCCCAACTGCTCATCTGCCTGTCTTCCTGATTGCCCTAACAACTTCCGCCTGCTAGCCTGATAACCACTCCCCTGACAGCCTGATTGATGCCTAACTGCTCTCCTCCCAACCTGTTTGCCCCTAACTGCCCTTCCAGTAGGCCTAGTCACTTCTTTTTTTTTTTTTTTTTAATATATTTTATTGATTTTATACAGAGAGGAAGGAAGAGAGATAGAGAGTTAGAAACATCAATGAGAGAGAGTCATCGATCAGCTGCCTCTTGCACACCCCCCACTGGGGATATACCCACAACAAGGTACATGCCCTTGACCGGAATCGAACCCGGGACCCTTCAGTCCCCAAGCCGAGGCTCTATCCATTGAGCCAAACCAGTCCTGGCCCTGGTCACTTCTAATTGCCCTCCCGCTTGCAGGCCTGTGCCCCCTGACCCCCAACTGCCCTTCCCTGTAGGCCAAGTTCCCCTCAACTGGCCTCCCTTGCAGGCCTGGTCCCTCCCAACTGCCCTCCCCTACTGGCCATCTTATGGTGGCCATCTTGTGTCCACATGGGGGCAGGATCTTTGACCACATGGGGGAAGCCAGCTTGTGTGTTGGAGTGATGGTCAATTTGCATATTACTCTTTTATTAGATAGGATAAGTAAAGTTTAAATGAAGCAAAACTAGGGCACTTGGGTCATAATGGTGACTTTTGTTTGATTTCTCTATAGAAGTCAGGTCTCAGGAAATTTTTGAAAATCAGATAATATATTCATTAGTGCTGTTGTCTGCTTTTTATACTCTCATACTTCTCATTATTCCTTTCTATTATTTTTCTTTGATTCTATAAGATTAGCCATTTTGATGCTTATTCTCCAACCTCCCAATGAACATCAGCATTTAGGGATTCACATGTGTTTTATTCACTTAGTACATAATTAATTCAGCAAATAATTGATGAGCAACTATGGTCCATAGACTTGAGGAAGTATAAATATGAATATGTATTAAAATGTCAGAGTGAACTACTCCAAATATGTAAGTATGTTTTGTAAATGAACACTATTAAAGATTATATGGTTGAGCTAAAAAAAAAATGTTAGTGAAGCAGGAACACAAATGTAATGCAGAGTTGAAGTCAGGAGATCTAAAATGTAGAGTGTCCCCAAAAATGTATGCACACACTTTGACTAATGATAAAGAAAGCATTTATTAAAATACATTTCATTTTTAAAATTGAACTACCAGTTGTTTAAGTGTGTATATATATTTGGGATGCCCTATAGATTTAAACTTTATGGTGTTGGACCATGGGATTTGATGCTCAAATAAGGATGTAAGATGATGCCTTCATGCCTTGAAAGACCTAAAGCCTCAATATAAACTCAGAAACTGAGACATTTTTTTGTTTGTTTATTCTTCTGTAATATATCATGGATGCTTTTCACCTACTCCAGCTCTGGTGGGAGAGAAGGACATGGCAGAAATTTTAGACCAAGCCTATTTATAAGGAAGCTAGGTGATTAAAAGGTTTTTCTTAAGTTTTTTTTTGTTTTTTTGTTTTTTTATTGACTTGAATTCATTGGTTACTTCTTGTGTGTACCCTGTCCAGGGATAGAACTCACAACTTTGCTTTATTGGGACAATTATCTAACCAATTGAGCTGTGCAGCCAAGGCTGAGATTAGAATTTTTCTTCTTTAATTTTTTTAAGTGAATTTTCCTCTTTTAGTGTCAAATGTAAAATTTATGTATAACATTTACATTTAAAAAAAACAGGGGATTCCCAGTAAAGACAGTGCCCATTGGAAATAATTGTATCATCAAATAAGCATAACCAATGGACATAGACACTATGGGGATGAGGTCATGTGCAAGGGTGATGTTGGCCATGGGGGATATAAAGGGGGTAGGAGAGACATATGTAATACCATATGTAATACTTTAAACAAATAAACAAAAAACACAAAAAGAAAAAGAAGGGATGGAAAAGTATCTCTCAGGCAAATAAAAAAAAAAAAAAAGCTGGGATAGAAATACTTTTATCTGACAAAATAGACCTCAAAGTGAAAGCCATAACAAGAGATAAGAAAGGCCACTTCATAATACTAAAGGGATCAATACAACAAGAGGATATAACCCTGATAAACATATATACACTCAATGCAGGAACACCCTAATACATTAAAAAAGAAAAAAAGAAAAGAACTACTGAAAGATATCAAGGGAGAGATTCACAACAATAAAATCATAGTGGGGGACTTTAATCACTGGATAAATTCTCTAGATAAAAAGTCAGCAAAGAAACATGAATCTTAAACGACTCACTAGATCAGATGGACTTAATTGACATCTTCAGAACATTTCATCCCAAAGCCATGGAATATATGCTTTTCTCAAGTGCACATGGGACATTTTACAAAATAGGTCACATATTGAGTCACAAGCAAAGTTTCCCTAAATTCAAGAAGATTGAAATCATACCAAGCATCTTCTCAGATCACAATGGTATAATATTAGAAATAAATTACAATAAAAACAAGCAACTCATGCTATTAAACAGTGATTGGATTACCAATGAGATCAAAGAAGAAAGTAAAAGCACCCTGGAAATGAATGGCGATAAAAACACAACAATCCAAAATCCGGTTTGGCTCAGTGGAAGGAGTATCGGCCTGCAGACTGAAAGGACATGTACCTTGTTGCGGGCACATCCCCAGTAGGAAGTGTGCAGGAGGCAGCTGATCAATGTTTCTCTCTCATCAATATTTCTGGCTCTCTATCCCTCTCCCTTCCTCAATAAAATATTTATAATAATAATTAAAAAGACAACACAATGAAAGAGAATTATAGGACAATATTACCTATGAAAATATCAATAGATGTCAAATCCTCAACAAAATTCTAGCAAATTGGATCCAGCAATACATCAAAAAGATCATACACCATGACCAAGTAAGATTTATCCCAGACATGCAAGGATGGTACAATATCCACAAATCAATAAACGTGCTACATTATATAAACAAACTGAGAGATAAAAATTACATAGTCATATTAATTGATGCAGAAAAAAAATCATTTGACAAAATCCAACACCCTTACTTGATAAAAACTCTCAGCAAGGTGGGATTAGAAGGATCATACCTAAACATAATAAAAGATATATATGACAAACCCACAGCCAACATCAAACTCAATGGACAAAAACTAAAATAATTTCCCCAAAGAACAGGAACAAGACAAAGATGCCCACTCTCACCACTCCTGTTCAACAAAGTACTGGAAGTACTAGCCATTGTTATCAGACAAGAAGAAGAAATAAAAGGCATACAAATTTGAAAAGAAGTAAAACTGGCCTCATTTGATAGTATACATAGAAAACCCTAAAAACTCCATAAAAAATTATTAGACTTAATAAATGAATTTTATTAATGATACAAAATTAATGCCACTAAATCTATAGTATTTCTTTACACCAATAGTGAACTTACAGAAAGAGAAACTAAAAAAGCAATCCCATAAACTTAACTAAGGAGGTAAAAGACATATGTGAAAAACTATAGGACACTGGGGAAAAAAAAGAGAGAGATAAGAGTAAGACATAAAGAGATGGAAGAACATATGGTGTTCATGGATTGGTAGAGTCAACATCATCAAAATGTCTATACTACCCAAAGCAATCTATAGATTTAATACAATTCCCATTAAAATACTAATGGCATATTTCACAGACCTAGAATGAAAGTTCCAAAAATTCAAAGAAAAGACCCCAAATAGCCACAGCAATCCCGAGAAAGAAAAACAAAGTATGTAGGATCTCAATACCAGATGTCAAGATGTATTACAAAGTCACTGTTCTCAAAACAACCTGGTACTGGCACCAGAACAGACTTATAGATCAATAGAGAACCCAGAAATTGACCCAAACCATGATGCCCAATTAATATTCTACAATGTAGGCAAGAACATACAATGGAGTTAGAACAGTCTCTTTGATAAATGATGTTGGGAAAACTGGACAGATACATGCAAAAATATGAAACTAGACCACCAATTTACACCATACACACACACACACAAAAAAAAAAAAAAAAAAAAAAAAAAAAAAAAAAAAAAAAAAAAAAAAAAAACCTCAAAATGAATAAAAGACTTAAACATAAGATGGGAAACTATAAAAATAGTACAGGAATCCACAGGCAGTGAAATCTCAGGCATAGGCCAAAGCAATTTCTCCACTGATACAGCTCCTAGGACAATGGAAACTAAAGACAAAATAAACTAGTGGGACTACATAAAAATAAAAAATAAAATGTTTGTACAGCAAAAGAAATCATCAACAAAACAACAAGAATGCCCACTCTATGAGAGAACATATTTCCCAATGTTATCACTGATAATGGTTTAATCTCCAACTTTTCTAGGGAACTCATACAACTTAACAAAAGGAAGATAAACAACCCAATCAAAAAATGGGCAATGGATCTAAGTAGATACTTTTTTAAAGAAGATGGAAGGAAGACCAAGAGAGATATGAAAACATGCTCAAAGTCACTAATTATATGATAGATATTAATCAAAACAACAATGCAGCATCATCTCACACCTGTCAGAACGGCTAGTATCTACAGATCAACTATTGACAAGTGTTGAAGAGGATGCAAGTAAACACACCAAAACTGGCTGTGCACAACAATTTCAAAACTACAACTACAAAAATGTCCATCATCCAGAGCCACAGAAGGGCTAGCTGAGTAAAGTTCTACAACTAGACAAAAACATGAAATACTGAGGTAGGGGGTCACGAGATAGATACTGGCAACAGATCCCGGCTGGTGGCTGGCATTGCTTTCTTCAACCTGAAGGGGAGACGCACGAGATCCAAACTCCTACAGGGAGAAGCTGGACTGTCTGCCATCGGGTTGGAAAGTGAGGGTGGCTGGCTTGCAGAGCTGCACAGAGGAATAATTGTTTGCTACGCTGGGGCTCGAAATGAGGAGATGCAGTCGGATGCTCAGGACAGCTCACTGCCAGTCTTTGCTGTTTGCCATGCCCTAGCTTAGCAACACCCTGAGACTCTGCCCCCCACAATCTACAAGCTCCAAGCAGTGACTTTTGCATATGAATGGCCTTCACTATGGCTGCTAACTTGCAAACCATTTCAGACAGCTCCATAATCTACAAATCCAAAGCAGGGAGGAGAGGACTGTAGTTCTTGTTGAAGCTCCTGCAGGGTAACCTCAGACAGTAGCTGATCTGCACCCCAATGGAGATCCAGAAGCCAGCGTATCTAATTGTCAGTGTGAGACACATATTTCATCTCCTCACATCCATAACTGACACATTCAAGAGGAGACTCAGTGAACACCAAAGCCCCACTGAAACAAGTCCTGCACTATAAGCATTTCTCCAGCACATCACTTCTTCCATTATAAACACAGCAGGGCCTGAAGGACAATTCTTCCAAGGGTACCAATTGTCCTGGAGGACAATTATTCATAGGGTACTAACAGCAATTAAGGCTTAACTACACCAAGACTTTGCACTCAGCCCACAAAGGGGTGTACCAAGACTGTCCAATTCAGGTGATTGGGGAGGCTGAGCTACTGGCCCCTGTGTGTCACCTACCACACAAAGCTGCTCTATCAACACAGAGAATCAGCTAAAATGCAGAGACACAGAGGCATGTCACGAAAGGGGGCAATGGAGGAAAGCAAACTACTGGAGGACATGGAGTTTAGGACCACATTTATAAGATTACTCAGGAATCTTCTAAAAACTGCTGAGAAACTTGATGAGACCTTCAAGGACCTTAATGAGAATGCCAACAAAATGGAAAAGCACCAGTCAGAAATTAAGAATACACTGTCCAAAATAAAGAATTTACAGAAACTCAATTGTAGATCAACGTACCCAAGAATTAAACCAAAGATCTGAAATATGAGGAGACAAAAAACACCCAACTAGAAAAACAAAAAGAAAAAAGGATCCAAAAATATTAAGATAATGTAAGGAGCCTCTGGGGCAACTTTAAGTGTACCAACATCTACTGCTGGCTCCTAATCACTCACTTGCCTGCCTGCTTGATCACCCCTAAGCACTCTGCATGCTGGCCTGTTTGCCACCAACTGCATTCCCTTGCGGACTGCTCACCCCCAAATTCTCCCCTGCCAGCCTGATCACCCCCAACTGCCTTCCCCTCCTGGCCTGATCACCCCTAACCTCCTCTGCCTCAGCCCTGCCACCATGGATTTGTCTGGAAGGACTTCTGGAAGGTCTCATGGTCTAATTAGCATGTTACTCTTTTATTAATATAGATAAGATATGCCATAACTATAACATATCTACCAGTAATACCCAATGAGAATACATACTTCATGTGATAGAAAGATATCTAATACATTACATTGTATATGTTGTAAGTAGTAGGAAATACTGTTTTCATAGCAATAATATAGTGACTTCCCTTCCTGATTTGGGAGTGGTTCCCCTGTTCTTTGAATGTTTCCTGGCCCCTTATGTATTTTTTTTGTCATTCAGTGTAACTTTCTTTATTGTTCATTGCACATAATTTGAGGTATTTAATTTCTAACCACCGAAGACTCAAAGAACTGTTTTTTTTCCATGAAGTTTAACATTAACATCAGTGAATTCATGTATTCATGTGTTTTTATTGTAAACATCTAAATTATTCACATTGTCATAGATCCTGAACTCATATGCATTGACCATACAGAGGCTGGCAACAAGCCAGGAAGCCACTCTGCAAGCAAACAGATACTCTGCATAAGGAGAAAAGTAATAGCACATTTAATGTCCAACCTGGTCACCTCAGAATGTTACATATATTGACTTCTTAATTTATATAGTATCAGGAACTCAACTGCCTGTTGGTGACAGGGTTGACCTGGTTTCAGGAGGATTATTCCTGAAATAATTAAGGAAAGAGGAGCTCAATCTTTTCTTGGTTTCTTGCTCCTCCCCAGCACCTTCATCTTTCTTCTCATCCTCAGATTCTTGGGCATCTTTTTCACTTTCACCTCCTTCTTTCTCCTTTGCATACTCAAATACTTCCTTGGTACCTTCTTCCTCTTCCTCTCCTTCCTCTTCATCAGCTACTTCCTTCTCCGTCTCCTCTTCAGCTTCCCCTTCAGAGGGTTGTTCATCCTTAGCTTCCTTGGTTTTTGCAGTCTCAATGGTTTCCTCTACTTCAATCTGCTCCTCCTGGATATTGCTGGTGTATTAAGAAGGGAAGGAGCAAGCGGACATCAAGTAGGAGTTAGTCTGTAAACCACCGTAGGCAGATCAACCAATGATTTGGTAACTCTGAGAGTAGCCACTGGCTATGCTTCCCAAGCTGGTGAAACTAAGCTGGGTCTCCTCACCTTCCAAGAGTTTCCTCACTCTCTGTAGTTCTCAACTCATTTTCTAATTTGTTGATTGTGTCCTGCATAGCACTAACATCAGCATTCTGTTTATCCTCCAGCTCTCGCAGCTGCTTTCCCAGAGCTTAGTTCATGCCCTGGCATGCTTTGATGTCCAGGGTCTTGGCCTTGAGCAGGTGGCAGCTTTCAGACACCTTCTCCTTGGTGGTGTGCATGCCATAGGTGTTCTTGGCAGTGCTCTCGGTCAGCATGATGAAGCAGATTTTGGACCATTCTTTTGCATTCTGCATATTCTTGGCAGTCAGCTTCTTGTACTGGGCTCAGATTTCCTTGAGCGTGGCAGAGAGGTCAGACTTGGAGAATGTGTCTATCTCCACAGAGATCTGAGCACACTGGATCTGCACCTGCAGGTCAGGATCTCTTCATGCACCTTCTTCAGAAAGGTGATTTAGTTAATCAGGCTGTTGGTGTGCTTTTCAAGCTCAGCCTCAGTGAGAGCCATCTCATCTGCACCTTTGTGTGCCTCCATCAGCCAGCCCTCTGTGTCATCGTGGTTCAGCACCTCTTTCTGGTAGCATGCCTGCAGGTTGTTTCCAGTCCCTTCCAAGCTCTTTTGCCTATTAACTCTCCACTTCCCTCTCCTCACCAGGGACTGGTGGGGTGGTCCTGGGCACAGGCATCCCATTTTCATTAAAATGTTCAACCTTGGCATGCTCCACCTATGTCCACAGGTGACCCCTGGGGCAGGCAGTGATCCCAGAGACCCAGGCCACCCCAGCCTACCCAGGGTCCTGATGGCTGCCTGGACACCATGGGCAGCATCAGGTGCTTCCGTCCCCCCCTCTTGTCTGGTTACTTATCGTGGCCTCGACATCAGTCTCTGCCTGCATGGCCTGCGTGGTCCCCAGTGGTGAACTGGACACCCCGGGTGGCATCAGGTGATGCCTGCCTGGCCTACCTGATCCCCAATGGTGGCCTGGACACCACAAGTGGCATCCGGTGCTGCCCACACCCCACTGCCTGGTTATCTATCTTGGCCGCGACCCAGAAGGTGGAGTCAGGCGCTGCTCACCTGGCATGCCTGATCCCCCATGATAGACTGGACACCATGGGTGGCATCAGGCTCTGCCTGCCCAGCCTGCCTGGCCCCCAGTGGTTGCCTGGACACCGCCAGCAGAGTCAGATGCTACCCACCAGGCCTATCCCACCCTGATGGCTGCTTGGACCCCATGAGCAGCTTCAGGTGCTACCCACCCAGCCTTCTTGGTCCCCAAAGGTGGCCTGGACATCTGGGTGGAGTCAGGCACTTCCCCTATCCCCGCCCGCTTACCTATCAGCTCAACACTTCAGCAGTGTCAGGAGCTGCCCACCTGGCATTCCTGGTCTCCAATGGTGGCTTGGTCCCAGCTGGCAGCATCAGGCACAGCCAGCACCTCCTGCATATGCAAATTTACCCTCAGCCTTAATTTGTATATCAGTCCTGATTGCCTGTGGGTGCAGCGAAGGTATGGTCAATTAGCATCTTTCTCTTTTATTAGTGTAGATAATAAAAAACATAAACTGATGATCAAAAACAGACCCAGAGACAGAGAATCAGTGATCAGACTGTCAAACCTCAGAGGGGAGGTAAGAAGGGTGGGGGGAAAGGGGAGAATTCAACCAAAGGACTTGTATGCATGCATATAAATGCAACCAATGGACACAGACAAAAGGTGGGTGAGGGCTTGAGTGGGGGCGGGGTGTTAATGGAAGTATGAGGACACATATGTAATACCTTAATCAATAAATAAAATAAAGATTGATATATATATATATACACACACACATACCCCTTCCAAAGCAAAAGCAAAACCTAAAAAACAAAACAAAACAAAACAAAACCTATCAATGATTATTCACTCCCTCTTCTATTCTTCTGTGTGTTTTATCAAATTTACCACAAATAAACCTAAAAAACTTGTATGAGTAGTATTAACAAGTTCTAGACAATGGAAAGCATTAATGAACCAAATGGTACAGACAATTGATGTGAAATAAGTGGTTAATTATTTTTTGCCAGCAAACACTGGGGGGGAAAAAAACAACACAAAAAAACAGAAAATACTTTTTAGTCTATTTTTCATTATCTATTATCATTCTTACTAGAGGACAGGTTCACAGTTGGGTCCTCAGCCTAGCCTGCAGGATTGGGCTGAAACTGGCTCTATGACATCTTTCAAGGGGTCCTGGATTGTGAGAGGGCACAGGCCAGGCCTAGGTGCATAATTGGGGCTGGGGAAGGATGTGGGAGGGCTCTAGGGTGTGCCTGGCCTGTCTTGCTCAGTCCTGTTCAGCTGGACCCCAGCGGCAAGTTAATCTCCCAGTCAGAGAATTTGCCCCCTGGTGGTCAGTGCATGTCATAGCAAGTGGTTGAGTGACCTTATGCTTTGATTGGTTGAATAGACAACCAGACACTTAGCATATTAGGCTTTTATTATATAGGATGATTTCTTTATTAAGAGAGTCAGAACAAGCAATTCAGAAGCTGAAAAAACATAATAAAAAAATAAAGTTTTTCATCATATAGAAAGGTGAAATCAACCACTTATGTAACATGTGAAAATTTAATTCCAGAGTAATTGGTGTTTTAAAATTATTAATAAAAACTCTTGGAAAATTAAAACAGCCTATGCATTTACTTTTCAGAAAATAAGTAGGAAAAAAGGACATGATATAAATAAATTTATTAAAATAAAGAATGCTCTACCACTGAAGGGTTGCAGGTTCAATTCCTGGTTGGGGCTCTTGCGAGAGGCAACCAATCAATGTATCTCTCTCACATACATGTTTCTTTCTCTCTCTGTCTCACCCTCCTCTTTCCCTCCCAATCTCTCTAAGAAGTCATTAGGAAAATGTTCTTGGATGGGAATCTATATATATTAAAGCCTAAGTGACCATTATGACTGAATGACCAGAATGACTAGAATGATCAGATGACCAGCCAGTAACTATAACACGTACTGACCCAGACCTTGCTGCTGGGGCCCTGACACCCCAAAATCTTGTTCACCTGAACCCATATCTAGACAGGAGGGAGGAGGGAGCCCAATTCCTCATGGAATCAGCCATTGGTTAGGTTGCTGCTGGGACCCACCTCCTGTAGTCCCTACCCTCGGCCAGTTCCCTCCCCCCATTGGCCCTAAGCACAGGCCAGGTTGAGTGACCCCACTTGTGCATGAATTCATACACTGGGCCTCTAGTTAATAAAAGAAAGAAGAAAAAAAGAAAGAAAGGAAGAAAGAAAGAAAGAAAGAAAGAAAGAAAGAAAGGAGAAATAAAGGAGGATGACCAGAAAATTTTAAAAAAGAATAAACCCAACACTCTTTAATATTACAGTTAAGCACATTAAAATAACTCATTCACAATTTTAAAATTTATATAAACTTTGATTAATTTATTTTTATTTATTTAAAAATCTATATTATTGAAAATATTGAATATTTTCCCTTTCCTACCTATGTTCATAGCAGCACAATTTACAATAGCTAATATTTGGAAACAGCCTAAGTTTCCATCAGCAGATGAGTGGATTAAGAAACTGTGGTACCTCTATAAAATAGAATACTATGTAGTTGTAAAAAAGAAAGAACTCTTACCATTTGAAACAGCATAGACCTGAAGAGTGTTATGCTAAGTGACCTAAGCCAGTCAGAGAAAGGTACACATCACACAATCTCACTCATATGTGATTTTTCATTTCTTGTTGACAGCATTACAGATGTCCCCATTTTCCTTCCCTTTGCCTCCCTCTACCTAACCCTAGCCCCACAAACCCATTGTTTTTCACAATGGCTGCACCAGTCCACATTCTCACCACTAGTTACCAAAGCTCCCCCTCCTCTACATACTCACCAGCACCTACCACTTGTTGATTCCCACAGGTGCAAACCTCATTCTGGTTCTATTTTGCATCTCTCTGATGATTAGTGACTTTGAGCATTTTTAGATCAACAAAAGGACTTACATGCATGCATATAAGCCTAACCAATGGACACAGACAACAGGGGTGTGAGGGCATGAGTGCGGGAGGTAAAGGGGTAATGGGGGAATATTGACACATATGTAACACCTTAATCAATAAAGAAATAAAACAAAACAAAAAGAAAAAGAAAAATATGTCTGTATGTCCACTTTGGAGAAGTGACTAGGTTCTTTGCTTATTATTTTTAAAATTGATCTTTATTGTTGAATGTATTACAGAGGCCCTCCTTTTTTGCCCATTGACTCCTTCCACCCTGCTCACAATCCTCCCAAGATTTCACTACTGTCTGTGTCCATGGGCTATACATATATGCATATAAGTTCCCCGGTTAAACAATCCCCATCCAGCCTACCTACCCCACCTTCCCTCTGAAATCCATTAGTTCATTCCATATTTCTACATCTCTGAATCTATTTTATTTATTAAATTCCGCATAGGAGTGTGATCATCTGATACTTATTTTTCTCTGACTGGCTTGTTTTGCCTAGCATGATAGTCTCCAGGTTCACCCATGCTGTGGCAAAGGGTAAGATATCCTTTGCTTTTATAGCCACATATTATTCCATTGTGTAAATTTACTACAGCTTTTTTATCCACTCATAGACTGATGGGTACTTAGGGTGTTTACAGATCTTAGCTATTGTAAATAATGCTGCTATGAACATAGGGGCAAATGTGTTATTTCTGATTGGTGTTTCAGGATACTTAGGATATATTTCCAGGAGTGGGATCACTGGGTCAAATGGAAGTTTCATTTTAATTTTGGGGGGAAACTCCATACTTTTTTTCATAATGGCTGCACCAGTCTGCATTCCCATCAGCAGTATACGAGGGTTCTCTTTCTTCACATCACAATCATCACTTGTTGTTTATTGATTTATTGATGGTAGCCATTCTAGCAGGTGGGACGTGGCACTTTATTCTAGTTTTAATCTGCATTTCTCTAATAATTAATAATGGTGAGCACTTTTTCATATGTCTGTCATATGTCTAAAAATATGTCTATTTTTTCATATGTCTAAATGTCCTTTTTAAGGAAGTGTCTATTTAGGTCTTTTGCCCACTTTTTAATTGAATTGTTTAAAATAGCAGAATATCCATTCTTTTCAAGTGTACATGGAACATTCTTAAAGATATACCACACGTTAGAATATAAAATAAGTTTTAATAAATTCAAGAAGATTAAAATGTTACCAAGCATCTTCTTGGATCACAATGACATGGGTCTAGAAATCAACTACAATAATAAACCTCAAAAATATTCAAACACATGGAGGCTAAAAAGGATGTTATTAAACAATGAATGGGTTACTAATGAGATTAAGAAGAAATAACAAACTTCCTGAAAACAAATGAAAATAAACACACAGCCGAAACTGGTTTGGCTCAGTTGTAGAGCGTCGGTCTGCAGACTGAAAGGTCCTGGGTTCGATTCCGGTCAAGGGCATGTACGTTGGCTGCGGGCACATCCCCAGTGGGGATGTGCAGGAGGCAGCTGGTCAATGTTTCTCTCTCATTGATGTTTCTGGCTGTCTATCTCTCTCCCTTCCTCTCTGTAAAAAATCAATAACATATATTTAAAAATAAAAATAAACACACAACTCCAAATCTATAGTACACAGTGAAAGCAATTCCAACAGGGAAGTACATACAACTAATTTGCAAATTTAAAAATTTTAAATATATATTTATATCATAAGTTTTTATGAAGTTCAGAACACATATTTTTCTGTTCCTTACAAATGTTATATATACAGGTTTTGAGAAGAATATTAGTATACTGTATCAATAAAAATAAAAAATTAAGATGAATGGGTTACTACATTCAAATGAAACTCAAATTATTTCATTATGATTTTACTTGTGTGATACAATGATTCAACCAGTTTTCTTATTTTGTAGCTGAACTAATAATCAAATAATATTTATTCAATTTTTACAAAGCTGTCATTTGAAATCATAATTGATAAACTAAACTTCATGTGCAGACATTTAAAAAGATAGAGCAAAACGTCTTTCTCATCAATGAGTGCATACTTCCCTTTTCAGTTAAAAATAAAAATAAGATAAGATAAAAAGGAATGATCATAATTTCCAAATCATGATGGGAGTTCTAGATACTGAATATATTTCAATGTGTTTAAAGAAAGAGTCAGTTTATAATTTATAAGAAACTACATCTTGATAATTGGTTGTATAAGATTGTGATGTGACACTCTGCCCATAGTTTTACATTTCTGAATGCCATGTTTCTCCTTGTCATAGGATCTTTGCACATACTGTTCCCTCTACCTAGTTGCTATCCTTCACCCACTCAACATCTGCTCTTTCTTTAGATCTCATCTCAAAAATTAATTTCTCATGGAAGTTTTCTTTTATCTCCTTAAAAAGGTCAATTTCCCCTTTTATGCTCTCATCAAACCATTTTATTTAATTAATACTTACCATATTTCATTGAAACAAAGACTGCTGGTAAAAAGATAGACCTTATTTTATGTTATAACTTGAAAAAAAGATGTGCTACCAATTAAACTCTGACACAATATTTCATGATTCAGAGTTGTTACTCTTAATAAAAGTACTTTTTCAGAAATAGTTAGATACATTTTATCATATATCTACATAGGAAAATTGTGTTGGCAATCAAGTCTACCTCACTGTGACATAAGAGAAATGACTTCTACTTATTGCCTTCTACCACTTTATCAAAGGAGCAACTAAGTTTAGGAACAGTTCGGAATAAAGAGATCAGTTCTCCTGCAGCAAGGCATTCCCTTATACAGAGGTGGAAGTAGAGTTAACTTTTATAAAAGTCCCAGCTAAAAGCATTCCCTTGAGTCCTTGAGTCAGAAAAGATAGGCAGGGAGATAGCCAACCTTATCCAGCCTGCTCAGTTCTGCTTCTTTCAAGTCATTGTTTCATAAATTCTATCCCCAATCCAATTTTATAAATGAATAACTATTTCTAGAATAAAAGAAACTTTGGCCCAGAGAATTTACTCTCAGTGGCACATTGTCCAAAAGATGAATTTTAAGAGGGAAAGATATAAGATAAATAGGAACACAACTTATTTTCACTCTAATGTTATACATTATGAAAAAAATAAATCAAATACTACTCTACAAATAAAACCCCTCCAGTTGTAAAATCTACACTAACAAAAGAGAAACTTGCAAATTGACCATCACTCTGATACACCCAACAGCCAATCAGGAGCGAGTACGCAAATTAACCCAACAAAGATGGCAGCAGCTAAGGAGCTGGAGTGAGCAGGAGGCTTGGGTTGACCTCGGTTATGGAGGAAGCCAAGCTTCCCACCCACCCTGGCTGGCCCTGGACTCTGCTCAAGGCTACAAAGTTTCAATTACAGAAGATAAATAAATCCCAGATACCTGCTTCCAGCAGGCCTTGGCCTCCACTGAAGGAGGTGCTGGAAAAAAATAAAAATAAAAGGAGGGGCTGGGAGCCTGGATCAGCAGGGGGTGTGGCCAGCCTGAAAACAGGCATCAGCCCCTCACTCAAGCTGACTAGGCATCCCAGCAGGGACACTCAACCTGAAGGGGGTGTGGCCAGCCTTAAAATGGCTCTCAACCCCTCATGTAAGCTGGCCACAACCCTATGGGGTGAGGGTCCCTGCTGGGGGGTGTGGACAACCTGAAAACCACCCTCAGCTTCTCACCCAGGCTGGCCATGCCTCCCCAGCTGGAACCCTCACCCCATGGGGGCATGAATGACCTTCAAACCACTACAAGCCCCTCACCCAGGCAGCCCCACACTCCAATGGAACCCCCACCCTGATTTGGGACACTCTTCAGGGCAAACCAGTTGGCCCCTACCCATACACCAGGCCTCTATCTATACTAATAAAAGGGTAATATGCTAATTAGACTGGGGGACCCTCCAGGAGACTTTTCAGATGTTCTTCTGGATAAAGTTATAGTGGCAGGCCCAAGGTAGAGGTGATTAGAGGCCAAGAGTGGAGGGCAGTTGTGGATGTTCAGGCCAGGATGGGATTGCAGTTGTGGGTGATCAGGCTGGTGGGTGGGCAGGGCCATTGGAGGTAAGCATACCAGCAGGGGTGCCAGTTGAGGGCGAGCAGGCCTTCAGTGGGGTTTAGTTGGAGGTGATCAGGACAGCAGGGGAGGGAGAGACAGTTTGGAGTGAGCAGGGCAGCAGAGGGATAGTTGGGGGAGAGCACACTGGCACGGGGGAGCAGTTGAGGGTGATTAGGCTGGCGGGGGGGAGGCATTTGGGGGAAGCAGGCTGGCAGTGGGAGGCAGTTGGGGGCAAGCAGGCCAGCAGGCAGCAAGGTTAGGGGCAATCAGACAAGCAGGCAGGCAGGTGAGTGGTTAGGAGCTAGCAGTCCTGAATTGCGAGAGGGATGTCCGACTATAAAATGGCAGTAGGATATCCTTCCAGGAGTTCAAGATTGGAGAGGGTGCAGGCTGGGGTGAGGGACACCCCCACTCCCCATGTATGAATTTCATGCACTGGGCCTCTAGTATTTTTCATAACCACAAAAAGCACGTGCAATCCCACTTTTTTTAATGACATAGTTGTAAATTTATATCAGTGGTCCAGTTTTATTCAGGACAATGAATGACATGCTTTAATTGCACACAAAAATACTGGAATAATCTGTTCTTTTTTATTTACCTCGATTATAAAATGTCTTGGAAGTCTTAGCCATTAACATTTTTTTTTCTCAAGGAAAAGATAATTTACCCATTTAAATATATTAGGCTCTGTGTATTGTTTTTCTCCATTTGGGATCCTTGATTCCCCCTCTGAACACTTGAATGCCTGCAATAAGGGCACAATGGCACTTACTAATAGAAACTGCACCATGCATCACATTGCAATGCTGTTCCATTCCCAGGTTCACCAGCTAGAGCCACAGCTATGCAGGGTGGAGTCCAGGAGCAGAGGCCGCTCCTGTCCTCACCCACGTCTACTTCCCTTCTCCCCAGAACACCTTACAGTGCTATAAGGATAATTACCTATAGCCCCTGTTTTTCTACTCACCTCTTATTTCAATAACCAGCAGGTAAGCATACCATGCCAGGCTGAATTAGTGTTGAGCTGTTGTTGGCAGGGTTTTCTTTTATCCAGGAATGAAACAGAAGTAAAATACTGCAGGGTCTTCCTATTTTTTTTTAAACCCATTCAACTTCCTTTTGCTCCAGATTATTTGTGATACCTGTCAACATGAGCTCATCACTAGAAACAACCTCTTCTGAAAAATCAGGTTCCCAACTCCCAGTCTTCTGGGAAGCATATCAAGTATCACTGAGGGTCTTTTTTAGTCATTGCCAACCTGTTTTAATGTGTTTGTCTTTCTCCCTTTTAATAGTAGAAATTGTGTATAAAGCTCAGTGTTTATATTGACTTCATCAATACCTCTCAGAGGAAGTGGAGAATTAGTTAACTAACATATAAGAGAACCAGGAATGTTTTTAGGGACAAGATATAATATTAATTACTTGGATGTACTTCTGGTTCCCTTTACAATACCCATATCTGGCTCCCGACAAGCATCCTCACCAGAGCATGGAGGAACTCTCAGCATTTTTCAAGCAGGAATTAGGCTGAAATTACCATGTTCATAGTCAGAAAGCCTTTCAGAAGCAGAGGGCCTTATTGTGTATAGTGTCCTGGATATGGATGGCCAGCTGTGGGTTACCTGCCCTGCAGGTGCTGTCCAGGCACAACAATATAGCCCCAGTGAGCAGGAACTAAGTTCCTTCTGAATTCAGGAAATCTGACACAGGGCTTGAGGTGTGCAAGTTGGGCATCATCAATGAAGGTATTGGTCCCTCATAGACTCTCAGATATTTCTAGGCAGCTCAAGCCAACAACACATTTTATAACTTTAATTTAAAAAAGCACTAGTGAGGCTAAAAAATGAAAAAGAAATACTGGTGAAACAGAGAGGTAATAATCATAACAGAAACTAATTCTTCTTTGAAATAGGGAGGCAAAGATTTAAAAGCTTGCTATTTCCTCTCTCTCTCTCTCTCCCTCCCTCCTTCCCTCCCTCCCTCCCTGCCTCTCTCTCTCTCTCTCTCTCTCTCTCTCTCTCTCTCTCTCTCTCTCTCTCTCTCTCTCTCTCTCTCTCTCTCTCTCTCCATTTATTTTCTGCGTACAAGATCCATGGCAGCCAGGGGAGTGCGATCAGAGTACACAGGTTTTCTGGTTAGCTGCTTTTAAATCCGCACACCTCTGGAGAAACCTCTCTGCATGTATTTTGAAAATGACAAGATATACATATTGCATATTCAGATAATATAGAAGTAAAACCAAGATTCAAGGGTTGTTAATCTCAAACATATTATGGGATTGCAGAGCAACTGAGGTACCGTGTGTCTTCATTTTAATTACCAGGTTTGGCAGAGGAATTCAATTATGTTTCTGTGTCCCCAACATAACCCTTTTTATCATTGTTTGCTGCTCCTCTATTCTGATAACCATGAGAAATAGAGCCTCTTACTCTTTTCCAGTACCTGAGAGTGTATATGTGTCTTCATGCTTTGATCACTTTTGTTTGTTTATTGGGTTTTGTGTTGTAGTATGCAAGTCTCCTGCTCTAATTTATTATATATTTTTAGAGATTTTATTCTCACTGAAAGAGCTGCTTATCTTCCTTTTGCAAGCATGAGATATTTCTCATTAAGATTTTTTTTTCTTTTTTCATTCCCTAGTGAAATTGAGGCAATGAAGATGACTGTTTTAACATATGTGCAAGACCATTGTTTAAATTTGATAATTACAGGCATAGAATGCACAAATTAGTTTAACTCAGCTACTGACATGATTGGAAATTTCAGGTTAGGGGGGTAAATTTTCATTCCACATAAAATGCAAAGAAAGGATCCTTAGAATTTCTGCTTCTAAATATATCTTCACACCCTTGTATCAAAGAACTAAGTGAAAAGAAAACATTTTAATTTAATTATGACTCTCATTGATAGCTTGGATGAAACATACAGGCATGTCCATCTCATTTTCCTGCTCAAAAATGTTACAAGGTTTCTTTTTGCCTGTAAACCACCACGCAGTCTCCCTGTCTGATATTTTCAACCTTCTCTAACATGGCACAACCTTGTTTCAATAACAATATTATGAAATCTTTCTACCTACGCTTTTCCTCATCCTATTCATTACTGCCATTAAACTGCATGACTGACTACCTGTATACACATCATATTTTTCTATCACTGCATTTTTATTTTTTTCATACTCTATAACTAGAAACAAGCTAGAGCCCCATCTATGCAGAGAATTATTATGTCTTACTTTTATATTCTTATATTCAAATTTCATCCTTTGCAACTAAGTACAATTTTTACTGTTGCTCCAATCAAACTCAAAGCTTATATTATAATACTTATTCTATAGCAAGGTATTATAGAATACTTGTACTATCTTCATTCTGTTCATAATATTCTCCTCTAATGTACTGTCAACTCCTGGATCATAAAGGTTATGCTTTACAAATTTTTGTGTATCCACAATTTTCTTAGTAGTCTGGCATTCATATATGTGCTCATTCATTCATCCAACAAATATTTGTTGAGCTCCAAATAAATATCAGGTGATATACTAAATGCTTGGGATATAGCAATACATTGTACACAAAACTTCCTGTGCTTGTGAAATATATAGTCTAGTGAAGGAAAATAGATAATAAACAAAGGAAATTTATAAATTTCTAGAGATAGGGAGGGGAAAAAGCTGTGAGAAAGGTTAAAAAAAATTAGGGATGCCACTTTAGATAGGAAAAGTTGCATTTAAGAAAGTCCAAAAACTGAAAATAACGTTAGAAAAGAGCATGGAACCTCAAAAAGGAGGGCACTGAAGGTTGATGGGTAGCAAATGCATAAGCTTTGTGATGGGTTGCTGAAGGTGACAGAGAAAGGGGGAGCGCAACAGCAGATGAGGAGAAATTATAGGAAGGGTGGGTTGGACCATGCTGATCAATGATACAGTACTATGCAGTTAGTTATAAAGACATGATTTTAATCTGAAAATCATGGCAGATTATGTCAGCTTTTTTAAAAATATATATATTTTATTGATTGTTTTTACAGAGAGGAAGGGAGAGGGATAGAGAGCTAGAAACATCGACCAGCTGCCTCCTGCACACCCTCTACCGGGGATGTACCCGCAACCAATGTACATGCCCTTGACCAGAATCGAACCCGGGACCCTTCAGTCCTCAGACCGACGCTCTATTCACTGAGCCAAATCGGTTTCGGCAGATTATGTCAGCTCTGAGCAGTAAAGGAAAATTATGTAAACTGTATTTTTAAATATCACACAATTTTCTGAACTTAAAATGAATTGAAGCAGGCCAACGGTGAAAGCAGGAAGAGTAGTAACAATATTATAAAAACTTGGAGCTGAGTAAGTAATGATACATTTTTTATGTAGCTGGGTAGGATTCCTGTTAAACACCCTTTCTAGACAACATAAAGACAGAAGAACAAGACCATGCCATCTTAAAGGGGAAAGAGGATCTTATTAGAAGCCTGAACAGCCCGGGAATCTACAACTACAGCACCCAGCCAACAACAGCAAACCCAAGAACACCTGTCCCCAAGTGGCTTGAGCATGTGGATTCAGAGGAGCTCTTCACTTCCTCACGGAAAGGTCAGATTTCACCTGAGATAGGTGAAGTCTGTGGTCCAGGCAGGAAAGAGAAATGCTCATGCAGGAGCTGGAAAACCTGGGGAAGAAAAATCCTCAGCTGTTGGAGCTGGTGTGATCTGTGAATTTGGAAGGGGATCTGCAGAGTTAACAGAAGGGAACTGGAAAAAGCAACCCATAGCTGAACTGAACGCAAAAGAACAGCCTAAAATTTTTAAAAGTATGCTGACTGCTTAGACCCAAGGGGAAAAAAAATACAGACTTGCTCGCAGCACCAGAGTTCACACACTTACTCTGGTTCTTTTTTTTAAAAAAATCTTTAAATCCTTTATTTTGATTACTAAGCCTAATAAATAGGATCACAAAATTGGGCGGACTCTAAGAGACTGCAGGGAAAGTTGTTTTTGTGGAACTTGGGGATCAAGAGAGGAATAATGATCAGAGAACCAGCTCTGGGGAAACCCATCCCCCCAAACCGGTATTAAAATGCCACAGGGAAAACAAAATCTAAACACTAGCAAGAGAGGACCTATAAACCCAGAGGTCAATCCAGAAACACTACCACCCAGGGCTTGAATCACAAATTGACTCTTGTGTAAACACAAATAAAGGAGTATAAGAAATAAAGATGTACTGCCTGTTTGGAAATCAGGAGCAGTGGAACACAGGGAATTTCAATAGTCCTGACTAGGAAACAGGCCTGCCAAACAGAAGAGTCGAGGAAATGAATGACCTTCACTATTGCATTTCTTTCATCTTTTAATTAAAAACTATTTTTTTCTTTTATCCTCACTTGATTTTACCTTTTTTAATTATTACATTTTTATTTTAAAAGAGTATTATTTCTACTACTATTTTACTTTTATTTAATTGTCACTTTCTCTTTATTTTATTTTGAGATTAGTGTTCTACACTCTATTCTCATCTTTCCTTTAGCATCATTTTATTCTATCTCAACTTTACCTTTATGTCAACAGTCTCTTCCTCGCTTTTCCCCTTTTGTTGTCCTGTTTGTCTTACCTTATTTCTACTTTAGATTTTCCCTCTTCCTTCTTTTTAACCCCTGTTAAAATTTCACCCTACTTATATACATAATTTCCAATACACTGCTCCAAGTCCATACACACCTTTCCTCTTTCTTCTATCCAACTTTTCTCTCTCAGTCCTTTTGTTGCTGTTTGCTTGATTGTTGATATTGGTTTTTTTGTGCTTGTTTGTGAGATTCTTTCACCTTTTCTTTTTTTGTTTTGTTTTTGTTTGCTTTTGCTTCTGTTTTTCCTTGTCTTGCTTGATATTAGCTGTTGTTTGTAGTTTGAATTCATCTCTATGAATTAGCTGTTGTTTGTATAATAGTTTGAATTCATATCTTAGGTATTTATTGCTGGCATTTGTTGGGAATAGTGGCTGTTCTATTGGAGTTTTCTCCCCATATAAATAGTTTTTCCTCCTCTTATTTCTTATTCTTTTTCTTTTCATTCTTACTCCCCCCCCCTTTTCCCAATTTCATTTTTGCACTCCTTTTTTTTCTCTTCTTTCTTTCTTATTCTCTAACTAGCCTTTCTCTGGTGGTCACCTTTATTTGTGGTTATTAATGTTGTGAATACATTTTTGTTCAGTGCCTTCTGCATTGTGCCTTCTTTTGTTGTACTTTGTGTCTTTAAATCAATGCAAGAGAAAAAGAATGACATGACCAGACACCCGGAGATGAGAGATAATGCAGAGACAAAGAAACAGCCTGAATATAAAAGAAAAGCAGACATCACCAGAAAAGGAAGTAAATGAAATGGAGGCAGGCAACCTGTCAGAGAAAGAATTCAGAAAAAATGGTCATAAAATAGATTAAAAGACTGGAAGTCAAATTCAAAAATAGAGGAAATGAAGAAGAGCCAAGAAGAAATGAAAAATAACATCACTGCTATAAAGAACTCAAGAGAAAGCATTAACAGTAGACTAGAAGAAGCAGAGGACCACATCAGTGAGCTAGAAGACAAGGTAGAAAAAATATGCAAGCAGATCAGATTCTAGAAAAAAAAAAATTAAAAAACAGGAGGAGTGCCTAAGGGAATGTTAGGATAACATGAAATGAAACAATATCTGCATATTAGGGACCCCAGAAGAAGAGGAAACTGAGCAAAGAATAGAAAACGTATTTGAAGAAATAATGACAGAAAACTTCCATACTATAGGGAAGAAAAAAAACTAGCAAAATGAACTTCAAAAGACTGACACCAAGGCACATTATAATTAAATTGGCAAACAACAACAACAAAGAAAGAATCTTAAAAGCAGCCAGAGACAGACAGAAAATTACCTACAAAGACTCCCCCATCAGACTAGTTACTCATTTCTCAACAGAAACTCATTTCTCATTAGGTCAGAAGGGAATGGGTGGATAAGAAAACATGACCTATATATCTGATGTCTACAGGAAAACACACATTAGAAAAAAAAAAAAAAAAAGAAAGAAGAAGCACACAGACTGAGGGTGAAGGGATGGAAAAAGGTTTTTCAGGCAAATGGAAATGAAAAAAAAATAAAGCTGGGGTAGCAATACTTATATCTTACAAATTATTTCTCAAAGTGAAGGACATAAAAAGAGATAAGGAAGGCAACTTCATAATATTAAAGGAAGCAATCCAGAATGAAGATATAACTCTGGTAAACATATACACACTCAATACAGGAGCACACAAATACATAAAAAAATCTACTGGAGGATAATAAGGGAAAGAATGATAGCAATACAATCATAGTAGGGGACTATAGTACTCCACTATCACCACTGGACAAATCCTATGAACAACAAAATAGCTAAGAAACATCAATCCTAAATGACTTACTAGAGCAGATGGAATTAATTGACATCTTCAGAACATTCCACCCCAAAGCCACAGAATATACATTCTTCTCAAGTGTGCATGGGTCACTTTCAAAGATAGAGCATATATTGGGTCACAGGCAAAGTCTCTTCAAATTCAAGCAGATAGAAATCATATCAAGCAGCTGAAACTGGTTTGGCTCAGTGGATAGAGCATCAGCCTGCAGATTGAAGGATCCTAGGTTTGATTCTGGTCAAGGGAATGTACATTGGTTGTGGGCACATCCCCAGTAGGGGGTGTGAAGGAAGTAGCTGGTCGATGTTTCTCTCTCATTGATTTTTCTAGCTCTCTATTCCTCTTCCTTCCTCTGTTTTAGAAATCAATAAAATATATTTAAAAAAATCTTATCAAGCATCTTCTCAGATCACAACAGCATAAAACTACAATAAAAACAATCCAAAAAAATCAAACACATGAAGACTAAATAGCATGCTATTAAACAATGATTGGGTTACCAGAGAGATCAAAGAAGAAATAAAAATCATCATGGCAACAAATGACAACGAAAACACAACAATCTAAAATCTATGGGACACAGCAAAAGCAGTCTTGACAGGGAAGTTCATAACTCTACAAGACTACTGCAAAAACACAACAACAAACAAACAACAAACAAACAAAAACAAAACAAAAACAAAAACAAAAAAACAAGAAACAATGGTAATAAATTACCTAACCCTACAACTCAAAGAGTTAGAAAGAGAGCAACAAGAAAATCACAAGAGGAAAACCAAGATGGCGGGGTAGGTGAGCAACTAATCTGCTGCCTTGCACAACAATTTCACAACTACAACTAAAAGACAAAACGTCTATCACCCAAAACTATGGTAAAGCTGGCTGAAAGAGAAAGAAGCACAAGCACTGAAAAACTGAAAAGCCTAGGTACGAAGGCATGTGAATTGGGCTGGTGGAAGGCAACTGGGTGCATGGCTTTTTTTCAACCCTTTGGGAAACAATCTCCCAATCACTTTGAAATCCAATATCTGGGATCACATGGGGGGACCCAGACACCTGAGGGGAGAAACTGGTCTGTGAGCCATTGAGTCCAAAAATGAGGGTGATTTTTTGCAGCGGTGCATGCAGCAATCATTGTTTACTGCATTGGAACATGGGGACTTAAAACGCTGAAAGGCAGAGATGGCTGACAGCAGCCATCGCTGTTTGCCACAACCCAGTCTAGTGACATCCTGAGACCCTGCCCCATCCTGAGGCCTCATCCTGCCCTGAGGCCCCGCCCTGCACATCCTACAAACACGTCTAGGCTCCACACAGCTGCTTTTGTGTAAGCAGAAAAATTGCCAAGAAAAGTAAGGAGATCTCAAACAAAAGAAATGGAGGAGAACAAAAGACTGGATATAGAGTTCAAAACAACGGTTATAAGGTTTTTCAAGAATTTCCTAGAAAAGGCCAATAAATTTAATGAGGCCATCGAGGATATGAAAAAGAAATTAAACCAAGTAGAAAGTAAATATACACTGACTGAAATAAAAAATATTATACAGAGACCCAACAAGAGACTAGAAGAATGCAAAAATCAAGTCAAAGATTTGGAATACGAAGAGGCAAAGGACACTCTTCCCGTAAAGCAAGAAGAAAAGAGAATCCAGAAAGTTGAAGATAGTGTAAGAAGCCTCTGGGAGCGTACCAACTTCAAGCATACCAACATCAGAATTATGGGAGTGCCAGAAGAAGAGAGAGAGCAAGACACTGAAAACCTATTTGAAGAAATAATGGTAGAAAACTTCCCCACCTGGTGAAAGAAATAGAGTTACAATTCCAGGAAGCACACAGAACCCCAAACCAAAGGAATCCAAAGAGGACTACAACAAGACACAGCATAATTAAAATGTCAAGAGCAAAAGACAAAGAGAAAATCTAACAAGCAGCAAGAGAAAAACAGTTAGTTACCTACAAGGGAGCACCCATATGATTATCAGCTGATTTCTCAACAGAAACTATGGAGGCCAGAAGGGAGTAGCAAGAAATATTCAAAGTGATGAATAGCAAGAACCTACAACCAAGATTACTCTACCCAGCAAAGTTATCATTCAGAATTGAAGGGCAGATAAAAAGCTTCACAGATCAGAAAAAAATCTAGAGGAGTACATCACTATCAAACCAGTTTTATATGAAATGCTAAAAGGTGTTTTTTTAAAAAGAGGGGGGAAAAAAGAAAAAAGTAAAGATAAAAATTATAAACAACAAATACATATCAATCAACAAGTGAATCTAAAAGTCAAGTGAATTAAAAATCTGAGAAACAGAATAAACTGGTGAATATAATAGAATCATAGGCATAGCATGTGAGGGGATTGATAATTCTTAGGGGTAAAAGGGTGTTTGTGTGGGGGGTAAAGGAAGAGACTAGACAAAAATCATATACCTATGCATAAAGAAAGCAAGGGGAGGGGAGGTAAAGGCAGAGGGTGGAGTGGGGTCCAGGTGGACAGAAGCTATTGGGGGGGGAGGAGAAACAATTGTAATAATCTGAACAATAAAAATTTATTTAAAAAAAAGCCCAGTGTAAGCACAAGGATGGAATAATAAAAACAGGAGTAGATATAAATGACAAAGAGACAAAAAAAAGTATAAAAGATCAACAAAACAAAGAGCTGGTTCTTTGAAAGGATAAACAAGATTGATGGATTGATGAACCTGTAGCCAAACTCACCAAGAAGCAAAGAAAGAGGACCCAAATAAAGAAAATCAGGAATGAAAAATGAAAAATAACAACAGACTCTACAGAAATACAAAGGATTGTTAAAAAAATATTATGAACAACTCTACTCCAACAAACTGGACAACCTGGAGGACACTGACATATTCACAGAAAAATGCAACCTTCCAAACTTCAATCAGGAATAATCTAAACCTCTCAATATTCCAATAACTATAAAATAAGTTGAAGCAGTCATCAAAAAGCTTCCAGCAAACAAAAGCCTAGGGCCAGATGGCTTCACAGGGGAGTTTTACCAAACATTCAAGAAAGAACTAAAAGCTATAGTCCTCAGACTATTCAAAAAAACAAAAACAAAACAAAAAACAAACAAAAAAAAAACTCAAGAGGGAGGAACACTGGAGCTGATTCTATGAAGCCAGCGTCACCCTAATACCAACACAGATAAAGATAACACAATGAAAGAGAATTATAAGACAGTATCCCTCATGAACAAAGATGCCTCAACAAAATTCTAGCAAATCCAATCCAGCAGTACATCAGAAAGATCATACACCATGACCAAGTAGGATTTATCCCAGGCATGCAAGGATGGTATGATATCTGCAAATCAATAAATGTGATATATCACATAAACAAATTGAGTGACAAAAATCACATAGTCATATCAATTGATGCAGAAAAAGCATTGACAATATCCAACACACTTTCTTTCTTTCTTTTTTTATTGTTTGAAGGATTACAAATAGTAGTATATATGTCTCCTTTCTCCCCCATTGACCTCCCCCAGCCTCTCCTACCCCCCACATATGCTTTCACCTCCTCCCCTCCCCCCATGTTTTGAATTCATTGATTATGTTATAGAACTATTTGACATTGAAACTGGATCTCGGAACTGTTGGACACTGAAATTGGGACTCAAACGTTTTTTTGTTATATATGTTTATTTCTACTCTGCAGTTGCAAGATTTTTCAAAGAAAAGAAATGGGGAAAAATAGTTATAGAGATAAATAACCACTGAACAGACTGTCAAACTTTAGTGGGAAGGCAAGGGAGCTTGGGGAGGGGTACTGTAAGAGATCAACCAAAGGACTTGTATGCAACATGCTTTCTTGATACAAACTCTCAGTAAGGTGGGAATAGAAGGAACATACCTCAACATAATAAAAGCCATATATGATAAACCCACATCCAACATCATACTCACTGAGAAAAACTAAAACCACTTTCCCTAAGAACAAGAACAAGACAGGGATGTCCACTCTCACCACTTCTGTCCAACATATTATAGTACTGGAAGTATTAGCCATTGCGATTAAATAAGAAGAAGAAATAAAAGGCATTGAATTAGAAAAGAGGAAGTAAAACTGCCCTTATTTGCAGATGACATAGTATTGTATATAAAAAACCCTAAAGACACCACTAAAAATTATTAGAATTAATAAATTAATTCAGCAATATAGCAGGATACAAAATTAATGCAAAGAAATCCATGGATTTCTATGCACGAATAGTGAAGTTACTGACAGAGAGACTAAAAAAGCAAATCCATTTACCATCACACCAAAAAAAAATAAGATACCTAGGAATAAACTTAACTAAGGAAGTAAAAGTCTTATATGCATAAAACCACAGGATACTGAAAAAAGAGATTGAGGAAGACATAAACAGATGGAAAAGCATACCATGTTCATGGATTGGTAGAATCAACATCAATAAAATGTCCATACTATCCCAAACAATCTATAGATTAAATGCAATTCCCATTACAATACCAACAGCATATTTCAAAGACCTAGAACGAACATTCCAAAAATTCATCTGGGGAAAAAACAAAACAAAAAAAAAAAAAAAAAAAAAAAAAAAAAAAAAAAAAAAAAAAAAAAAAAACCTGAATAGCCACAGTAATCCTGAGAAAAAAGGAACAAAGTAGGTGGGATCTCAATACCAGATTTCGAGCTGTGTTACAAAGCCACTGTTCTTAAAACAGCATGGTACTGGCATAAGAACAGACCTACAGATCAATGGAATAAAATAGAGAACCCAGAAATCAACCAAAACCACTATAGTCAATTAATATTTGACAAAGGAGTCATGAACATACAATGGAGTCAAGACAATCTCTTCAATAAATTATATCTAGAAAATTTGTACTTTATAAAATTAAGTTTCATTTGTAATGCTAAGAGCAAGACACCCATGAAAAACACACATGGTGTCAAAACAAGCCAGAGGAAAATCATTTGGGCAAAAAAATCCCAAGTCAAATTTACAGAAAATATTCCTTTATTAACTTTTGGTCGATAATATGTTTGTATATTTTCAGAAAACAACTCCAGGACCATGTGAATTCCTGCAACAGAGAAGAATTGACAGGACTGCTCCAGCCATGAAGACAGAAAAGAAACAGTCCAGAGATGGAAGACACTGAAAATGCCTTGCCATACTAACAGACAGCAGCTGTGTGTCACCAAAGGATGCCCAGGATTAAACCAGAGATGGTCAGATCTGCATCACTACCATTTGTCCACCATGCAGAACTGAAATATCATTGCTTACATCTGCATATAAGGAACTATTTGACATTAAAATAAGGACTCAAAAGAACTGTTGGCCCAGAAAAAAACTCACTACAGACTAATTCATTTGCCTCTCAGCATAACCATTATTGCATGTTTCATTTTCAGTTCTTATAAGTGTATTTCTTATATAACATGATCTCATGCATCTAGGGGAAATAATGAACAACATAAACTGATGATCAAAAACAGATCTGGAAATAGGAAAGCATTGATCAGACTCTCAAACCTCAGAGGGAAGGTAGGAGAGAGTGGGGAAAAGGGGAAGAGACCAACCAAAGACTTGTATGCATGCATATAAGCCTAACCAGTGGTCACGGACAACAGTGGTGTGGGGGTATACATGCAGAGAGGTTTGAGGTGGGAATGGAAAGATGAGCACAATTATGTGATACTATAATCAACAACAATAAAAAAGACAGTCTCTTTAAAAAATGGTGTTGGGAAAATTGGACAGATACATGAAAAAAAAAAGAAATAGATCACCAACTTACACCATACACAAAAATTAACTCAAAATGTATAAAGGACTTAAACATAAGACAGGAAACCTTAAAAATACTGGAGGAATATACAGGCAGCAAAATATCAGACTTATGCAGAAACAATTTCTTCACTGATACCACTCCTAGGGCATTGGAAACTAAAGAGAATATAAACAAATGAGACTACATAAAAATAAAAAGCTTTTGCACAGCAAAAGAAATATAAACAAAACAACAAGAAAACCCACTCTATGGGAGAACATATTTGCAAATGTTATCACTGATAAAGGTTTAATTTCCAACATTTACAGGGAACTTATATAACTTAATAAAAGGAATATAAATGATCCAATAAAAAAATGTGCAATGGACCTAAATAGAATATTTTCAAAAGTAGACAGAAAGAATGGCAAGAGACACATGAAAACATGCTCAAAGTCACTAATTATCTGAGAGATACAAATCAAAATGACAATGCGGTAAGATCTCACACCTGTCAGAATGGCTATCATCAACAAATCAACAAAGGACAAGTGCTGGAGAGGATGCAGAGAAAAAGGAACCCTGGTGGACTGATTTTGGGAATGCAGACTGGTGCAGCCACTGTGGAGAACAGTATGGAGTTTCCCCAAAAACCTAAAAATGGAACTCCCATTTGACCCAGTAATCCCACTTCTAGGAATATATCCCAAGAAACTAGAAACAACAATCAGAAAGTATATATGCACCTTTATGTTCATAGCAGCACAATTCACCATAGCTAAGATTTGGAAACAGCGTAAGTGCCCATCAGCAGATGAGTGGATTAGAAAACTGGATTGCATCTACACAATGGAATACTACTCTGCTATAAAACAGCAAGAATTCTTACCTTTTACAGCAGCATGGATGAATCTGTAGAGCATTATGTTAAGTGAAATAAGCCAGGCAAATTAAAGAAAAATACCATATGATCTCACTCATTTATGAAAAATAAAGAACATTATAACCTTATGAACAAAAAGATAGATACAGAGGCAGTAAAGCATAGAACAGACTGTCAAATTACAACAGGAAGGCTGGGGCATGTTGGGAAGGGCTAGAAAGAGATCAACCAAAGGACTTGTATGCATGAGTATAAGAACAGCCAATGGACACAAGACCTGGGTGTGTGTGATGAAGGCATGTGACAGGGGGTAGGAGGGGCTGGGGGAAGGTCAATGAGGGGAAAAAAAGAAGATATATGTACTACTATATGTAGTACTTTAAACAAAAACAAAAAAAAGACAGAACAATTACTAGATATATACTTCATTGTTGTCTATTATGATGATGTCCTGAATGACAAAGCTAACCATTATACAGTGGTTAACTAAAAAAAAAAAAAAAAAAAAAAAAAAAATGAGATGAAGAAGAAAGAGGGTGAGGAGGAACAGAAGGGATAAGATGGAGAGGAGGAAAGAAGGGGAAGAAAAATAGAAAAAACCTCCCCAACTCTTGTTGCATAAGTCTTAATATAGTTTATAGTAGAAAACAGGTCATGACACATTGTTCTAGCCTCTTTAATTTATTGTTTCCTACATTTTTTTTCTCTTCAGTATTTATGCTTACTTTAACTTTATTCTTAAAATTTAGCTATTTTGTTTAGGTTTTTTTTTTATATAGAAATGTTCTTTCTTTGTTTGCTCATCAATTCTATCACATGTTGTTCAATAAAAATACAAGACATTATTCTCTTAATGTAAGACAACGCCCTGTAATCAGATCACAATGCCATTGGAAAGACACATTATTACTAAATAGGATTATGACTTAATACAAGTGACTGAAAGAATAAGAAAAAATTAAGCAATACATAATCAACAAGTGTGTTTCATAAGCAGAAAAAAACATACTAGTAATTCTGAACAAGGCCCATCTGTTCTGTATTGATGTATTAGAAAAGACATTATTAAATTGAGATAAGCAGAAATGAAAAGGGGGAAAATTCAAGATGTAGAGAATGAGTAAATAAGTTCTTGGAGGTGTGTTTTAGGCAATAGATGACCTAGAATGGATCAAATAGGTTAGAATGGAATAAAAATAAGGCTAAAGAGGCTTAAGCTCTAATAAAAAGGGGGCTTAAATAAACCAGTGAAGAAAGCTGAAATTGAGTTACTGGACAATGAAATAGCAGCTAAAATATTTTTAGGAAGTATTAAAGGAAAGAACATTTTTAAGTTATAAAAACTTCATTTTATAAGGATCAACTAGGAAGCCATGTGCAAAATATTAATTTGAGAAGAATTGTTGTGAGACCCAAAGAATTTAAACATTGACAGTTTTTGACACACCACTAAAAGCCCATCCATATCTGCCTATAGGTCTTCCATCTTGAATAATATTCCCGCACTTATTTTCAAACTTTACACTGGTATTCTACTGCAACAATACATAATAAAATCCTGGATGAATTAATATAACTTTTCTAAGGAAGCCAACTTATAGGTCACATATAGAGCATTGAGTTCAGGCTTAATAGTTTCTTGGTCATTTCAAAGCCCATAAAGAAAAATTTGTGCAACAATATTTAGAATGAGACTTTTTCTATTATATTATTGACTGATGCCACATTACTTATGATATTGTAATATCATAAGGAAAATGAGAAGCCTCTAACTATCTTTGAGATATTGGGAAAAATTGGGGTAAAAAAGGAAAAACTAGTCTTGCTCTCTGGCTTTATGTAGCTGAACTCAAAAACCCATAGAGAGGGCTATGCTGATACCAGGGTGGGAGAATGTTGTGAAGACTTAGGAAAGTTTGGCCTATGACACTCTAGATCTTCGTAGCAAAGAAACGGCAGCCTGGCTTTTACACTGGAAGATGGGAGGATGCTTCAAAAACCTCTCATTGGGGAGACAAAGACAATAAAAAACAGTAGAAGCAAGATCAAATTTGACAAACAAGAGAGTTTATTTTCCTTTGAGTCAAATGGATACTGTGGGAGACAGATATGCTGAAGTCATTTGAAAGTACTCTCCTCCCCACCAACCACCAACAAAAATGTTGCATACCCTGGTGGGGACCTAGTAAAGTGTACTGTCAGAGGTACTAGCTGAGAGCAAAATCTAGAGGTCAGCTCAGTTCTAGTTTTTAATCAGAGAATATACATACAATAGGGTGGAGAGAAAGAGATGATTCATAAATAATCCAAGGAAGTATTTCATAAATATTCAAGTTTGGATATATACAATGACAAAGCGTCAGAACAAGCCAGTACTAGCTAAGAAGGAACTGACAAATATTCTGCCTGGTGAAAATACCTCTTCTTTCTTCACCTCCAGACCTTCTTTATTATGCTTTAATTCTTCTTTTTATTATTTATTTATTTATTTATAATTAATTAATTTTTAAATATTTTTTATTAAATTATTATCTGTGTACATATTTTAACATTGCCTCCCCCCTCCCATACATACCCTCTCTCCCCAGAGTTTTGTGTCCATTGGTTGTACTTATATGCATGTATACAAGTCCTTCGGTTGATTTCTTATCTCCCCCAGATCTCCCTACCCTCCCGGCTGTAATTTGACAGTCTGCTTGTTGCTTTACTGTCTTTATATCTGACTTTTGGTTCATCAGTTTATAATGTTCTTTAATATCCATAAATGAGTGAGGTCATGTGGTATTTCTCTTTCATTGACTGGCTTATTTCACTCAGCATGATGTTCTCTAGTTCTATCCAGGTTGCTGCAAATGATGAGAATTCCTTATTTTTTTATGGCAGCATAGTATTCCATTGTGTAGATGTACCATCATTTTTTGATTCAATCATCTGCTGATAATTCTTTTTTTTTAATATTTTTATTGATTTTTTACAGAGAGGAAGAGAGAGGGATAGAGAGTTAGAAACATCGATGAGAGAGAATCATCGATCAGCTGCCTCTTGCACATCCCCTACTGGGGAGGTGCCAACAACCAAAGTACATGCCTTTGACCGGAATCGAACCCGGGACCTTTCAGTCCGCAGGCTGACACTCTATCCACTGAGCCAAACCGGTTTTGGCTATGCTTTAATTCTTGAAGAACCAAGAGGATGAGGAGAAAGAGAGGAAGTGCTAGGTGAAGGCAGGGGAGAATGTACCTTGAAGCTAATGAAGTTCAAATTCAGAGCCTCTCACATGCACAGGCCTTCTTGGGATTCCATGGGCCAAATTCTGTATTTATTATTTGTATTAATTTTTCATAAAGGGAGTGTATTGTCCCAAATTGTAAATGCTTTAGGCTCCACAAACCTGAGTAGGAAAAAAAGTAAAAGAATAGACAATGCATATAATTTTCCTTATTGCTGTTCGTGAGGCCATAGGTCAACTAGGTAAGGGTGGTGTTTAAATGGAAGGAGAAATTAATATAGAATGGCCTGGGCTTATTGATTCCTGAAATTAAGATACTTCTATTGCTTTAAAGTTACCAGAAATTCATGGGATACACTTGCATTGCCATCAAGAGGCAAAGACAGGGAAATTTGAGAGAAGTTTGACATCAGTGCATATGAGACCAGCACAAGGAAAGCTAAGCAGCTTTCTATTTATACCTTAACACAATTAACCCATTAATATTTGTATTTTGTTAAGAAAGGCAATTATGATACCAATTTTATGGTGAAACTTAGATGTAATTTTTCCATTCCCAACTAACTCCACTTTTTCCATTCCCATGTTTCATATTTGGATTAAACTTTTATCCTTAAAACCAAGATTTTAGGGTGGTACAAAGGAAGATGGTTTGAATGCTGTACACACACATGCCCATACACACACTCATGTACACATGAATATGTGCACAGACATCCATGCATGCACATACAAGCATTTCATAGCATCTGTGATTACATGGATAGTAAATTAATGAAAAATTATTTTAAAACCAGTCTTGTGCTGGTCTCATGCCTAAGAAAATCATTAAAAAGGTAAGAAATTTCTAGTTTTGTCTCATATTTAACGTAATATCAATCAAAACTGTGTACCTAAATAAATGTCATTCTATTAGCTAAAGAAAAAAATGATTTTTCCAAGGACACTTTTCTATTTCTATGTAGAGTAGATGTTGGGATGTTTACATACTGACAATAAATATATCACTTCAGTTTTACAATAAATTGAAACAGAAGTCAAGTTGTCTAGAAAAGAACAAAGCAAAGCAACAGTTTGTAATGCTAATGGTAGTAAAATGTAATATTATAAAAATCTAACTGTATCACCCACTGAGTCTTCTTTGCCAATTTGGGTTGGATGTTATTTGTTTCAGCTGTTCATCCTATCTTCTTCGGGACAAGGGTCTGGATACATTTGTCTATTCCACCGCCATTTTCTCTCTCCTGAGCTAAAATTAATCAGTAAAACTTCAGATTCAGAGTTTGAGGATCATATTATTTTAGGTAATTGCAATGTTTTTGTGGTCTTATCATAGTATCTATAAACACATTATAATTTTCCCTCACTAGTTATTTTTAGCTCCTCTTTTATGTGTGATATACCATTTTTCTTCTTGGAACACTTGTTCCAAGTCACATTTGTTATATTTCTGATCTCATAACAAACATGTCAGAATACAGAGTGCTACTGAACTGAGATTTCATTTGGATTCCTTATAGAACCATTGCTTTGAAAGCAGCATATGAAATAACATACAGTGGTGCCTCACACAACGAACTTAATTCGTTCCAGGAGCAAGTTTGTTATGTGAAACGCGTTTTCCCATAACAATACATGTTAAAAAAAATAATTCGTTCTGTAGCATAAAATATGCTAAGATGACATAAAAAAAGATAAATTTTTTGTTATTATTTTTATTTAGATATATCTAAAAACATATTTTAAAAAAAAACACATTTTTTTAATTTTAAGACAGACTAAGTAGAGTCTACGGAATCTTGCACATCTTCATCCATTTTCTGCTTTTTGGACGATGGTTTCATGAAAAACCTGCCCAAAGTCGTTTGTTTTTCTCTTTTCTCCAACATCTGCCGGAAATAACGGACAAGAGTATCGGAGTAAAGATCGTTGATCCTGTTTGCTTCAGCTGAATCCGGATAGTGGGCATTGGTAAACTCCTGAACTGCTTTCCATTTGACCAGGATGTTCTTGATGTCAGCAGTTGGGATTGTTTGATTGTTTGATTATTGCTCCTCGTTATCAGATGACGCTTCCCTTTGAGCATTGTCCTGTTGCTGGACCAGAAGTGCTGGGAGCTCTTCAGTTGTCAGCTCTTCTTCGTGTTCCTCAATAAGCTCCTCTACATCCTCTTCCTCTACCTCTAATTCCAACCTTTGGGCCACTGTGATGATGTCCTTCACCACTTCTGTGTCATCAACTACTGCTTCTTCCTGGGTCCACAAAGGCACAAGCATCTTCCAAGCAGAAATGAGGGTCCTTTGTGACACTTCTTCCCAGGCCTTCTGTATAAGTCGTATTGCCATAAAGACATCAAATTTCTCCTTCCAAAACTTTCGGACAGTTATATTGTCTCCACCAAACTCGCATTCTTCAAACACCTTATTAAAGAGGGCTCTAATGTAGAGTTTTTTAAAGTTCGCAATAACTTGCTGATCCATTGGCTGAAGAATGGATGTGGTGTTTGGTGGCAAATACTGCACCTTGATAAAAGGATAATTTTCCTGCAATATTTCCTCTAGGTCTTTTGGGTGAGAAGGGGCATTGTCAAGTATCAGAAGGGCTTTGAGCGGCAGTTCTTTTTCCAGCAAGAATTTCTTCACGGCAGGAGCAAAGGTTTCCAGAATCCATTCGTTGAAGATAACTTGGGTCACCCAGGCTTTTTGATTGGACTTCCAATGGACGGGCAGTTTGGACTTAATAACGTTATTTTTCTTGAAAATTCTTGGGTTTTCAGAGTGATAAACCAATAGAGGTTTGATCTTGAGGTCTCCACTGGCATTAGACGAAAACATAAGGGAAGGTCTGTCCTTCATGGCTTTGTGTCCTGGCAATTTCTTCTCCTCTTTTGTAATGAAGGTTCTGCTCAGCATTCTTTTCCAGAAAAGACCCGTTTCATCGGCATTGAACACTTGTTGTGGGCAGTATCCTTCATCCTTAATACATTTTTGAAAGTTAATAGAGAACTTTTCTGCTTCTTTCTTGTCAGCACTGCCAGCCTCACCATGCATAGTAACGCTGTGAATTCCACACCTTTTCTTAAATCTAAAAAACCACCCCCTGCTGGCTTTGAATTCTTCTTCATTATCTTGATTGCTGCTACTTCCAGGGACGTTTTTCTTTAGATCGTCATAAATTCTCTTGGCTTTGTGACAGATAATATCTTGGGTTGTTACGTCACCTTTCACCTGCCTGTCCTTAATCCAAATCGCTAATAGCCTCTCCATTTCCTCGTGGATTGAAAACCTATGTTTTTCATGAAATAGTTTTGATACTCCTTTGGCTACTTTGGCTGATTTGGTTGCATCCTTATTTGTCAAAATGGTGAAAATGGTGGTCTTGCTGAGGCCAAACTCTTTGACGAGGTCACACTGTTTTACCCCACATTCACTCCTTCTAGTTATTTCCTGTTTCATTTCAACAGAAATCACCTTCCTGCTTTTTTTAGAAGCCATGATATAAAAAAAATATTGAGTTTAACTTAAAAGGACGACTGCCGTGATACGTGCGTGATTTAATTCGTAATGAAGAACGATTGCCGAGATACGTGCTTAAGTTAAGCGCAGTGACTAACGACTGCCTGCAGTGCCTGCGCGGAAGGATGCAATACATCGGCAGTGATCGTGGAAGCTCGGGCGAAGCAGTCGTGGAAGCTCGGGCAAAGCGGTCGTGGAAGCTTGGGCGACTTCGTTGTGTGAAACGAAGTTCGTTGTATGAATCATGAAATGAAGTTCGTTGTGTGCAGCGTTCGCTGTGCGAGGCGTTCTTTATGCAAGGCACCACTGTAATTGGTGTGGGCTGGTTTAATGGCATGGCTAACTCTGTTGTTTTCTGTTGATGATAAGTATGTAAAATAGTTGAAAACACAATTTACAAAGTATTTGTTTTCTATGCAGACAGATTCAATTATATATAATTTAGCATTTATCTTCTTTAGTTGTATTCTAAAGCCTCACACATTTCAGTAGACATATTTTTATAGCTTACTAGAGGCCAGATAAACAAAAATCCTACAATGACCTTGGCCCCTGCCACTACCATGGCCACCTCTGCCTTGGACCTGTCCACCACCAATGTCGAGGTTGGAGGGCCTCTGCAACCTCTGCAGCAGCCCCAGCCCACCTGTTGCAGCTTTGTCCAGAAACAAGGAAGTCTAGAAGGATGTCCAGTCTAATTGGCATATTATGTTTTTATTATTATAGGCAATATGTAATTGAAAACAATAAAGGACTAAAAAAAAAATAAGTAGAAATGGTAGCCCTCTAACACTTTAGCTAGCACACAATCATCATCTGTGTTGTGTGTTGTTTTTTGTTTTTTGTTTTTTTCTCTCTTTTATAGTGATGATTGATACTGGCAAAGGCAGAAATGTGATTTAGGGATTTGATATTCTCTTTAAATTTCTATGTAAAATAAGAGTAAACATCTCAGAATTAATAAAACTTAAAGGAAAACAGAGAACATGAAGTGGTATATGAATATTTTTCAGAATAAGGTGTAAGAATCCTAGTATGGAATTCCTTGTCTTGATATAGTTCATTAAAGCAACATTCTGGAATCATGTACAGAAATGTCAGTATTAGGCTAAAAAAAGATAACAATGAAGTTGTTTGTTCAAAAAATTTACAAAACATGTTTATTCTTACAACCTGGATGCTGTATACATTTGAACTCAAATGAAATTCCTTCAGTTTCTATCACATACCACATGCCATTGGATCCAAAGCTCCTGAGTATTTATAACTACATCAAATTCTCTACTTCTTGATTGTGTTACATGAAAAATGTATTATTTAACTTCTAACAAAATAAGAACAGCAAATGGATATCTGGATGAGAACCTGATAAAGAGGTGGCATATGTGAAGGTAAAGCTTTCTATTTCAACTTTGACAAAATATAAATATTTCATTAGTTTACACTTTTTGAATATGTGAAGCCTTATTAATAGCTATTAAATGCTACTGTGAAATAGTAATAATTTATTAAAATTTTAAGATAAACAAAAATCTAAATATTAAATATAAATAATTAAGCTCCAGATTTTTTGAGAGAATAAAGAGAATACAGTGTTTTATTAAGCAAAATCCTCACCTTCTTGTGAAAAATCTGATATTCAAGTAGCAAATAACAAATTCATAGGCTTAAATTCTGACCTTAAATCATCTGAGATTCAACCCAAACAGTTTTCCCCATAGCTTCCAACTGGATTTCATGATGCTAAGTCTACTCACCCTGCACCAGTATTCTCATGTATTTTGTCTATATTTTTTTCCTTTTGTCAGTGGTAATACTGAGAATGCTAAACATGTTCAAAATACTTAGTAAAATCTCATTATAAAAATACTTGAAAACAATCATGAGATACCCACTATAATAACTAAAATTGAAGAGTGCTATACCAAGACTATGAAGAAATTGAGACTCATGTATGTTGCTTTAGAAGTAGAAAATTTTACAACCACTTGAGAATTCTAAGGCAGGTAATTAAACCATTCTCAAGATCTTTTTTAAACTTCTACCATTCCAGGTCACTATTCACAATGTAAATATCTCAAATAAGTTAAAATTGTACAGAGCCTCATCATAAATTTTAGAAATTAGATTATAGTTTACATAGTTGTGGTTTTCTTTGTGAATGAATATTGACACATACTTCAAACCAACATGAAAATTAATTTGGGATGGATAATAAACCTAATATAAAAGCTCTAACTAAAACCTTCTAAAACAAATCATAGAACGTTTTCATGACTTTGGAATAGTGTAGCACAAAACTCATTAATCAGAAATAAGACACTCCATTTCTTCCTCAGGTTTTTTTGCAATTGGGAGTCCTGTGGCCTTTATGGTACCTGGTGGCTCTGCACAGTCTTTGCCACACTGTGATCTGCATTGGTCGTGAAACCCAGAGTATTTGTTAGAAATATGCTCAAACTTCTGGATGAGACAAAGTCAGGACTCAGGGAGACCTAGGAAATCTATTAATAAAATGTAACACCTAACTACATATTAACTAGATGAACCAATGAGAGGCTTTTGATTTGTTTTGAAGAGAAAATAGTACAGCAAAAACAGCAAGAACTGAAACAATTGGCCAAACACATTGGGTAGACACAGTGAAAGTATAAACTTGAAGCTATAACTTGCAAAGGATTATTGCCACCGCCTCGAGCCCCAAGAACCATGCTGACATTATGAGCCAGATGATCCTAGGAAACAAACTTATCATGAGTGTTAGGCCATACAGTGAGTTCCATTCCAGGGGGCCCTAGGACCTTACAGGTAAGGGAGTCACACACCAGAGGAACTGTACACAGAACCCCAATGATCCCAAGAATCTGCAGCAGACAACCAAGAGACCAGATCCCTGGGGGAAATGAGTACAACTCAGAAAAGAGAAAACAAAGACATAAGATTCAAGACAGACCCAGTATCTGGGCTAAGGAATCCAGGACCATTGGACCTCTAGGGTCTTCAACTTTCAGAACTCAAATATGTTGCCCAGAACCAAAAAAAAGACATTAATTCACTTTATAGGAACCAATACAAAAGGACAGCAAAAATAGGGAGACATAGAAACAATCCCCAAAAGAAAGAAAAGTAGGAATCACCAGAAAAGAAGCTAAATGAAATGGATGCAAGCAATTTCTCAGAGAAAGAATTCAGAGTAATGGTTATAAGGATGTTAGATGAGAAATTCACCAACATCTGTACTAATAAAAGAGAAACATGCAAATTGACTGTACCTCTGCTATGCCCAAAAGCCATGCCCACCATCCAATCAGGAATAGATATGCAAATTAACCCAACCAAGATGACTGAGGCCATTGAATGAGCAGGAGGCTTGGATTCCCTGGCGATAGAGGAAGCAAAGCTCGCTGGCCGGCACAGGCCTCTGCTCAAGGCTACAAAGTTTCAATTATAGATGATAAATAAATCCCAGATCCCAGGGCTTCCACTTGGGTCACTGGGGGTGGATGGGTAGGGGGAGCATAGCACATGGCTTCCCTCCAAACCACACAGGCCCCTTAAACAGGCCAAACCCCAAGGGAACCCCCACCCTGATCTGGGACACCCTTCAGGGCAAACCATCCAGTCCTCACCCTGCACCAGGCCACTATCCTATCTAATAAAAGAGTAATGTGCAAATTGATCATCACTAACACACAAAATGGCTACCCCTATGTGGTCAAATATGGCTGCCACCATGTCAACACAAGATGGCCACCATAATATGGCCATCAGGGGAGGGCAATTGGCAGGAACAAGGCATGCAAGGGAGGGTAGTTGGGGGTGATTAAGTCTGTAGGGGAGGACAGTTAGGGGCAATCAGGCTAGCAGGGGAGCAGTTAGGCATCGATCAGGCTGGTAGGAGAGTGATTAGGGGGTGATCTGGCTGGCAGGCAGAAGTGGTTAAAGGCAATCAGGAAGGCAGGCAGGCGAGCAGTTGAGAGCCAAAAGTCCTGGATTGTGAGAGGGTGTCTGGCTGTCCAATAGGCCTGATCCTACCGACATCTGGCCTAAATAGGCAATCGGACATTCCTCAAAGGGTCCCAGATTGGACAGAATGCAGGTTGGGCTGAGGAACACTCACCACCCCCCCAATCCCACAAGAATTTCCTGCACCAGGCCTCTAGTGTATAAGAATAAAGAGGAAATAAAGAATGACCTAGCTTCATTAAAGAACACAATGGAAGGTTTTAACGGTAGACTAAAAGAAGCTGAAGATCAAAACAGTGAGTTATAAGATAGAAAGAAACTCAAACTGAACAGGAATTTGAAAGAAAAAAAAAGATTAAAAAAACAGGAGAAGAGTTTAAGAGAGCTTTGGGACAACATGAAATGAAGCAACATCCACATAATAGGGGTACCAGAAGAAGAGGAAGCTGAACAAGGAATAGAAAACCTATTTGAAGAAATAATGACAGAAAACTTTCCCAACTAGAAGTAATCACACAAGCACAAAGATTCCCAAACAAGAGAAACACAAAAAGAACCAATCGTAATTGGAATGACAAATGTTAATGAAAAAGAAAGAATCTTAAGGGTAGCAAGAAAGAATAAGAAAGTTACCTACAAGGAATCTCCCATTAGACTATCAAATGATTTCTCAACTGAAACACAGAAGGGAAGGGAATGAAGTATACAAAGTGATGCAAAGCAAGAGATTGAATCCAAAAATACTCTACCCAGCAAGGCTAACATTCACAATTAAAGGGTAAATTGGGGACTTCACAGAAAAACAAAAACAAAAAAAGTCTAAGGAAGTTTAATTCCACAAAACCAGCAATGCAAGAAATCCTAAAGGGACTTATGTAAGAAGAAGGAATAGAAAGAGGAGAAACACATACATAAATAATGAAATTGGTAACAAAAACTTACCTTTCAATAGTAATCTTAAACATAAATGAATAAAATGCTTTAATCACAAGAAATGGGGTGGCTGAATGAATAAGAAAACATAACTCATATATATGCTGTTTACTATAAATGCACCTCAGAACAAAGGACTCAAACAGACTAATTGTGAAGAAATGGAAAAATGTTTTTCAGAAAAACAGAAATGAATAAAAAGCTGGGGTAGCAGTACTTATATCTGACAATATAGACATCAAAGTGAAGACCAAAACAAGAGATAAGAAAGACCACTTCATAATACTAAAGGGATTGATTTAACAAGAGGCATAACTCTGGTAAACATATATGCACCCAATATAAGAGCACGTGAATACATTAAAATAAACTTCCAAAGGGCATTAAGGGAGAGATTGACAGCAATGCAGCCATAATAGGGGGCTTTAATATCCCTTTGACGTCACTGGATAAATATTCTAGACCAAAAAAAATCAGCAAATAAACATTAATACTGAAAGACTCACTAGATCAGATAGGACTAATTGACATCTTCAGAACATTTTACCCATAAGCTATGGAATACACATTCTTCTCAAGTGCACTTGGGACATTTTCAAAGATAGACCACATATTAGGATACAGGTTAATTGTCAACAAATTCAAGAAGACTGAAATAATATCAAGTATCCTCTCAGATCATTATGGCATAAAATTAGAAATAAACTACAATAAAAACAATTTAAAAATATGGAGGCTAAATAGCATGACCCTGGGATTCAAGGCTGGTACAATATTTGCAAATCAATTCAATAAATGTTATACAGTGATTAAGCTAATAAAGAAATCAAAGAGTAAATAAAAAATTCTGATAATAGATGACACCGAAAACACAATCTAAAAAATATATGGGAAAAAGTAAAAGCAATTATAAGAGGGAAGTTCGTAGCTTTACATGCCTACCTAAAAAAATATATAAAAAAATAAAGAAAAGAAAAATTGGTAATAAGTTATCTAATCTTAAAGTATTAGAAAGAGAACGGAAAACCTCAGAATAAGTAGAAGTAAGGAACTAAGAAAGATAAGAGTGGAAATAAATGACATAGAGTAAAAAAAAATGTACTATAGATCAATAGAACCAAGAGCTGGTTCTTTGAAAAAATAAACAAGATTGATGAACTCCTAGCCAGGATCACCAAGAAACAATGGGAGAGGACCCAGATAAACAAAATCAGAAATGAAAGAGGCAAAATAAGAATGGACCCCACAGAAGAAAAAAAAAAAGGATTGTAAAAAAATACTATGAACAACGTTATTTCAACAAATTGGTCAACCTAGAGGTAATGGAAATATTCCTAGAAAAATATGACCTTCCAAAACCTGATCAAGAAGAATCAGAAAACCTGAATATGCTAATAACTACTGAGCAAATTAAATCAGTATTAAAAATATTTTTCAGCAAACAAAATCCCTAGTCTGGACAGTTTCACAGGGGAGTTTTACCAAACATTAAAAGAAGAATTAAATCTACCCCTTTCAGACTATACCAAAAATTTCAAGAGGAACACTTCCAAGATCTTTCTATGAAGCCAGCATTACCCTAATAACTAAACTGGATAAAGACAACACAAAGAAAGAGAATTACAGGCCAATATCTCTGATGAAAATACATGCTAATATCCTCAACAAAATATTAGCAAATCACATCCAGCAATGCTTTTTAATGTAGATGCTAAAATCTTCATCAAAATATTAGCAAATCACATCCCGCAATGCATTTAAAAAATCATACACCATGATCAAATGGGATTTATTCCCGGAAAGTAAGACTAGTATAATATTCTCAAATTAGTAAGCATGATACTTCACATAAAGAAATTGAAGACAAAAATCCCATGATCATTTTAATTGATGCAGAAAAAGCATTTGACAAAATCCAACAAGCTTTCTTTTTATTATTTTTTTTTTCATTATTGATGAAGGTATTACATATGTGTCCTTATCCAACATTGACCCGTACCCTCTACTCATGACTTCACCTCTCCTGGTGTCTGTGTCTATTGGTTAGGCTTCTCTGCATACATACAAGTCCTCTGGTTGATCTGTCCCCACCTTCCCCTATCTTCCCTCTGAGGTTTGATGGTATCATTGATGCTTCTCAGTCTCTGGATCTGTTTTTGTTCATCAGTTTATATTGTTCATTATATTCCACAAATGAGTGAGATGATGTGATATTTATCTTCCTCTGACTGGCTTATTGTGCTTAGCATAATGCTCTCCAGTTCCATCCATGCCACTGCAAATGGTAGGAATTCCTTACTTTATACAGCTGCATAGTATTCCATTGTGTAGATATACCATAGTTTTCTAATCCACTAATATGCTGATGGGCATTCAGGCTATTTCCAAATCTTAATTATTGTAAATTGTAGTGCTATGAACATAGGAGTGCATATATCTTTTCTTATTGGTGTTTATGTTTTCTTGGGATATGTTCCTAAAAGTGATATTACAGGGTCAAATTGGAGTTTTGTTTTTATTTTTTTGAGGAAGCACCATACTGTTTTCCACAGTGGCTGCACCAGTCTGCATTTTCACCAACATTAAAGGAGGGTTCCATTTACTCTGCATCCTCACCAGCACTTTTCATTGTAGATTTGTTAATGTTAGCCATTCTGACAGGTGTGAGGTGGTACCTCACTGTTGTTTTGAATGCATCTATTGAATGATTAGTGATTTTGAATATGTTTTCATATGTTTCTTGGCTTTCCAAATGACTTCTTTCAAAAATTATCTATTTAGATCCTTGGATCATTTTTTATTAGATTGTTTATCTTTCTTTTATTAAGTTGTATGAGTACCCAGTATATGTTGGAGATTAAACCCTTATCCTATCTAATAAAAGAGAAATATGAAAATTGACCATATTTCTGGTATGCCCACCAGCCAATTAGGAGTGAGTATGCAAATTAACCCAACCAAGATGGCGGAGGCCATGGAGGTGGAGTGTAACAGAAGACTTGAATTTCCCTTGGTGATGGAAGAAGCCAAGCTTCCCACCTGCCTGGACAGCCCTGGCCTCCTCTCAAGGATACAAAGTTTAATTATAGAAAGTAAATAAATCCCAAATATCAGGGCCTCCACTTAGGTCACCATGGGGCATGGCCAGCTTGAAAACTACCACAGGTCCCTTGCCCAGGCCACTCCATGCCTCAAGAGAACCCCCACCCTGATCCAGGACATATTTCAGAGCAAAACAGCCAGCTCCCACCCATGCACCAGCCACTATCCTATCTAATAAAAGAGTAATATGCAAATTGACCATCACTTCAACACACAAGATGGCTACCCCTATGTGGTCATATATGGCTGCCCCCATGTCAACACAAGATGGCCACCATAACATGGCCATCAGGGGAGGGTAGTTGGGAGGAACCAGGCCTGCAAGGGAGGGCAGTTGGGGGTGATCAATCCTGGAGGAAATGGCAGTTAGGGGTGACCAGGCCAGCAGAGGAGAGAAGTTTGGAGCAACAGAGCCTGCAGAGAAAGGCAGTTGGGGGGAACCCAGGCATGCAGGGGAGAGCAGTTAGGAGGGACCATGCAAGCAGAGGAGGGAAGTTGGGGGCAATCAGGCTGGCAGGGGAGCAGTTAGGCATCAATCAGTCTGGAAGGGGAATGGTTAGAGTGTGATTAGGCTGGCAACTAGAAGAGGTTAGGGACAATCAGGGAGGCAGGCAGGCAAGCAATTGGGAGCCAGCAGTTCTGGCTTATGAGAGGGATGTCTGACTGCCTGTTTAGGCAAAATTCCTGCAGGGCAGTTGACATCCTTCAAATGGATCCCAGTTTGGAGAGGGTACAGGCTGGCCTGAGGGACACATATACCAATGCAAAATTTTTGTGCACCGAGCCCCTAGTTGGAGATAACATTGACAAATATGTTCTCCCATGCTGTGGGCTTTATTGTTGTTTTGTTGATGGTTTCTTTTGCCATACAGAAGCTTTTTATTTTAATGTAGTCCCATTTGTTTATTTTCTTCTTAGTCTCTTTTGCTCTAGGACAGTGGTCAGCAAACTGTGGCTCATGACCCACAATCAGTTTTTTGGCCCCTTGAGTGTGGCTCTTCCACAAAATACCACATGCAGGTGTGCACATACAGTGGAATTTTGAAACTTCAAGACCCAAGCATAGAAGTCGGTTTTCATCTCTCAAAAGAAATTTCAATCGTTGTACTGTTGGTATTAGGCTCTGTTGACTAAAAAGTTTCCCAACCACTCCCCTAGAATCTGTGTCTGTAAAGATATTGCTATGATATTGCTGGAAACCAAATCAGTTTCAGCTGGGAAAGAGATGTTGACAGGAAGCCAGGAAGGCTGGTCAACAACCTCAATTGTTTTAACCTTTAGTTGAGATTATGTTAAGTTGAAGCAGCTGTTAAGCCTCAATAAAAGGGGATGGCAGGGCTAGAGCAGTCGTAGTTCTCCCACTAGAGTTGGACTACCGCCTGGCCCCCCAAATCGCCAAATTAAATTTCTTCAAGTCTCTTCATTTGTGTGCGGCCCTTCTCCAGAACCTGAACCCTGAATTGGAACTCTTTCTACTCGGGCCGTGAAAGAGACTCCAATATTTGGCGCCCAACGTGGGGCGTGAAAGAGACTCCAATATCTGGCGCCCAACGTGGGGCGTGAAAGAGACTCCAATATCTGGCGCCTTCAACGCGGGACTTCTGGAAGAGAAGGTATTTTTCGCCTAGAGCGAAGGAGGAAAAATTCACCAGAAAAAGGTGAGGGAAAATTCACCAGAAAAAGGTGAGGGAAGATTCACCAGAAAAAAAGGTGAGGGAAAATTCACCAGAAAAAGGTGAGGGAAAATTCACCAGGAAAAGGTGAGGGAAGATTCACCAGAAAAAAGGTGAGGGAAATTCACCGCACTCAAAGCCCATGGCCAGCTGCAGCGTCTCGAACTGTAAGCAGGGTGGGAACGTCTTTTTTCAGCCAGGCTAATGGGGAAGAATTAGGTTATAAATATAAAGTAAACTTTATTACAGATTTTTGGTTTGTAAACTTAAAGAATGTGGTTTCTTGTTCAAATTAAAATCTTAGTCTGTATTTGGAATTTAAAATCTGTAATAAGAAATGAGACTCCACTGCTGAAACCGCCTCTGGTGCGGAGAAATTCAAAGGTGGCAGGAGAGGGCAGAGCCATCTGCTCTCCAAAAATGAGATTACTTAATGCTTTGTTTAAAAGTTATAAAAGAACCTGCAAACTAGGTGTTATCTTGGCCAAATTGGGTGATAGTTATTACTTCAGAAAGCAAAAGAGAAAGAAAAAAATTGAGATCTGTCTTTATCTATTAAGCATGAAAAAATGTGTGGCCAGATCTGTTGAAACTTCTCCCAAAGTAAGCTTGATGTGGGGGAAGGAAAGAGACACAAGGCAATCCTATAAGGAAGACCACTCTCTCAGTAAGCTAAGGAATGTGGTAACTTGCATTTGAATGGCTACAAACTTCCTCCAAATTCCTGTGGCAAAATTTTTGTGGAAGTTTGCTTAATTATAAAAATAAAAAAGTAAAGTTTAAATTTGCCTCATAAAAAATCTAGAGGACAGAATTGAAGCTCTTAATTGATTATGTCTTGTATTTTTCTTAGAAATGTAAAGTGTCAATCTAGGACATGCAATATATATTTGATTTGCCAGCTTTAAAAGTTCAAAGTGCAAATTAAATCGGAAGAAATTATATAGTCGTGGTAATTAAAATATGCAAAAACTAGTCTAAATTTAATTGATATCTTAAGATAATAATAAAAGGTATTATAATATTTAAATCATATATGGATATAGGTATTTGTTGATTTTTTCCATGTTAAAATTTCAAGGCCTTAACAGAGATGATTCTTGGAAAGCTCCAAGGGCCCGGAGAAATACAAGAAATTTATTCTCTTCTTAAATGATTTAAAACATCTTTAATAAACTTGAAATTGCATGGAAAGCCTTATCAAATAAAAATTAATGAATATAAATATTTTAGAAGGTTTATAGGCATGTATTGTTAATGGCAAAGGAAAGCAGTTAACTTTCCTGGCCCATGGTGAAGAAGACGTATCGACGCCTGACACCTGAGAATGTCTTTCTTGCCATGTTAGCAGTAATCATCTGTACGGTAATATTACCTGGGACAAATGTGGAAGTGTTTAGGACTTATGTTCCTGGCCCTTCATGGGTAAAAGCCCTTATGTGGGCCGATCCCTTGCCCAATGTAGTCACCAATAATACTAAACACCTTGGTCATCCAAGAGGAAAATGGGTGGAGCAAGGAAGTATAATTACACAGGTGTTGCCACCCAGCTTCCCTTTTTGTATGACACAAAATCAAACCAATGCTCCTTTGTATATAAAATTAAAGAGAGGTTTCTGGCTTGCACCAAAGTAGAGGAATATCACTACTTGCTCCTGGGAGAGGTGCAGAGAAATGTAACTAAGACCTTGTCTATACAAAAAGAAATTAATAACCAGTCTAAATTTGAATTTCCATTGGCTTAGAACAAAGAATATCTTTGCATGGTATTATTCTACAATGTCATTTATAATTTTTGATATTTTACAACAGCATATTGTACAATTATTCCAAACAAAATTAAAAATCTAATTTTTGAATGTTTGGCAGCAATTTAAAAGGACATGAAAGGATTTAATCCCTTCCGCTGTGTGGAAAGCCTCACTGGGAAGGTACTTGAGCGTTCTATATTGGCCTTTCTTGCCTTATGTATTTGCGAAGAGGGACCCTCTCGTCACAATAATTGCCCACAGCTGTTGCTTGAGTTTTCAGTTCATGCTGAGGTTAAAACCTCATGGTGGCTGGTACCATGGATCTCTCACACAATGGGGTGAGCTGGATCCTCCCTGGAGAAGAAACCTGGGTTCCCTAAGATCTGTGATCAATGCCGGGGCCCCGCCAGCAGGCGAGGGGATCCCAAGGCAGGTACTGGGCATGGAGGCCATAGGGGCATAGGCTACAAGGAGACAGAACTGAACCTCACATCACCCTGCTTGGCCCTGGAGGATGGCTGGTTAGCCAATGACGGGTAAGATTCCTCACGGGAGGGACAACCTAAGACAGGCACAGCCGCAGAGGGCCATCAGGAGAGGACCTGGGGGCCAACAGAGGTGGGGCACAGATCCTCACCCCCCCAACGCTGCAGAGGCTTGAACACTCGCCCTTTTGAGGGATGTCTCCTGCCCCATGGTTGCTTCACGCTTCCCATACCCAGCTCAGATTGGGACCCAGGCAACAAACAGATTTGGTCCAGCTCAGATTGAGACCCAGCTACAAACAAGAGACTTGGCACGGCTCTTATTGAGACCTAAGCAACAGAAAAGTGGCTGATGGCGACTGTCCTAAATCTAGATCCAGCCTAAATCTACGAGTGCTCAGGGCTTTCTCAAGGATGCATATAATCTTTTCCATTAATATTTACAGAGTAAACTAAAAATGTTGTTAAAGTATTAAATTTGACAGTAAAATAGTCAAGTTTTCAAATTAATTTAAATTGGCTAAATAAAATGAGTTAATATTCAAGAAAATTTAATTGTACAACAGGCTGTTCCTAAAGTATTAACCAAAATTTCTATTGGTAGTCCATTTCATGGTAAAATTGTTTAACATACAATAAACCCTAAAGCAGTCATAGTTTTTGTACAAAAAATTAAAAGTTAAAAGTTATCAAAACAGCATTATAAAATTTTTCCAAAAGCCTCCTAATAATTAAATAGAAAAAGGGGGATAGTGGAAAATACCATATTAAAAAAAAAATGTCCTGTAAGTAAATTACATCTAAAAAAATTTTTCTCTTTTGAAAACCAATTTTTCAAAATCATTTGTAATGATAACAGTAAGACAGTCATGAAAAACACACATAGTACCAAAATAAGTCAAAGAAAAATTGTTTGGGAAAAAAATTAAAAGTATCCCAAGTAAAATTTATAGAAAAGATTCCTTTATTAATTTTGGTCGAGATATGTTTGTATATTTTCAGAAAACAACTCTAAGACCATGTGGATTCCTGCAACAGAGAAGAATTGACAGGAATACTCCAGCCATAAAGACAGGAGGAAAAACAGACCAGAGATGGATGATGCTGACGACGCCTTGCCATACTAGCAGTCAGCAGATGTGCGTCGCTGCAGGTTGTCCAGGACCAAACCAGAGGTCGGACCTGCATTGACACCATTTTTCCACCATCCGGATACCATTGCTGTCATGGACTCAGAACTGTTGGACATTAAAATTTGGACTCAAAAAACTGTGTGACACTGAATCTGGGATTCAAAAACTGTTGGCCCAGAAAGAAATGTACTGCAGACTGATTTCATTTGACTCTCAGCATAGCCATTGTTGCTTTTTTCATTTTTTGTTTGTAGTCTACATATGTAAAATTTTTTAGGGAAAGAAAACGGGGGAGATGCTGGAAACCAAATCAGTTTCAGCTGGGAAAGAGATGTTGACAGGAAGCCAGGAAGGCTGGTCAACAACCTCAATTGCTTTAAACCTTTAGTTGAGATTATGTTAAGTTGAAGCAGCTGTTAAGCCTCAATAAAAGGGGATGGCAGGGCTAGAGCAGTCATAGTTCTCCCACTAGAGTTGTACTACCGCCTGGCCCCCCAAATCGCCAAATTATATTTCTTCAAGTCTCTTCATTTGTGTGCGGCCCTTCTCCAGAAGCTGAACCCTGAATTGGAACTCTTTCTACGCCGGCTGGGAAAGAGAGTCCTATATCTGGCGCCCTACGTGGGGCATGGTGAAAGAGACTCCAATATGATATATGTCTGCAATTTTGCTGCCTATGGAGTCTTGTAGGATTTTTATGGTTTACCTTCTTTCATTCAAGTCCTTTAGCCATTTTGAGTTTCTTTTGTGTAAGTTGATAATCTAGTTTCATTTGTTTACATGTATCTGACCAAATATCCCAGCATCATTTATTAAAGAGACTGTTTTAACCCAATTGTATGCTCTTGTCTTCTTTGTAAAATATTAATTTAGTAAAATAGCTTGAGTCAATTTCTGTGTTCTCTATTCTGTTCCATCAGTCGGTATGTCTGTTCTTATGCCAGTACCAGGCAGTTTTGAGAACCATGGCTTGATAATATTGCTTGATGCCTGGTATTATGATCCCTCCAACTTTTTCTTTTTTCTCGGGATAGCTGTGGCTATTTGGGGTCTTTTCTTATTCCAGATGAATTTTGGAACATTTGTTCTAGGTATGTGAAATATGCTGTTGGTGTTTTAATGGGGAGTTCATTGAATCTACAGATTGCTTTGGGTAGTATAAACATTTTGATGATGTGGATCCTACCAATCCATGAACACCATATGTTCTTCAATCTGTTTATGTCTTCCTCTATCTTTTTTTTTTTTTTCCAGTGTCCTGTAGTTTTTCACAAATATGTCTTTAATCTCATTAGTTAAGTTCATTCCCAGGTATTTTAATTTTTTTGGTGTGATGGTAAATAGGATTGCTTTTTTAGTCTCTCTGTAAATTCACTATTGGTGTAAAGAAATGCCATAGAATTCTTGGAATTAATTTTATATCCTGATACATTGCCAAATTCATTTATTAAGTCAAATAATTTTTGATGGACTCTTTAGGGTTTTCTATGTACAGTATCATGTCATCTGAGAATAAGAACAGTTTTACTTCTTTTCCAATTTGGATACTTTTTATTTCTTCTTGTCTGATCACTGAAGCTAGTAATTCTAGTACTATGTAGAACAGGAATGGTGAAAATGGACATTCTTGTCTTGCTCCTGTTCTTAGGGGAAATGAGTTTAAATTTTGCTCATTGAATATGATATTCTTACCTTGTTGAGCATTTTTATCAAGAAAGGGTAATGGATTTTGTCAAATGATTTTTCTGCATCAATTGATATGATTATGTGAATTTTGTCTCTCAGTTTGATTATGTGATGCATCACATTTATTGATTTGTGGATATTATATCATCCTTGCATCCTTGAAATAAGTCCCTTTTGGTCATGATGCATGATCTTTCTAATGTATTGCTTAATCCAATTTGCTAGAATTTTCTTGAGGATTTTAACATCTATGTTCATCTATGATATTGCTCTGTAGTTCTCGTGTGTGTGTGTGTGTGTGTGTGTGTGTGTGTGTGTGTATGCTGTCTTTATCTGGTTTTTGGATTAGGGTAATGCTGGCTTCATAGAAAATGCTTGGAATTGTACCTTCCTCTTGAATTTTTGGGAATAGACTGAGGAGGATAGGTTTTAACTCTTCTTTGAATTCTTTGTAGAACTCCCCTGTAAAGCTCTCTCAACCATGGTTTTAGTTTAAGATTTTTTATTGCTCTTTAAATTTCCTTGATAGTTATCAGCCTATTCAGTTTCTTTTTTATTTTATTCTTCTTAGTTGAGTTTTGGAAGCTTGCATTTTTCTAAGAATATATCCATCTCATCTAGGTTGTTCATTTTGTTGGAATAGAGTTGTTCATAGTATTTTTTCATAATTGTTTGTATTGCTGCGGGATCAGTTTTTACTTCACTTTTTTCACTTCTAATTTTGTTTATTTGGGTCCTCTAACCTTGTTTCTTGTTGAGCCAGGCTAGAGTTTCATCAATCTTATTTATCCTTCCATAAAACCAGCTCTTTTTCATGGATCTTCTGTATTGTTTTTTTGGTCCCTTTTGCTTACACTGGGATTTTCTTGTTGCTCTGTTTCTAACTCTTTGTGTTGTAGGGTTAGATAATTTATTACCATTCTTTCTTATTTTTTTTGTGTGTGTGTGTTTTTGGTTTTTTTTTGTTGTTGTTGTTTTGTAGAGCTATGAATTTTCCGCTCAAAACTGCATTCAATGTGTCCCATAGATTTTGAATTGCTGTGTTTTTATTGTCGTTTGTTACTATGATGCTTTTTATTTCTTCTTTGATCTCTCTGGTAACCCAGTCATTGTTTAATAGCATGCTATTTGCTTCGAGGTATTTGATTTTTTATTGTTTTATTGTAGTTGATTTTTAGTTTTATGGTATTGTGATCTGAGAAGTTGCTTGATACTTTTTCTACCTTCTTGAATTTGAAGAGACTTTGCCTGTTTCCCCACATATGGTCTATCTTTGAAAATGACCTATGTGCACTTGAGAAGAATGTATATTCTATAACTTTGGGGTGAAATATTCTGAAGATGTCAATTAATTCTATCTGATCTAGTGTGTCATTTAGGACTGATATTTCTTTGCCAATTCTTTTGTTTAGAGAGGATTTTTTCCAGTGGTGTTAGTGGGATATTAAAGTCACCTTCTATGACTGTATGGCTGTCAATCTCTCCCTTTATATACTCCATAAGGTTTTTTAAATATATTTGGGTGCTCCTGTATTGGTTTTGTATATGTTTACCAGAGTTATGTCTTCTTGATAGATTGCTCTCTTTAGTATTATGAAGTGGCCTTTCTTATCTCTTTTTATGACATTCACTTTGAGATCTAATTTGTCAGATATCAGTATTGCTATCCCAACTTTTTTTCATTTTCATTTGCCTAAAAAACTTTTTCTATCCATTCACCATTAGTTTGTGTGAGTCCTTTTCTCTGAGTTATATTTTCTGTAGACAGTAGATGTATGAGTCATGTTTTCTTATCCACTCAGTTACCCAATGTTTTTTGGTTGGGCCATTTCTATTTAAAGTTATTATTGAAAGATACTAGTTTGTTGTTGTTTTCATTTTTTTATGCCTGTGTTCCTTTTATTCATATTTCTTATTTTACAGCAGACCCTTAGCATTTTTTTGCTTTGCTGGTTTGGTGGTGATACACTCCCTTTGTCCTCTTTTGTCCATGAGTCTCCTGATTTCATTCTCAATTTTGATTGATATTTTCTGGGTACAGTTTTCTTGGATTCAGACCATTCCTTTGCATTACTTTGTAAATTCCATTACATTCCCTTCTGGCCTTATGTGTTTCTGTTGAGAAATGAGTCACTAGTCTGATGGGAGATCCTTTGTAAATAAGTTTCTGTCTCTCTCTGGCCACTTTTAAGATTCTTTGTTATTGTTGTTTGCCAATTTAATTATAATGTGCCATGGGGTCGGTCTTTGTGGGTTTTTTCTTCCATATATCAGGGAACCTTTCTGTCATGATTTCTTCAAATCAGTTTTCTATTCCTTGCTCAGTTTCCTCTCCTTCTGGGGTCCCTAATATGTGGATGTTGTTTTTGTTTCATGTTGTCCCAAAGTTCCTTTAGGTTCTCCTCCTGTTTTTTAGTTATTTTTCTCGATGCTTCTTTTCCTGGGTATGTTTTTCTACCTTATCTTCTAGCTCACTGAAGCCGTCCTCAACTTTTTCTAGTCTACGTTTGATGCTTTCTATTGAGTTCTTTATTACAGTGATGTCATTTTTTATTTCCTCTTGGCTCTTACACATGTTGTTGAATTTTTCTTCCAACCTTTTCTTCAGTGACCTTATGACTATTTCTCTGAATTCTTTCTCTGACATATTGCTTGCCTCCATTTCATTTACTTCTTTTTTCTGGTGATGCCTCCTTTTCTTTAGTACGCAGAATGTTTCTTTGTCTTCCCATGATCTCTCCTCTCTGAGTGTCTAGTTATGTAGCGCTCTCTCTCTCTCCTGCATTGACTTAAAGGCACAAAATACAACACAACAAGGTGCAACACACAAAGCTCTGAACACAAATTTATTCATGAAACTACTAACCCTAAATAAAGGTGACCACCAGAGAAGAGAGAATTTTGGGATTAAAAAAAAATAGTTCAAAAATGATATTGAGAAAAGGGAAAAAAAGTAAGAGACAGAAGAAAGAGAATTTTTAAAAAGCATGGAAAAAACTATTTATATGGGAAGAAAACTCCAATAGAACAACTAATCCAAAAAAAATGCAAAACAACTAACACCCATATATAAATACAAACTACAAACAACCACTAATAACAAAATGGGGAGAGGACAAATAGAAGCAAAATAAAGAGAGAGAGATAGAAACCATCACACAAATAAACTAATCTAATCAACAATAAACTAAAAACAACCAAAGAAAAGAGAGACAGAAGGGAAAAACCAAACAAAATCAAACAAAAACATAAATTAAAAAAAAAAAGACAAAAAAGGAATATAGAAAAAATTGGATAGTGTGTATGGACTTGGAGCAGCAATTGGAAATTAGATATATAAGTAGGATGAATTTTTATCAGGTGATAAAAAGAAGAAATAGGGAAAAATCTAAAGCAGGGATAGGGTTAAGAGAAATAGGACAACAAAAGGGGGAAAGTGAGGAAGAAAGTCTTAATATAAAGGTAAAGTTGAGATAGAGTAAAATTATGCTAATGGAAAAATGAAAATAGAATGTAGAACACTAATTCCAAAATAAAATAAAATAAAATAAAGAGAAAATAAAATGAAACTTTTTAAAAAGGTAAAATAGTAGTAATAATACTTTGCAGAAGACATTAAAAAAAAAAAAAAAAAAAAAAAAAAAAAAAAAAAAAAAAAAACAAGCAACACTTTTAGAGAAAAGGAGTTACACTATTTATTTATCCTGGCGAACCCAGATAAATAACTACCCAAATCTGGTAAAGTAACATGCAGGGAGCTTCTCTTTTATATTTTTTAGGGGTCTTTGTTTCTCCCATATAGATTATGCTTCTGGTCCTTTTTGCAGGGTTTGCAAGGAGGCCTCCAGGCCACATCTGATGGTCTGGCCTGGTGCCAGTGTTAATAAACACCCTCCATGGCAGTGCACTGTTCATAATTTTATGGCCTTGGTACTTAGACAACAGGTTCTGTAAGACCAGTTTCTGGGAAACAGGCAATGACTTAATTATAGGTTATCAATTATGTACACTGAGCATGTTAGCATGTATCCAGATTGCTAATCTCCCAAATATCAGGGTTATATTGGAATTAGCCTTTTTTAGCCTTTTCATCCCCCTCCCCTCCCACCCCCACTCCATGTCCCACAAGCTTCTTTCTCTTGGCCTTGTGTTACACTAACTATGGGATGTTATGGTGAACATAGATGATGACTGTTATTAGCTGCTTTCTGCTGAAAAGGGGTGATGACTAAGGGATTAGCATACCTTTTCTTCCTGTCGAAGGTGTTTGTAGGGAATTCTTCTTGTTTGTAGGACCACCTGAAGTTTAAAGGCATTCCTGTCCAGTTTGCAAGCAGGCTGAGGTAAGCAATGGTCCCACAAATGTAGAATGTCCCTGCAGGGGTGGCACCCAGGGTAGGTGGTATTTTCAGCCTTATGTTGGATGGGTACTGTTGAAACAAATAGGAGCAACATTACTTAGCTGCACATTGGTTGTGATGGGTCCTATTATTATTTTTTCCGTCCAATACAACCCCCGACCACCACTACCCATGTGCATTTGGTAGCGGAGTTGTAACAAGCCACAGGCTGATAAGTATAGCTAACAAAAATCTGGCTTAATTGGGTTTTTCCATAGACTACCTACTTTAGCATATTTGGGTAGCAAATTTCTAAGCAAGGACACGTGGTAATTGCCCCTATGGGAGCATATTATTCCTTCTATTTCTGTTCAGTGGGCTGGGCTTCCACAACAGTGAACCACTAGGACAAAGAGCAGTATTATGACTATTCCTGAAAGGCAGTTGTAGCAAAGAATGGCATGACAAGATGTAATCCAACAATTAATGATGAGGCTTTTGTTTCCTTGCTGTGTGGGAAGTAGTGATTTTATGGTGTTTCTATGCCCCAGCAAGGGCAGATGAGTTTTTATCCTGCTACTAGTCTTGGGTTCCAGCAGCACTCACAATAAAACAAAATAACAATTATTAGAAAGATAAAACCAATTATTATCCAGAAATACCAGAGCATATCATCTTTAGAAGGAAATAAAAAAGAAATATTAGTGTAAGGAAAAATTCAACAGGGTGTTTCTAAATTCCTTGGAGCAGGTTGATAAGCCAGATCCATTGTCCTCTTGAGGGTGATCCACAGGAGCTGTTTCTGGTCAGAGGTCACCTTTCACAGGCTGGGCATCACTCAGCTGGTAGGCTGCCTTTATTCGGGAATAGTGAATCCAGGTGTTCAGTCCTGCAACCTTGAGAGCTGTGGGGGTGGTTAATATGACTGGATAGGGTCCCTTCCAGATAGGCTTGCGGGGCTCCTTTTTCCAATATTTTATCCAAACATGGTTTCCAGGTTTACAAAGGGAGATGGATAATCATTCAATAACCCACCTGCGGACCTCAAGATAGTTTTTCCAAGTCCTTGCAATTGTTTCTGAATTTCTAAGTTCCCTATTTTCCCCAAATCTCCCTTTAGCTGAATTAAGGGAGGGGGTCTACCATATAGAATTTCAAAGTGAGAGAAATCTACCCTGGCCCATGGGGCACAGCAGACCTGCAGGAGTACAGGAGGCAAGATATATGTCCAGGATAAGGTTGTCTCTTGACATAGCTTAGCCATAGCCACTTGAGAGTCTGGTTCATGCGCTCTACTTTCCCCAAACTCTGAGGCCTGTGAAGCTGTACATAGTCTTCATTTAATTCCTAAAGCCTTGGCTACCTATTGTACTATTTCTGCTACAAAGGCTAGGCCATTATTGGACCTATGGTCAGAGGTGTTCCATACCATGGAATTATATCCTTCAGCAATGCCTTAGTGACTTCTCTCGCCTTTTCAATGCGAGTGGGATATGCCTCAGCCCAACCTGAAAAGATGCAAACAAAGACTAGTAGGCATTTATTTCCTCTGTTCGGCCCTATTTCTGTAAAATCTACTTCTAAGTCCTCAAAAGGAGCTTGCCCACAGCGCTGAACTCCTATTGGTCCCACAGGACACTCTTTCACATTGTTCTGAGTACAGAGGAGGCAATGCTGAAAGAATGAGGCCACAAGGAGGGAAGATGGGCAATTAGGTAGTATCTGCCTAACAAAAACTTCTAGAGCAGTCTTCCTAAAGTAAGTTCGTGCTGCTGAAGGACTATCTTATGGGTTAACTGTTCTGAAACATAGAGCCTATGATATTGGAGTGTCCACCAGCCTTCCTTTGTTCTCTTGCCCCCTTCTTGTTGGGCCCATCCTCCTACTGAGGAGTGTATTTTGGAGGTTCAGGTAATCTGGGGCCAACTTGATCGGTGGCAGTGCCACTTGTCCTTTAGCAGCCAGCCTGGCTGCAGTGTCAGCACATTGGTTTCCTTCTGATACTAAGTCTTTCACTTTCTGATGACCTTTGCAATGGATGATGGCTATTCCTTGGGCTCCCAGACTGCTTCTAGTAACTTTAAAATCTCATTCTAATTTTTTATTAATTTTCCTCAGGCTGTCAGGAGCCACCTTCTTGCTACCATCAGGGTACAATAGCATAAGCTACTTTTGCATTTAAATTTTGTCCTAAGGTAAGATTATTCACTTCCTTGACCAGTAATGCTGTGGCTGCAAGGGCCCTGAGACATGGTGGCCACCCAGAGGCAACCCGGTCAATCTGTTTGGAGAAATAGGCTACTGCTCTTTGCCAGGGTCTAAACTACTGGGTTAGAACTCCTAGGGCTGCCTCACTATTCTCATGAACAAAAAGATTAGAGTCTCATGTCACATCTGGTAGCCCTAGTGCTGAGGCCTCAATGAGTTTTTCCTTTATGGTGATGAAGGCTTTCTTCTGATCGAGACCCCAATCAATGGGTGCCTTCTCTTTTTTTAAAGTTTCATATAGAGGTTTAGCCAGGTCTGAAAACCCTGGGACCCAAATTCAACAGAACCCTGCCGCTCCCAGGAATTCCTAAATCTGCTTCAGGGTACAAGGGACTGAAAGGGCACATACTGCCTGCTTTATTTTAGTCCCTATCCTTTGTTTCCCTTGGAATTGGATATTGTCGGATTTAATAGGCTGTGCCCCAAACTTTAAGTTGTTTAGCACAGGGGTGTGGTCCTTAGCCAGGCCAGGAGGAGTCCTTCTGCTCAGACCATTGGGAATTCTTTCT